>NW_020954590.1:65611440-65931316 GCF_900497805.2 Vombatus ursinus | reverse complement strand
AGATAGATAGATAGATAGATAGATAGATAGATAGATAGATAGATAGAGGGCACAGGGTGAGTTGAAAATGAAGGTGTCATATCTGGAGAATAAAATTAAGGGGTGAGAGAGGATTATACTAGGAGAAGGAGAAAGGGAGAGGTAGAATGGGGAAAATTATCTCACAAAAAAAAACCCCAGAAAAAAAAGGCTCTTACAGTGAACCTTTAGAGGCCCTTACAGTGGAGGGGAAGTGGGGGATGGGGAGAGGGAATGAGTGAATCTTATTCTCATAGAATTTGACTGAAGGAGGGAATAACATACACACTCAATTAGGTATGGAAATCTGTCTTACCCTACAAGAATATGGGGGGGAAGGGGACAAGAGAGTAGGGGGATGATAGAGAGGAGTGCAGATTGGGAAAGGGGGTAATCAGAAGCTAGTACCTCTGAGGAGGGTCAGGGTCAAAAGAAAAAACAGAATAAATGGGGGGGTGGGATGGGATTAAGGGAAATAGAGTTAGTTTTTCACAGCATGTCTACTATGGAAGTGTTTTGCATAACTGCACATATATAACCTATATTTAGTTGCTTGCCTTATCAATGAGGGTGGGTGGGGAGGGAGGAAGGGAGAAAATTTGGAACCCAAAGTTTTAAAAACACATGTTTAAAAAAATGTTTTCACATGCAACTGGGAAATAAGAAATACAGGAAATGGAGTACAGAAATCCATCCTGCCCTACAGGAAAATTGAAGGGGAAGGGGATAAGAGAAGGGGGGTAAGAGATAGAAGGGAAGGCAGACTAGGGGAAGGGGTATTCAGAATGCAGGCCATCTTGGGGCAGGGGGAGGGGTGAGATGGGGTGAAAATTTGGAACTCAAAATCTTGTGGAAGTAAATGTTGAAAACAAAAAAAAAATTTAAAAATAAAATTACATAAAAAAAAGACTTCCCCCTGGTGGAATGGGCAGATGAGAACAATTTATTCTAAGAGCCATGAAGGCTGCTGAAGCAGGCACTTTAGAGGGCTTAGAGTTTGGTTAGACATGCCAAGGTCATCCACCGCAGTGGTCCTGACTTTTATCCTCCCACTGGACTTTGATGACTTAGGAACAGAGAGTGAGGCTGATGACTTTGTACAACTCTGCCTCACTTAAATCCAGTTCATATGCAAGTCTAGACATCATTGGTGATGCCATTGGTCGTTTTGGAAAACAAAGGACAAAAAACAACAGATTTATATTGTTTATGTACATTATCTAAACTCTTATTAGACTTTCAAGTGTCATTGCAGAGTTGGAATAGTTTGAATAGAGGCCATCAAGTCTAACTTGTCCCTGAATAAAATCTTCTCTATAATTTCCCAACAAGTGATCAATCATCTGGACTTTGCTTGAAACCCTACTTGAATCCCCCTCAGAGAGTCCATTCCACTTTTTAGAGAGCAGTAATTGCTAGGAAGATTTTCCTACACCAAGACTAAATTGGTCAGTCTGTAACTTCCACTTCTTACTCTTAGATCTGCCCTCCGAGATGAACAGAACCAGTCTAATTATTTCTTTTTCCAGATGATAATCCTTCAGATAATTTAATTCCACTATTGAATTCCCTAAATCTTTGGTCCTCTAACCTAACGTCTCCATTTCTTTCAACTGATCCTTATACTTAATGGTCTTGATTCCCTCCGTCATCTTAATTGTTCTTTTCTGGACACTCTTAAGTCTATCAATATCCTTCTTAAAATGGAGCACACATAACTAGACTCAATTCTCCAGCTATGATCTAAAGAGGGCAGAGTTCAGCGGTACCACTTTCCCACTTTTGAACACAATATCTCACAATGTAGCCTAGGAAGGAAGGAAATAAGCATTTATTAAACTCTTACTGTGTGCCAGGCACTGTACAAACCACTTTGTAATATTATCTCACTTGATCCTCATAATAACCCTGTGGGATACGTGCTCCATTTTAAACCAAGACAAAAAAAAAAGAGATTTAGTGATTTGCCTATGTTTATGCAATTAGTTTAGTGTCTGAGGTTGGATTTTAACTTAGGCCTTTCTGACTGTAGGTACAGTGCTCTATCTACCATACCACCTACCTGCTGAAGACTGAATAAGCTTTTTTGGCTGCTATATTACATTATTGACTCAAATGGAATTTTTAGAATGCAAAAATCTTTGGATTTTTTTTTTATAAATGGTCTATTCTTCCTCACATCCCTCCATGAATATGAAGCTCATTTTAAAAATCCAAATGTAAGACTATACACTTGTCTCTATTGAATTTCATATTAGGTTTGGCCCAACCATTCTAGCCAATAGATAACTTTTATTTTTTTTCACTTAATAGTATTTTATTTTGCTTCCAATTACATGTAAACATAGTTTTCAACATTCATTTTTATAAGATTTTGAGTTCCAAATTTTTCTCCCTCCTTCCCTTCCCTCCCCCCTCCCCAAGACAGCAAGCAATCTGATATAGGTTACACATGTATGATCACATTAAATATATTTCCACATTAGTAATGTTGTGAAAGAAGAATCAGAACAAAAGGGAAAAGCCATGAGAAAGGAAAAACAAAAAGAATTGAAAATAGTATGCTTCAATCTGCATTCAGACTCCAAAGTTCTTTCTCTGGATGTGGATAGCATTTTCCATCACAAGTTTTTTGGAATTGTCTTGGATCTTTGCACTGCTGAGAAAAATTAACTCTATTATAGTTGATCATTGCACAATGTTGCTGTTACTGTGTACAATGTTCTCTTGGTTCTGCATCAGTTCATGTAAGTCTTTCCAGGTTTTTCTGAAGTCCGCCTTCTATCATTTCTTACAGCAAAATAGTATTCCATTACATTCATATACCACAACTTGTTCAGCCATTCCCCAATTGATGGACATTCCCTCAATGCCCAATTCTTTGCCACCACAAAAAGAACTGCTATAAATATTTTTATACACATGGGTCCTTTCCCCTTTCTTATGATCTCTTTGGGATACAGACCTAGTAGTTGTGTTACGGGATCAAAGGGCATGCACAATTTGATTGTCCTTTGGGCATAGTTCTAAATTGCTCTCCAGAATGGTTGGATCATTTCACAATTCCACCAACAATGCATTAGTGTTCCAATTTTCCCACATCTTCTTCAGAATTTATCATTTTCAGGTTTTGTCATGTTAGCCAATCTGAAAAGTGTGATGCGATACTCAGAGCTGTTTTGATTTGCATTTTTCTAATCAATAGTGATTCAGAACATTTTTTTCATATGACTCTAGGTAGCTTTAATTTCTTCATCTGAAGACTGCCTGTTCATATCTTTTGACCATTTCAATTGGGGAATAGTTTGTATCCTTATAAATTTGACTCAGTTCTCTATGTATTTGAGAAATGAGGCCTTTATCAGAAACACTGGCTGTAAAAATTGTTTCCCAGCTTTCTGCTTCCCTTATAATCTTGGTTGTGTTAGTTTTGTTTGTGAAAACCCTTTTTAATTTAACGTAATTAAAATTATCCATTTTGCATTAATACTGTTCTTTGTCTCTTGTTTGGTCATAAATTCTTCCCTTCTCCATAGATCTGACAGGTAAACTATTCCTTGCTCTCCTAATTTGTTTATGATATCACACTTTATGTCTAAATCATGTATCCTTTTGACCTTATCTTGGTATAGGGTATGAAATGTTGGCCTATGATTAGTTTCTGCCATACTATTTTCTAGTTTTTTCAGCAATTTTTTGTCAAATAGAGAGCTCCTATCCCAGAAGCTGGAGGCTTTGAGTTTATCAAACTGTAGATTACTATAGTCACTAACTACTGTGTCTTGTGTACCAAACCTATTCCACTGATCCACCATTAGATAACTTTTAAAAGATTAAAAAAAAAATCTTTACTTTTAGTTCCAAATTCTCCCCCTCTCTTGAGCCCCTCCCCTACCTATTGAGAAGCCAAGAAATATAACCATTATGCATTTGAAGTCATGTAAAACATATTTCTGTATTAGTCATATTCTGAAAAAAAAAAGAAAAAAATATGCTTTAATCTAGACTGATTCTCTCAGTTCTCTGTCTAGAGGTGGATAGTATTTTACACCAAGAGTCCTTCAGAGTTGAGATGGATCATTGTGTAGTTGAGAGAGTTGAGGTAATAAGTCCTTCATAGTTGATTATCTTTACAATATTTCTGTTACTGTGTATAATGTTCTGGTTGTGCTCACATTACTTTGCAACAATTCATATAAGTTTCTCAGGTTTTTCTGAAACCATATCCCTTTCATCATTTCTTATGGAACAAAAGTATTCTATCACATTAATATAACATAACTTGTTCAGCCATTCCCTTATTGATAGGCATCCATTTAGCAGCTAATAATTTGCCACCATAAAAACTGCTGCCCATGTTTTTGTACATATGGATCCCTTTTTTCCTTTGATCCCCTAAGGTTATAGTACTAGGTAATGGTATTGCTAGGTCAAATGGTATACATTGTTTTATAGCTCTCTGGGTGTAGTTCCAAATTGTTCTCCAGAATGGTTAGAAATGTTCACAACTCCACCAACAGTGCATTCATGTCCCTATTTTTCCACATCCCCTCCAGCATTTATCATTTTCCTTTTCTGTCATATTAACCAATCTGATAGGTATGAGGTGGTATCTAAAAGTTATATTAATTTGCATTTCTCTAATCAATAGTGATTTAGACCATTTAGATCATTTTTTCATATGAATATTGTTGTTAATATTCAGGTATTTCTGTCCTGTCTGACTCTTCATGACACCATTTGGGGTTTTTTTGGGGCAGAGACCCTGGAGCAGTTTGCCATTTCCTTCTCCAGTCCTTTTTACAGTTAAGGAAACTGAGGCAAAAGGGTTAAGTGACATGCTCAAGGTCATATTGTTAGTAAGTGTCTGAGCCCAGTGTTCTATCCACTGTACCACCTAGTTGCCCCTGATATGAATACAGAGAGCTTTAATTTCTTCTTCTGAAAACTGTTTGTTCATATCCCTTGACTATCAATTGGAGAATGGCTTTTATTTTTATAAATTTGGCTTAGTTCCCTATATGTTTGAGAAATAAGGTTTTTAATCAGAGAACTTTCCCAATTTCCTTCTTTTCTTCTAATTTTGGCTGCATTGGTTTTGTTTGTGCAAAATCTTTTTAATTTCAAAAAATTTCAAAAAATACGAAAATATTTTTAATTTCATGTAATAAAATTATCCATTTTACTTGTGATCCTCTCTATCTATTGCTTTGTCATAAACTATCCCCTTATCCTTAGATCTGACAGGAACATTTTTTTCATGCTCCCCTAATGTACTTATGAGATCATCTTTTATGTCTAAATCATTTATCCATTTTGACCTTAAATGGTGTGAGATGTGAGTCTGTGTCTACTTTCTACCAAACTGATTTCCACTTTTCTCAGCAATTTTTGTCAAAAGTTGAGTTTTACCCCAAATGCATAGCTCTTTGGGTTTAAACACTGGATTACTATTGTCATTTACTACTGTGTATTGTGTACCTGATCTATTCCACTAATCTATCACTTTATTTCTTAGCCAGCACCAGATTGTTTTCATGATTCCCACTTTGTAATATAGTTTAAAATCTGGTACTGCTAAGTCATATTCCTTCACTTTTTAAAAAACTGATTCCCTTGATATTCTCGATTTTTCCCCCAGATAACTTTTGTTATTATTTTTTTCTAGTTCTATAAAATAATTATTTGGTAGTTTGTTTGATATTGCAGTGAATAAGTAGATTAATTTAGGTAGAATTGTCATTTTTATTATAATGGCTCAGCCTACCCATGAGCAATTAATATTTCTCCAGTTGTTTAGATCTGACTTTATTTGTGTGAAAAGTGTTTTGTAATTGTGTTCTTATGTTTCCTGGGTTTGTCTTAGCAGGTAGACTCCCAAGTATTTTATATTGTCTGCAGTTATTTTAAATAGAATTTCTCTTTCTTTCTCTTCCTGCTGGGTTTTGTTGATAATATATAGAATGATTTATGTGGGTTTATTTTATATTTTGCAACTTTGCTAAAGTTAGTGCTTCAGTTAGTATTTTAGTGGATTCTTTAGGGTTCTCTAAGTATATGATCATATTGTCTGCAAAGAGTGATAGTTTTGTTTCCTTGTTGCCCATTCTTATTCTTTCAATTTCTTTTTCTTGTCTTACTGCTATAGCTAGCATTTCTAGTATGATATCAAATAATAGTGTGAGACTGGATATCCTTGCTTTATCCCTGATCTCACTGGGAAGGCTTCAAGTTTATTCCCACTATATAGCTCATGCTTGTTCTTGATTTTAGATAGATATTTCTTATCATTTAAAGAAAAGTTTCTTCATTCCTATGCTTCCTAGTGTTTTTTTTAAGAGGATGGGGTATTTTATTTTGTCAAAAGCTTTTTGATAGAATTATATGATTTTCATTGTTTTTGTTATTGTTATGGTCTATTTACACTTCTCATTTTTTTTTACCCTCTCCCCTCCCTGTTTTACTTCTGATCACTGCCTTCCTTTATCTGTCCTCCCTCTTATCACAACACACCACCTTCCTCTTATCACCTTCCTCTTCTACTTCCCTGTTGGGAGAGATGAATTTCTATAACCCAACTGTGTGTACGTATATGCATATGTATGTGCATATGTATATACATATGTATATATATATATATGTATGTGTACATGTATATGTACATATATGTGTATATATTTTTCTCTCTTTGAACCAGTTCAAATGAGAATCAGGCTCAAGTGTTGCCCTCTCCCTCTCAGCTAAAATTTCCCCCTGTATTTTAAAAACTTTTCCTTAAGCGATTCTTTTATGTGAGATAAGTTTTTCCATTCTTCTTCTCCCTCCTCCCTTCTCTTTCTGCATCCCTCTTTCTCATCCCTCCATTTTTCTTCTGAGATCATCCCAATATCATAAAATCATACCCATGTCCTCTATCTAAGTATACTCCACCTAATTCCCTCATTATGATGATAAAAGTTCTTAGGGGGTTACATGTATTATTTTCCCACATAGGAATATAAACAGTTTAACCTTATTAAGTCCCTTATGATTTCTCACTCATTTTTACCTTTTATGCTTCTCTTGAGTCTTGTGTTTGAATTTCAAATTTTCTATTCAACTCAGATATTTTCTGAGCATTCAAGCATTCAAGAATGCTTGAATGTTCTGTATTTCATTAAATATCCATTCTTCCCTTCTGCCCCCTGCCCTGTAGGATTATACTTAGTTTTACTAAGTAGGTTATTCTTGATTGTAATCCTAGCTCCTTTGTTAGAGTCTAGAAGTCTTAGATCATCTAACACTATCACATTCCAAGCTATACACTCCTTTAGAATGAAAACTACTAAATCTTGTGTGAGCCTGACTGGCTCAACAGTTTATGAATGGTTTCATTCTGGCTGCTTTCAGTATTTTTCCTTAACCTGGGACTTCTGGAATTTGGCAATAACATTCCTGGGACCTCTCATTTTGGGATTTCTTTTAGGAGGTGTTCAGTGGATTCTTTTATTTTCTTCTTTGCCCTCTTCTTCTAAGATATCTGGGAAGTTTTCCTTTATAATTTCTTGAAATATTGTGTCTGGATTTTATTTGTTTTAATACTTTCTTTTAAGTAGTCCAATAATTCTTAAATTATCTGTCCTTGATCCATTTTCCAGGTCGGTTGTTGTTCCTATAACATATTTCACATTTTCTTCTACTTTTTTTTTGCCTTGACTTTGTTTTAGTGTTACTTGATGTCTCATGGTTTCTATTTCCCCAATTATGATTTTTAAGGAGTCATTTCCCTCATCATTTTTGTGCCTCTTTTACCAAACTGTTAATTCTCTTTTCATAATGTTCTTACATTGCTCTCATTTCCTTTCCCACTTTCCTCTACCATTCTTATTTGATTAAAATTTTTTTCCCCAGCCTATTTCTTGATTTTAGACTATATGTTAGAATTGGGCTTTGCTATTTCTGGGGGTGGACATGGAGGGTATATGGCCTGTTTTTCTGATTTTTATGTCCTGCTGCCTTCACAGTTAGGTCTAGGTGCCTTTAAGTTTTTGGAGCTTCCAAGATGGTATGATCTAGGGAGTGATCTAGTCACTGACCTTTCGCTTTGTACTTTGATCTCTACCCAGATAGGGTGCCTGTTCCCTTGAGACCACAACCATTCCTCCGCATCCCAGAACTGCCACCTGGAACTTGGTAATGGTCAATAGAACTGCCAAACAGTACCTGATCCTGCACTGAGTGATAGAACAGGGGAACCCTGGAATCTTTTTCTAACCAGACTTTCAGTCCCCTTACCATTCCTGCATACTGAGTACTCTTGATGCTGTTGCTGCCACTGCTGCCACTATCTCCATAGCCCAGCCCCTACCCTAATGTCTTCAAATCTCTCTTTCTGTCTTCCTAAAATGCCCTGGGCTGGAAAAAAATGACTCACTGTAAGTTTTGGTTGGTTTTTCAAATTTTTCAAAATTTGGTTTAACACACTTTTAAAAATTGTCTAGAGGGTTGTATTGTGAAAGCTCCAAACAAAAATGCTTACTTCTCTTTGCCATCTTGGCTCTACCCCCTAGATAAGTTTTTAAAGACTCACTGTCATCCACTGTCTTAGCTTTGGGTTACCTGCACATTTGACAAGCATGGCTTCTATATCTCTTCATCTAAGTCACTGATAAAAATGATAAACAGCACAGGACCAAACATATTTCCCTGGAGGCATTCCACTAGAGAATGATCTCCTTCTAAATTGATATTTAAACAATAATAGCTACTCTTTGGATGAGGCCATTCAACTATATGAGTCTTACTATATGTACCACTGTGTAGCCTAAATGTTCTTATCTTGTCCTATCTTGGTAGGGGTTGGAGAGAAATAAAGCTTTGCACTAATAGAAAAATAGTTGTGTCTAATTATATATAGTTAAGCATAATCACACAATTAATGCTACTAATTGGCAAAGCATTGTTGACACATAAAAAAAAATGCAAATGCATTCACAGGCCAGGGGATATCAGCTAGGTCAAATGGATCTTAGGTACCAGCACAACTGGAATTAAATTGTACTTCTGGAAACACAGGTCTTTGAACTTTTAAAATAATTTAGATTACTGAAAAAGAACTTTTAAATTGGGATTGCCTCCAATCTTCTTAAATAAAGAAGCCAAACAAGCCAAGAAAACATTTTGTTTTTGGAGGTGACACAGTCTCCAGACAAATGATAGCAGCCATTTTTCAGTCTGACTTTTAAAATGTAGAATCTGACATAAAAGTCCATGCATAGCAAAAGAGCACTGGGCATGAAGTGGAACAAAAATCAGTACAGTATTTCATCAACTAAAACTGTTTTGATTTTTTAAAAAATCAGAAAAACGATTATGGAATCAGAAATTTCAGTGTTTTTGTTTTTTTAAATGCAAGGGATTATTCAAATAGAATACAAAGCTTCTTATTTCCTCAATTCCTATGCTGCTGAATATACCCTTTCAGGATTTGTTTGTATATTGATTGATTGAAAAGGTGGGGGAGAAGCTGAAAGAATATGCAAATTTAAAAGGTACCAGAGAAAGCACAGACACTTTTGCACAATTCTCCCTCTCCCCATGACAACTGGCATGAAAATAGCAATGCTTTTTGAGGACACAGAAGAGGACAAAGCTTTTTCCTGCCCCTTCTGAGATTCTGGGAGGCAGGGAGGCAGCTTCGGAGGGTGGGGGGTAGGGGAAAGCACTGAACTTCAAGCAAAAAGACATGACCAGATTAGGCAAGCTGGGTAACGTTGGGAAAGTCACTTAATTTCTCTAGGACAGCTTCCTCCTCTGTAAAAGGCAGGTGTTGGATCTGATTTCTAAAGCTTCTTCATTCTCTAAAATTCTAGGATTTTCCATTTTCTCTCCTGGCTAAACTTACTCTCCGGCTTCTGGCAATTTACCTAGCTGCCAGAAACAATCTTCCTCTGATGTTTCTGAAGTGCTACAAGCACATCTCTGTCGTGAATACAGTAGTGATTCACACGCTAGGAAGAGAAATGTTATTTGAACACAGCTGTTGACTTAACATTCTTAGTAAAAGGCCCCTTTTTTGGATGAGGTGACTTGTGGGCTCAATAGCTGACAATCTTGTCACTGTGCCTGAGCACTGTTGAGTGGAAGTGGGTGGTTTAAAGTATCCCTTCCTGGCTTTATCCCAGTCAATTCTCCCCAGTAGCTCAGTTGTTGTTTCATGTGTAGCCTCTTTCCAGCAGAGATTGCTAATGTTACCTCAATACTTTAAAATATTTATGATTTCATCAGTGATGGGGAATATAACCCACTAAAGCAGATCACAAAACTTCCATAAATTTCATTTATGTATTTACATTTTTTTTCCATTTAGACCTGTGATTTCATCAAAAAGGAACTTCCAGCACGGCATCTCTCTCCTATGATGCATATCAACAACAATTCTGTAACATGTTCTTTGTGGGTTGCCTGAGACAACAACAGGTTAAGCAGCTTACCCAGCCTCACACAGTGACTTTACTCCAGGTGTGTTGACTCCAGGGCTGTCCCTCTATTCACTTCTGACTCTCATATAAAGTTTTCATGAATTATTGTGGCCAACAACAATAACAAAAATTATTACCTTGGAGCCAACTATGTACTAAATTTGGAGAGGCTGATCCTCAGATGATGGAAGGGGCTGATTGGCTAGGCCCACACTCAAAGCCTTTTTGGTAGTAACTGCCAGAGCTTAACTCCTCTGACTGTATTTAAATTATGGGGTTAGGCTAAAAAACCCCAGACTGTAAAATGATGCTGCAAAATTTTATTTACATTCACTCCTTAAATTTAGTTTGCACATAAATTTGTAGACCTGAATTTGGAGAATTATTCAACAAATCTCTATTCAGTCTCACTTCTTACACTGCCAATATTTTCTCTGATGTGTGTTATTTCAGGGAGCTAGAAAAGAACTCCTTCTTCCTCAGTACTTCATAATAGCATCCAAGCATAGCACTACCCTAAATTAATCTTTTAGTTGTATATGAATAACTTTAGAAAAGTCATGCATTGGTCCATAATCTCCATATCCCCTTAAAAACAATATGCTCCACAGATCACAAACACACATATACAAACCCTAAAAACAAACAAAACCCCTAAAGCAAGGACCTTGTTTTCTCTAGAAATACTTGTGTAAGTGGAAGAATAGAGCCAATGTACAACATCGTCCTTTGTGTTAAACAGTAGGCAAATAAGATGGGAAGGAATGAAATAAGTCTGTGGGTGTCTTTGTTGAATATCAGCCTCAAAGAAACTGCAAGATAGCCAGCTGCTCTTACAAATGCTCTATGACATGGATGAGTAAAAACACATGTGAATGATGAAAGAAAGAAAGAAAAAAAAAAGACTTTCCTTTTCTCCCTTTTGAAGTTAAACCTTACTCTATGAACAACCAAAATGTCTTCTTACAAAGTGAGGTCTGTCAAAACCCATACAATTATATAATTTAAAAAAGATAAAGTCAATTAAAAAAAATGTGCACTGGTAAGCTAATTGAGAGAAGTAGTTCCAATTAATTTTTGCAAGGAAATATGTGATGTGTGTATGTGTGTGTATTTAAGGTAAAAAAAAATCATTCAGTGTTCAGTATGGTACAGAAGAAACACTACACTGAAAAGGGCATGTCAATCAACTATTCTATTATTCCTGTGATTTCTCAGACTAAAAATATCATTCTTTGCCCACCATTCCTCAATATGTGTTCTCCTTGAGTGAAGGAACCACCTTGCTTTTGAATTTGTATTCCTAGAGGTTTACAAGTGTTTTTTCACTCATTTATTCCTCCATGACAATCTTTTAATACTTCAATACAGCTATATCATGCCCCACCGAACCCCCAACTCCAGTCTTCCATTCTCTAGGCCAAACATTCCCAGTTATTTCAACTGAATTTCATGTGACATGGATTCAAGAGCTTCTGGACATTCTCCCATTTATCAATGTCTTTCTAAAATCTAGAACTCAAAACAATTCTCTAGATATAGTTTGATGAGGTTAGAGCATGGTGGGCTCAGCTAGAATAGCTTTCTCTTTCAAGCTATCAAACAGTCAAATGTCTGATTTCAAATTAGCTTTTTTTTTTAACATGCATCCCACAAGGCATAACTGAGCCACTTCCACCAATCCTAATGCACTTTGTATGTATTATCTCATGTTATCCAATTGCTGAAAGCATTACATTCCTTCCAAACTTGATTACCTGGGTTAACACAGGATTGTTGTAAGGCTGAAATGGGATAAAATATGTAAAGCTGTTTAAAGGGCTTTGTAATCCTTAAAGTCCTATATAAATGCTAGCTATTATTATAATTATTGGTTGTTCACACTTAGGTTAATGCCTTTGATTGACTGATTGATTCAATAAAGATGTCTAAGCCTTACCTATGCTTCAATTCATGCCTCTGATTGATTTAATTGCAGGGTCTCTAGGCCTTCTATTATTTTTGAGGTAGGGGGTATGGGACTCCCCTTACACCTGCAATTTACAGAAAATGACCATTTCATCTTTTAAAGTAAAAAGTAAGGGACTGAGCTTTCAAAAATAGATAGATGCATGTATCCTTTTTGTGAATAGATAAATGGCATGGTGTTCGCTCTCTCTTTCATATATATATATATATATTAATAGATTAAAACTTCTACTGACTAAAGAGAAGAGAATCAGTGAATAAGCCCATCTGCAGAGTTTAGAGCACCTGCAATTGGACATATCTCCCACTGAGCAGTCATTAAGTTTCTGCTGTTAACTTCTGGTAGGTACAGCTGGAGAGCTTTCCCATGTATGTAACTTATGCCAAAGGTCACCCACCTAACTGTACAATATATACACTTACTGAAATCTTTTGGTGTCCTTTTATGTATGAATGTCTTCAAAGATTTAAGTTAAAGTACTACAATTTGGTGATTCATTTGAAGGTCTTATTTTCTCAAAATTGACTAGCTCTTTTTTCAAGTGAATTTTTTTTAAATGAAGCAGCTATTTATGTTGAGTGACAGAGAGTGGAATATGAAACTCACATGCAGTTTAACTAGCTGACATAGGAAGAAATTAAATATATGCACACAATGTAAAAAAGATGTTGCTATAATCTTGTTTTGCCTTAGCAGCCACTAGTTGGGATTCTCTATTGTTCAGTTAAAATTACTCTCAAAAAAATAACTGAGCTTGTGCTTTTTGGTGTTCCTAAAAACACAGTGATTTTTATCAGCATTTGTGGGAATCTAAATACCTAGTTCTAGTAAAATTTGTTCATCCTTCATAGGTACTAAATTTGTACCTCCAAATTCTGAACAAAATCACATTAGATTATCAAAAAGTACATTCTCACCATCAAAATTTTTTTAGATTGTTTTGCCAAATGGTGTTTCAGGCCTTAGATTTCTTATTAGAAGGAATAAGTAATACCTTAAGAACTTTTTGTAGCCTTCGGAGAAAAGTTTTTCTAGAAACATAAAACACTGTTAATATCTACAGCCAAGGTCTCCTGTAGGTAAATTGGGTGCCTGGGGAAATACTACCAGTGCCAGATCACAGAATAAAGTGATTTTGCTAAGCATTAATAATGATAATAACAATAATGACAGATAACATCTATATAGCACTTTAAAGTTTGCAAAATGCTTTACAAATATAATCTCATTTTATCCTCAACAAACTTTTGAGGTAAGTGCTATTATTATCCCATTTTACAGATAAGGAAACTGAGATAGATCAAGATTAAGAGGTTAAGTGACTTGTCTAGGGAAACATGTCCAGGACAGTAAGGAACTGAGAAATGTTTTGAACTTTCTTCCAAACTCCTATCCAGTGCTCTATCCACTATGTTACCTAGCTATCACATTGTATTAGAAGATCAGGAAGAGTGAAGAAATTCCAAATATTGGGAAAGGATGGGGAAGGGAACAAATATTTTAAATGCCCACTATATGCCAGGCACTGTGCATTTTGCAAATACCTCATTGGATCCTCACAACAATCCTGGGAGGTGTTATTTTATCCCCAGTTTACAGTTGAGGAAACTGAGACAATCAGAGGTTAAGTGACCTGTCTAGGGTTACATTGCCAGTGTCTGAGCTCACATCTGAACTCAGATTTTCCCATTCAGGCCAGTTGTTCTATCCACTGTGCTGACTATACGGTGGAATTTCAGGCATAATTTTGTCTAAGGTCTTAGCCTTCAAATTATATCATACAGGGGTCTTCCAGAGGGAGACACGGTATAGCCTAATGGATGGAGGGCTGGCCTAGGAATCAAGAATACTGAAGTTTAAACTCTGCTTCTGTCACACACTGACAATACAAGCACGGGCAAATCACTTAACCTTTGAATGCTCTGGGCAACTCCCTAAGACTCCAAATTCTACAGGAGTTACTGATCTACATTAGTGGAGTTCTGCTAGAAGAGATTCCCTACATTTTGTTGTTAGTTGTTTGTCCCACCCTATTTGGGGTTTTCTTGGCAAAGATACTGGAGTGGTTTGCCATTTCCTTCTCCAGTTTATTTTACATATGAGGAAACTGAGGCAAACAGGGTTAAGTGACTTGCTCAGAGTCACACAGCTAATAAGTGTCTGAGGCCAGATTTGAACTCAGGAAGATAAGTCTTACTAACTTCATGCCCTGTCCACTATGGCACCACTTAGCTGCCCATCCCTACATTTAGGAAACCACATTTAGTCTGGACAGCTCTCCCCCGACTTTCCCAAAAAAGTACCCACTAGGTCTGCCTTTGCGTAAAACTAGCTCTGTCTTAATAATGCCAATTTGAAGGCTCATCCTAAGACATATTTAAGAGCCTAGCCATTTATTATTAAATAGGGTGGGACCTCTAATTATAGGAGGTGCAATAGATTGTATATAAATCATAATATAAAAAACAAAATTATTGAATGTTTTCTCTAGTGATGAGCTCGAGTATTGCAGGAATTTATTTTCACCTAGTTTTCCATTATGCCTCTGTCTCCCCTAAACCTTTCCACCATTGGTTACAGGCAAATAGTAAATATAAAAGGAATCAAATATCCATGGCTAGATCCATTTAGAAAGATCCAGTCTGGGGGCAGCTAGGTGGTGCAGTAGACAGAGCACTGGCCCTGAAGTCAGCTCAAATCTGAGTTCAAATCTGACCTCAGACCAAACACTTGACACTTATTAGCTGTCTGACCCTGGGCAAGCCACTTAACCTCAATTGCCTAATATATATATATATATATATATATTTATATCAATAGATCCAATCTGCCATTTTCTTAATGTACTTCCTAATCCTTCCTAGTGATCAGATCCAGATAAGAATTTAACCAATCCTTCATCTCTTCCATTCCCACCCTCAACTCTTCCATCTATAGCTTTCTTAGGGACTAGTCTAACCTGTTTGGCAAATGGTATAATTATCTCACTTTACATAGTTTAGAAAAAAAAAGTCTTAATTTTATTCCAATTACTTTTCAGGTATAGTAAGGCAAGTTTCCTCTTACTGATTCAATTTACACACTAAGTGCTACTCACTGAGTTTGGTAATTTTTGCTTTGATCCATCACCTGGGAAGTGGAATAAGTGTTCCTGCCTATACAATATTAAAAAAAAGTCAAACATTAGAAGATGTTTTTTGATTTAGATGATGGTTTCACTTGCATATACTAAACCATTCACTTCCATCCTTATACTGAAGGGAATGTGAAAAGAAAATGAAGGTAAGTATGATGAGATATATGGAAGGACATTCACAGCAGAGAATAAATAATGAAATTTGTAGGCAACAAGAGAAAAATAATAAAAGGAAATTCTTGCTTCATTTCTACAGTAGCAAAACAGTAAGTCATTGTAATTCTAAGACATATATATATTTAATTTTTATAATTTTATTGGCCATTTAAAATATATTACCTATTTCATAGTTACAATTTAGTTAACACATATGAATGCATGTATATGTGTATATATACATATATATATACATACATGGCATGGTTGACATAAGTTTGAGATACTTTAAACCAATTAGAATACAAGGGGAATAATGAAAAGCAGAGGTCTAGTATATTCATACCACTAATATATACATATATATGTATACATAAATATCTTAATAAAATGATACTGTTTTTCAGAGAAACATGTCCTTTAATATAATAATACCACATAAACTTTAACCACATACAGACACATAAACACACACACACACACACACAGTCACACATCCCTCTAGTAGAGTAGTAGGAACATCACTATGGTACTAGAAAACAGGAGTGCTGGGTTTATTACTATCATTGCCTCTTCCCTTTCTTATCTCCAGTATGTGCCTCAATTTTTCCCTGTTGTTAACAACTATAATCAATAGATGTTATTTAGAAAACTGAGGTGACAGAGGCTACACAATGTCAAGGGATTATTATTGTTACTGCCGTTATCAATTTGTGCTTTTCTCCTTTGCTTCCCTAAGTTTGGAAAGTCCTATGCCTATCTCCACCCTGCTTGTCGATGTCTACTTAAAGCTGAACTCAGATCTAGCATGCCCCAGCTTCCCTGATTCCTCCCCCTAGATTCAAATATAATTATGTTTGTACCATGCACTTTTATGAGAACATGATTTGTGTGCCATATCTTATTACTTACTAAACTACAATCTCCATGAGGGAAAAGGTGATGTATTATTTAAATGTAGCAATTCCCTTAGCAGTTAAAAGAGTCCATAGTGCACAGTAGGTATTTAATAAATATTTTAAAATTAAATTGAAATTGATTTGCTCCAATTTCAGTCTTCCTATGAAGTCTCCTTTTGTTTTCCTGTCTGTTTGTTCTCATTTTCTAGAACTGAGACATTTGTTATCTTCTTAAAATACTCTCAGCATGATTGAAGGTGGGATAGGAGGCAAGGCATTAAAGAAAATATTCTGAAGCATCTCTAGAATTAGTAAATTAGATAGGAGCTCATCCAAAAAGTTATAATTCAATTTTTATATTTTATATCAAAGCATCTTTTCTCATATTTGAAAACCAATAGTTAATAGGCATTTATTAAATGCCTGTTATGTACTACTCACTGTGCTAATTTCTGGGGATACAAATAGGAAAAATAAAGACAGTCCTTGCCCTCAAGGAGTTTACAATCTAATGGGGGAAGACAGATTGTTGTTGTTTGTCCTTCGTTTCTCGAAGAGGACCATGACATCAGGAAGGTGATGCCATGACTTGCAAATGAATCGGATTTAAGTGAGAGAGGGCTGTGCAAAGCCACCTGCCTTACTTTCTCCTCCAGAGCCATCTGAGTCCAGTGGCAAGACAACACAAAAAGGGAACTGCAAGAGGGTGGGGGTGGGGCAAGAAGAAGATACCTGGCTAGATAGGATGGAGGAGAAGTCAAGAAGTCCAAAATGAGTGTAGTAAGTGAGAAATAAGACGTCTGAGAAGATGTCTCAGCTTATGGCTCTACCCTCTAATTAGAGAGGCAGAGAGTACTGATGAGGAGTGAATTAACAAGGTTGATTGCATCTTGCAAGATGATGAGATTTCCCAGTGATTAGTTTACTGGGGGCACAGTGGAGAATTCAAAGATGCCCCAAATGAGCCTCAGCTGGAGAGGATAAGTCTAAGAAGGACCAGAGTTCTTTTCTTGACAATAATGGCTGTTGTTCTATGCTACTGACTCAGTGATATTTCATGAAAATGCTTATGCCCCTGACCATTTTCCTACTTAAATTAAACTCATGCTTATTTAACAGCCGGAGAGGGAATTTCTTGGAGGGAAGAAGAAAACTCTTGCTCTGCTCCATCCCTTTGACCAGAGTAAGACCTTGTAAACTTCAGAGGCTCTGGATGATTTTAGACTTCCTATTTATGTTCTAGTTGCATCTCTGAAACAGCTGACAGCAGTTTTATGAATAGGGAGGCAAGGAGACAGTCAATACATGGAGGAAATCTACAAGGAAGGGGTGCTTGGTGGTGCACTGGATAGAGCTCTGACCTTGGAGCCAGGACGACCTGAGTTCAAATCCGACCTCAGACAGTTGATACTTACTAGCTGTGTGACCCTGGGTAAGTCACTTAATCTTGATTGCCTCAACAAAATCAAAAAAAAGCCATGAGGATTTTACCATTTACCACATGTAAAGTAGCCTGGCTTTCTGTTGTTTGTTCTTCAATCTCAATGACACCAAGAGGGTGATGTCTTGACTTATGAATGAATTGGATTTCAGTGATGCAGACCAGTGCAAAGTCATCAGCCTCTCTGTCTCTCTCTCTCCTCCAGGGTCATCAGAGTCCAGTGGCAAGATGACTGGTGATGACCAAGCAAGTAGACTTACTGAGGGCTCCTTGAAGGGACAAAGAGTCCTTGTAGGAGCTGTTAAAAAATCCTTAATCACCTAGGATATTCTGAAGTATATTGGGGAGGGAGGGTACAAGAACCCTGACTAGAATCTATATTACTTTGTTATTATATAGGAAAGGAGATATAGTACCAGTTTATTCACTTGACAGTTTTCCATTTTCATAGTATGTACTTACAGAGTTTTAGAGCTAAAAGGAACATTAGAATCCAATCCTCATTTTAAAGATAAGGAAACTAAAATCCCAAGAATGTTAAATGGCTTTTATTCATGGAGCCAGGTCTGGAACTGAAGGTCTACTGATTTCTAATCAGTTCTCTTTTTCTCTGCACCATATTATTCATGACAGTTTAGTGTGAGGCTTTATGATAAAGTAAAGTGGGCTAGACTTGCCATCAAGAGAAGCTGGAATTCACATCCTGCCTCCTAAAATTACTACTTATGTGAATAACTTTGTCTTTCTGAGCCTCAGTTTCCTCATCTGAAAGATATGGATAGTACCTACCATACAGGGTTGTAATAAGGATTAAGTAAGAGAATATATGCAAAATACTACAGAAACATCAGTTATTGTTCAAGACATGTTTTAGTAGTTTTTAGTAATAATTTTATTATAATTACAATAATAAATTAATAATAGTTTTAAATAATTTGTTTTAATTATTTTCCATTAAAGTCCTACTCTAATGACTCCTAACAGTGTGGAAGTAACTGCAAGCTTTGGCAGGTAGTATTAAGGTAGAAAAGCTTCATGGACCGTACCGATAAGGACCAGACTAGGTAAGTTTTGAGAACTTCACCACTTAGATGACCACAGTGTAATGAATTTTGATGGTCACAACCATCTTCAAAGATGTTCTTCTGCTATACCATCAAAGGATTGCAATCTTCATGAGGAGTGGAAGTATCCATCCAGCTAAAGTTGCAAATATTTTAAGCATTTCCATCATTAGGAACACCTTTAAGCATTCCTATATATTAATTGGTCATAATTTCAGTGAAAATTCTAGTACTCTTTCTGTGATTGCTTCTGTCCCCATACTCTGCTTTGAATGAACCAAAGTGAATAATCAATGATTGGTAGTTTGGTGCCTGCACTAAAACAGCAGCTCCAGAATTTTTAACTGGAAGAACATCAGGCTAAGAAGTTAATACCATTCTTATGCTCAAGTAACTTTGACAATTAATTCCAATAGGTCTAGTAGAAGGTCTTTGAACTTAGTCAATAATGTAATCTCAAAGTCTTGTACAGTACATAATAGTTGTGGAGGAAATTGAGATTTCAAGGGCAAGTTTTCATAGTAACCACGTAGTAGGAACAGATGGGTTTTTAAGGCAGAAGCATGAGGACTCTGACTCATTAAAAAGGAAATAAATACAATGAATTAAATAGTAAATCAATCACGAGAGCAGGTACATTAGCATTTTTATGACTTCCCAGGAACTCCAACAGGAGGAAACAAGTAATACACTGCTAAGGTGTGGGTACAAACTACCTTGAAATGTATAATAGGAAATTATACGACTGCAAGAAGAAATTCCTTGGGAATTTTCCTTCAACTAGTGACTGGGTAGCCTTTGGTACAGACTCAGACCCAGCTCAGTGGTTTGTTTGGCCATTGTATCCGGACCCATTTATTACGGCTCAGTGGTCCAAGAAGCAACATGTTCCAATTTCAGACTGCCAATAACTTTATCCAGCCCTGGACAAATCACTCAACTCTTATAGAAATGATTTCCCAGGGTAGTTATTTAGATATTTACTATTGTTTCTAATCATAAAAATACCTCTCAAGGACCTAAAATATAACAAAATAAAACAGAACAAGCACATAAGTAACAAAGGCAAAAGAATAAATAAGGGGGGAAAATGTCTGTTGACTTTTCAAAATATTTCCAAGCTCTAAATATAAACTTATTTTGTTACTTAAATAATATCACCTTTCCTTAAGACCTCACAAGGCTATAGATGAAAAGAAAGATTTTCTAGTTTCACTGAGGTTTTCGTCAATGTCTTTATATCCACTGTTAAAATGCCATTTCTTTTTCCATTTTTTTTTACAACTACTGTTGAATTACTACAAATATCTCTTCACACACCAGAAGCCCACTTCTCTGATCATTCCGCAGGACAGAACACAAATTTATTGGTGGAATGGTCTGATGGAAAGTATAACCAGGAGTAAAGGGAAAATACAAATGACCTGTTGAAGTATTCTGTGATCTGATTTGTTATGGCAGGACTTTAAAAGAAATATACCTCCTGAATTCTAACTTATACTATTAGAGGTAGAGTAAGAGAAGAGAAGTGAGTGAGAGGAAAAGAAGGAGGCTTGAAAAAAGATTAGGATGGCTATAAATCAGAAAAGTAGAAAACCAAATAATCATAGGATCTGATGTCAGGCTCGGGTTTCCAAAATGGCCTATCCAAATATTCTACTACTAGCAGGTTTCTTTCTAAACTTGCACAGGGCTAGAACAAGCACATATCACACTCCTAACAATTGTCCTTAGGTCCCCTGGTAAAAGGAAACTAACTATACTTGCAAAATGGGATGATTTTTACCTTAAAACCAAATAGTTGGGGCCAAAAGGAGAGAAAGAATCATACCCTTTTCCTTGAATGTGCTCACCTTCACCGTCTTGGCTCAGGAGAGTTTTCAAAAGTAAAGAATATACCAAAGTATTAAAAGTAACCAGCAAAAATATAAAATCTTCCTCCTTTGATAAACATACACATGGTAATTCTGATGTAAGGAGCTTTAGGGAACTGACTGCATGTGACTTAAACCTATTTTAGTTACTTGTGTGAAAAGCAATTCTATAAATGCCCAATTCTTGTGTGTGTGTTTTTGTGTGTGTGTGTGTGTGTGTATGTGTGTTTAACACTCAGAGGTTTTCCTGGAAGAGGTAAGGATGATGTCCTTGAATGGTTAATTTCAGATCATATCCCTCACTGGTTAATTTTAAAGAGTATCTTACTTACATTGCGACTCTATTTCCTCTGGGATAAAATACAAACTGTCAAGCATGGAACAAAAAGCTCTCAAAGATCTACTTCCAGCTTGCCTTTCAAGAATTAGTTCATGTTGCTCATCATCACATGGTCTACATTCCAGCGAAAGTGACCTGCTACCTGTTACCTGAAATCAATGTTCCACCTATTTCCATGTCTTCACTCATGTTTTCTTTCTTTCCTCATTCCTAAAACGCACTCCTTCTCTCTAACCAACTCATAGAATGCTTATTTCCTACAAGGCTCAACTCATTTGTCTTTTGTGAAGTCTCTCCTGATTTTCCTGATTTCCCCAACTGTTTGACTTCTCTCTCACCCTGAATCTGACACTTACTTCCAATGTGATGTAAGCCAACTCATTTCACTTTTTAGGGCCTCAGTTTCCTCATATACAAAATGGGTGGGTCAGACTAGATTTAAGTCTTTCCAGCTCTAAATCTATGACCCTAAAAATTCTTCTATATTCACTTGTGTAATTTTGTCATTTCATATCATAAAAATCATGAGAAGCATTTGCAAAAAGACCCCCATGAAGTTAATTGCAGCTTATATGTCAACATCTGTTAAGGAAGATGAGGAGGCAGAGAAATTCTGTGAAGGACTCAATTAGACCTCTAAGTAACACCAACATTTATTTTATTATCATTAATTATACTAAAAATATGGGCATGGAGGAGGAGAGTGCAAAAATATATTTGAAAACATGGTTCAAGAGCAGGAAATGTGAGAGGTTAAAGGATTATAGACTGAAGAAACTTCATACTTATATATCATGAATACTTTCTTCAAGAAGAGTGTAAGATTGGACATAAATCACACTGAATAAAACCACATGAACACACAAAGAAAATTATTACATAATAAGAGGTTTTGAAAACAACCAGTTCTTGATAAGAGTCATTTCCAAATCAGCTGTCTGAATACAGTCACACCATTAACTTTATAAAGCAAAGGTAAAAATCAATGTTAGAAGACAAAAATTATAAGCTTTGTAGTGCAGTTGAGGCAATTCCAACCTAATTCATTTAAACAATCTATTGATTTTTTTTAAAATGGGAAATGGATAAAATAATAAGCATTCAGACAGATTATTACCATTTCCTAAAGAAGTTTAACCAAAGTAAATCAATTACCAGAACAAGGAGACAAAAAGAGTGTAGAAACTTCAGCAGCCTAAAAACACTTGATTTTCTTGCCAAGGGGAAGACACAGCAGCCAAGGGCAGCAAAAACAGAGTATAAATTCATTTCTAATGCATAAAGGAGTACATTGTGGGAGATTATGAGAAGAACCGTTTCAAAAACAGTGAGACGCAGAGAAAGTAAAAACAAGATTATAGAAAACATAGTAAGAGAAGTCACTGAGCAAGATTATCCTAAGTGCATTTAAGGATGAAACTAAAAGCACAACAAACACGTGAAAAGTGGAAAAGATCTGTTAAGATTTCTATAACAAACTCTTTTCTCCACTAATGATAAGAGAGTCACCAAAATTTAGACTCTAACATCACAGTCCTTGATGTGCTACATGAATAAGTGAAAATAGAAATAAAGATAACAATGACATGAAGAGATGGTTTAGACCAGCACATCTTATTTTTTTTCTTTATTTTTTTCTTTTTTAATTTATTTATTTTTAGTTTTCAACCTTCACTTCCACAAGATTTTGAGTTCCAAACTTTCTCCCCATCTCATCCCTCCCCCACCCCAAGATGGCCTGCATTCTGAATACCCCTTGCCCTAATCTTCCCTTCCTTCTATCTCCCCCCCGCCCCTTACCCCCTTGTCCTTCAATTTTCCTATAGGGCAGGATCGATTTCTATAGCCCATTTCCTGTATATCTTATTTCCCATTTGCATGTGAAAACAATTTTTTTTAACATTTGTTTTAAAAACTTTGGGTTCCAAATTTTCTCTCTTCCTCCCTCAACACCCACCTTTATTGAGAAGGCAAGAAACTCTATACAGGTTATACATGTGTAGTCAGGCAAAACACTTCCATAGTAGTCATGTTGTGGAAAACTAAGTATATTTCCCTTAATCCTATCCTACCCCCCATTTATTCTATTCTCTCTTTTGACCCTGTCCCTCCTCATAAATGTTTGCTTCTGAATACCCCCTTCCCCAGTCTGCCCTCCCCTCTATCATCCCCCTGCTCTCTTGTCCCCTCCCCCCACCCCCCGATTTCCTGTAGGGTAAGATAGATTTTCATACCCAATTGAGTGTGTATGTTATTCCTTCCTTAAGCTAAATCCAATGAGAATAAGATTCACTCATTCCCTCCCACCTTCCCACATTTCCCCTCCACTGTAAAAGTCTTTTCTTGTCTGTTTTATGTGAGATAATTTACCCCATTGTACCTCTCCCTTTCTCCTTCTCCCAGTATAATCTTCTCTCACCCTTTAATTTTATTCTCCAGATATCACCCCTTCATCCTCAACTCACCCTGTGCCCTCTATCTATCCATCCATCCATCCATCTATCTATCTATCTATCTATCTATCTATCTATCTATCTATCTACATATGATTTGTGCCCTCCAACTACCTTAATACTGACAAAGGTCTCATGAGCTACAAATATCATCTTTCCATGCAGGAACGTAAACAGTTCAACCTTAATAAGTCCCTTATGATTTCTCTTTCCTGTTTACCTCTTCATGCTTCTCTTAAGTCTTGCATTTGAAAGTCAAATTTTCTATTCAGCTCTGGTCTTTTCATCAAGAATAATTGAAAGTCCTCTATTTCACTGAATGACCATTTTTTCCCCTGAAGGATTATACTCAGTTTTGCTGGGTAGGTGATTCTTGGTTGTAATCCTATCTCCTTTGATCTCCAGAATATTATATTCCAAGCCCTTCAGTCCCTTAATGTAGAATCTGCTAACTCTTGTGTTATCCTGATTGTGTTTCCACAATACTTGAATTGTTTCTTTCTGGCTGCTTGCAATGTTTTCTCCTTGACCTGTGAACTCTAGAATTTGACTATAATATTCCTAGGAGTTTTTCTTTGGGGATCTCATTTAGGAGATGATAGGTGAATTCTTTCAATTTCTATTTTGCCCTCTGGTTCCAAAATATCAGGACAGTTTTCTTCAATAATTTCTTGAAAGATGATGTCTAGGCTTTTTTTTTTGATCATGGTTTTAGATAGTCCAATAATTTTTAAATGATCTCTCCTGAATCTATTTTCCAGGTCAGTTGTTTTTCTAATGAGACATTTCAAATTCTCTTCTATTTTTTCATTCTTTTGGTTTTGTTTTACAGTGTCTTGATTTCTCATAAAGTCACCAGCTTCTAATTGCTCCATTCTAATTTTTAAGTAATCATTTTCTTCAGTAAGCTTTTGGACTTCCTTTTCCATTTGTCCAATTTTGCTTTTTAAGGCATTCTTCTCCTCATTGGCTTTTTTGACCTCTTTTGCCATTTGGGTTGGGCTATTTTTTAAGGTGTTATTTTCTTCAGTATTTTTTTGGGTCTCCTTTAGCAAGCTATTGACGTGCTTTTCATGATTTTCTTGCATCACTCTCATTTCTCTTCCCAATTTTTCCTCTACTTCTCTTATTTGCTTTTCAAAATCCTTTTTGAACTCTTCCATGGCCTGGGACCAATTCATATTTTTCTTGGAGGCTGTGGATGTAGGGGCTTTGACTTTGTTGTCTTCTTCTGGTTGTATGTTTTAATCTTCTTTGTCACCAAAGAAAGATTCTGTGGTCTGACTTTTTTTGTGAGGTTTGCTCATGATCCCAGCCAATTAGTTGAGTTATAAACTCTTTGTTAAAGTAGGGATCTGCTTCCAGTGTGGAGAATGTACTGTCCCAAGCTTTGGGGGTTTTGTGCATCTGTTTTCAGAGATACTTCCAGGGACCTGTAAATTTTCAGTTCTTCCAAGGTGGTATGATAAGGGACGAGGTGTTTACTCCTTTCCTGGCCCGTCCTCTGGTCTATGAGTGACCACAAGCACTCTTTTCTACCTTGGAACTGTGAGGAGGATTTCCTTTCCACTGCCACTACAAGCTCCACCATGCCAGCACTCTTCCTTACCCCGGGACAGCCACCCAGAACTGTGACCCAGAGCCAAGCAAGGCCCAGGCAAAGACCCAGGGCAAAGCAAGAGAATCTTGCCTCAGCACCAGCAGAGAGATCCCTTTAATCCCCCTCTGATCAGCCACTCAATTCCCCCTCAGTCTGTGGGCCAAGAGTTCTGGAAGCAGCTGCTGCCCCAGGCCCATAGGGCCTGGGGCTGGGACTGAGTTTCTGTCTCACTGCAGTCACAGACTTTTCCTACTGACCTTCTAAGGTGCCTTTCGCATTCATGGGTTGAGAAGTCTCGAAACAGCCACATCTGCCTGATTCAGTCCTGTGAGGGCTGCTCCAGGTTTGCTGAGGCCTGTTTTGCCTGCGTGCCCACGCCACACTGCATTCTCCTCCCCACCCTGCACAATAGACCTTTCCAATCAACCATCCAGGTTGTCTTGGGCTGGAAATTTGTTTCACTCTGTCTTTTTGTGGGTTCTGCTGCTTTAGAATTTGTTTAGATTTTTTTATAGATATTTGGAGGGGTTTGGGGGAGAGCTCAAGCAAGTCACTGCTTTTTTTTTTTTTGACCAGCACATCTTAAACTGTGGGTCATGACCCCACATGGGGTCATGAAAAATTTGGCAATAGTAAAAGATTTCTGAATGAGCAGCAATCAAAAATTAATTAAAAATCAAACGTGTAATGAATCCGAGGTGTTTCTGGCAGCACTTGCCTATGTTGCACCACGCAACTTCACTGCAACCTTGGTTCTGAACACAAAGCATGTGCACTTTGCACTGCACATGCCCTCAGGCCATGCAACACCAACAAACACTGCCAAACCAAAAAGGGGTCTTGAGTAGAAAAAGTTTGAGAAGCTCTGGTCTAGACCAAACATATACAAAAGAGGTTCATGTAGGAGATGAAAAATATTGAGTATCAATATATCTGAAAGGATGGAAAGTAAATTTTTTTTTGAAAAATACTGAACATGTTACTATTAAAATTTTAAGACAATTGAGAAAATAGAAGTATCTATTAGTCCACATTCTTATTTCCCAAACCACACAAAATCTCTAAGAATCATCTATAATCACATTGAGGGTATCTTTGATGAAGGTAAAAGAAATGAATTGGATGGCTCTTCACAAAAAATGTTTTGCAGCAGAATGCATCTTTACTATCACAAAACCAACTGGAACTCACTGAAAATACAAGAATTGGTTGTTTTTATGGTTTATTGGCTATAAAAAAAAGTTGATTTGATAAAGCAAAATGTTGCCATAAATACCTTCTTCAACAAGGTGTCTCACGTATATGTTGAAAACATACATACAGCAACAACTAGATGTGGTGGTGTAATCTATCGGAGAGGCTGAGTCTGGCAGGTATCTTGAGCTTGGGAGTTCTGAGCTACAGTGTGCTATTCAGATTAGGTGCCTATACTAAGTTCAACATCAATATGGGGAAAGGGTATGTGTGTGTGTGTGTGTGTGTGTGTGTTGGAGTGGGGTAGGAACACTATCTTGCCCAAGGAGGGAGCAAACAGGCTCTGGCCCCAAATAAGCAGGTTAGAACTCTTATGCTAATCAATAATGGGTAGGTTTGTGACTAGCCCCTGTACTTCCAGTGTAAACAAGATGAGTAAGAGGGATTCTTAGAGACGGTGAATTTCTCAAGATGTTCCTGTATAAGGGTAACATTGTACCAAATAAATCAAGCAGAGAATTCTAAAATTGTTGATGAAATTTATAAAAAACTCCAAATTTGATCTAATACCCATGTGGGAAAACCAAGTGAATTAAGAACACTGTTTTCCAGTTTATGGTATTCCAATCTATGATACATAGTTGGATAAGCAGGCTTTGACTATGTATATTTTACAGATGGATAGTGGATTGGGCTCAGAATTTAATAAGGAGAAGAAAAAGGGAGTAGTTTAAATTTTGGATATTGTGCAGTGCTTTTATAATGACCCCAAGACTCTTCCTTAAATTAAAGCTCATCACTGATGTTATGATATTTTCTGGAGACACTGTACAACTGTGAGTCATGGAATATCAGAGGGTCCAGAATTAAATGTGTCAATTACCTAAAGGACAATGCAGAGGTACATTGTGAGCATGAGCAGCCCATAACAAATTATATTTATTCCCTGGCTATCTCTTTATTAGCTGATTTGCCACCTAGAGACCATGCTTCTGGGACCTAACCATTTTATCTTTGAAACTCCTATTCTGTAGCTCCACTGTACTGAATGGTGAGAATGCGTCACTTAGCTCACTATATCAGGCTGGGATGACTGCAATCATACATCATTTTATTCCCCAGCCAACCAATCATCATTTGCCTTACAACCTTGACCAGAGAACATATACTGGAGGCCTTAGCCCTTTCAGTTCTAGTACTCCTACCTTCTGGCTGCATTGTGCTGGTCAATGAACTTGCCTCTCATCACAGGCAGTTCTCAAAGAAAGAAATCTAAATTGTCAAGAGACATATGAAAAACTGTTTTAAATCACAAATAATTAGAGAAATTAAAATTAAAGCAAACTCTGAGATTCTACTTTACACCCTGACCACATTGTTAAAAATGGCACCCGTTGGAGGATATGCAGAAAAAGAGCCATATTAATACACTGTTAATAGAGCTGTGATTAAGCTCAGTTTTTTTCTAGAAAGCAATTTGGAACTAAACCCCAAAAATCTCTAAATTTGCATACCCTTTAACCCAGTGAACTCAATATTAGGCATTGATCCCCAAACAGATAACACATAGGCACAAACATGTTTATAGTGGCTCTTTTTGTAATGGCAAAAAAAAAAAAGAGAAACAAATGGGGTTTTCATCAATTGGGGAATGGCTGGATAAAATATGGTATATAAATGGAGGGGAATATTACTGTGGCATAAGAAATGACAGTAATATCTAACAATAATAGCCAGCACTTATATAGTGCTTTAAGATTTGTAAAGCATGTTACAAACAGTATCTCATTCTATTCTCATAACAACCTTAGATGGATTGTCTCATCCATATAACAAGTGGAGAATTTTGTAAGAAGTTGTTTAAAGGATAGCATCAGAGATATGAATAATAAGTGCAGGTGACAAGCTGGATATATAGTAAAGGCCAGGAATAACCTATGGATAGCTGGACATGCCATGCTTGAATTTACATGGTCATAGTATCGTGAAGAAGTACACAGACTGTACCCTCTGTGGAGAATTTATGGGAGCATATGGACAAGCTATAAACTGGATGAGTGGCAATCTGTGCCATTATATCTGGGGTTCTTAACCTTTTTTTGTGTTACGAACCCCACTGGCAGTGTGGTCAAGTCTATGGATTCCTCAGAATAATGTTGTAAGATGAATAAACAATTACATAAGAAACCAATCATATTGAAATTCAGTTATCAAGGTAGTTCTAAAAAACAAGTTCATGAACCCCTGCACTAGAAAGAGAGAACCCTCCTTGAAAAAGTCATTGATTGGGGCAGGTAGGTGGCGCAGTAGATAGAGCACCAGCCCTGAAGTCAGGAGGACCTGAGTTCAAATCTGGCCTCAGACCAAACACTTCACACTTACTAGCTGTGTGATCCTTGGCAAGTCACTTAACCCCAATTGCCTTAAAAAAAGAAAAGAAAAGGTCACTGATTCATTAAAGTATAGAATTATATGTGGTATATTGCCCAGTAAATTTAGCACCCTGAAGGCAGGAACTGTTTTCTTTTTTTATCTTAATATCCTTAGTACTTAACCTTAGACATTGAGAGTGCTTAATGCTTGTTGAATTGAATTGAACTAAAATTTATTATCTTTATCAAAAAAGCTTAAGGGCAGCAGAATCAAGAAAAGGATTGTCTCTTTTCAAAGTGTTTTAAATTTAAAAACCCCTTGATGAAGCATCAAGGTGCCTGAGTTATAGTCTAAGCTCTACTAGTAAGTCAGTGGGGTCATCATTTGGTTCTAAAGAACCTCAGTTTGACCATCTTTAAAATGAGAGGATTGAATTAAGATAATCTTTAAGTTCCCTCCCTCTGACAGTTCATTTATTAAAAGGTTTTCTACTTCATTTTCTCCATCTAGTCAGTTAAAATAGAGAAGTGAGAATCATTCCCTTGTGAGAAGCTCATTGTTTCTTACCAGTAAGAGACCAAAGACCTGAATGAGTAATGGATCCTGTCCCCTCAAGTGAAACACTTGCTGACCTTGAAATTTGAGCTTGATTTTAATATAGATATGTCAGCAGCTTACCCTGACCCCCATGGCATTGTTCTTTTCATTTATGTCATATGAAACTTGTTTATAATGGCATGCATTCTGATGAAGAACACGGTCCAGTGTTTAACAGGAATGTAGTGTTCCAAGCTGAACTCTGCTGTGTAGACTTCTATGACTCAGTGACATTGAATGGAAAGAGAACTAGACTGAATCTCTAGATTTTCCTCTGTGAAATGAGGATGACAAATAAAACCTAATCAGTAGAAGTGTATGAATAACAGGGAGAAAAATGTGCACAGAAATCAATGCAAAATTTTGGGGAGAAAAATACTATGTGTGTATATCTCTATCTATATTGGATACACACACATATATCCAAGTTATCTCTGCTATCATCATGATCAAATATTCTCACAGGAAATTTATCTCAAATCAAGCAGAGATCTCAACCTCTCTGATTTCCTATAGTTATAAGATTCTCTTGATGAATCAGAGCACTGTTGGTTTAATCAACAATTCAATTTAATCCAGCATGCATGCATTAAATATACTTAGTATGTGTAAGGCACTGGGGAGGATTTACATCCACTTCCACAGCTGGGTACCAGAGCTACATTATACCAAACCAGTTACTTTTGAATGGTGAGGCTGCCTACTAGAGAACAGTCTAATTGCTAAGTATACTGCCTGGTGAGGAGGCTTAACAAAAGATTGATGAAACACCACTGGTCCTATAGTTCTCTTTCATTGCTTATGAACTGAAGGTCTAGGAATTCAATCAGGTGAGTACATCACATTCAGAATAGTGTGAGGGTGGCAAATCAATGGTTGAACTCTAGTAACTGGGGGCAGGAAAGTGACAGAAGAAGCAAGAGAGGTGAAGAGGAAAGAGAGACACAGAGAGACAGAGAGAGAGACAGAGACAGAAACCCATAAAGACAGACACAGAGAGAGACAGAGAGAATGTTGTTGAATGGATGATACAGTGCTTTTGTAGGTCAGTGTCATTTTTCCATTCCTCTCTCACAGGGCATAGGAAAATGCTAATTATATCCTGAGACATCTGGAAACCTTACCTTCGGCAATGGATCATTCTCTGGGAAAAGATTCACAGAATTTTAGAACAGAAAGGAATCTCAGGGGCATGCTTAACCCATTCAGGAAAAGAATTCCATTACGACACACCCCACAAGCCTTTTTCTATTAAGGGAAAACACACTACCTACCAAGGTAGCAATTCCACTTTTAGTTCTAATTGTTATGATACCTTACTTGACATCAAACCTTATTTGTATATACCTTTCCGTGATTTCTGCTAATTATGCCCTCTAAGGCCAAGGAAAATGTGTTTAATCCCTCACCCCACTTTGCTTACCCAATCACACCTGTATGTTCTTCAAGAGCCATCCTGACTTAGTGGGGGTGGACAACAAAGGACTTCATCCTGTGGCATGTACCTCTCCCCTTATCAGGGATACCTAGTACTCTGCCAAAACATAACACTCAAATATTTTATATATGTTTATAATGTTGGAATGTTGGACCTTGTATATGAATTTTCTATTGGTCATTATGGATGCTTGTTCAATTAAAAATTGTTTATTAAGCACCTATTATGTACCTAATCTAACTATTCCAACTCTAGGTTTATAGGTTCACACTGGTATTGGGGCGACAATGGTTTAAAATACTTTGGTCTGCATCCAATTCACTTCACATTTGATTTATTATGTGTTGTTTGGAGATTGCCTAATCCTTGGCTACCTTTGGGTATCTAGCTATGTTTATTATTACTATTACTATTATTATTAATTACCACTAGTTATATAACATTTGATGATTACAAAGCACTTTAGGTATACAACCTCATTTGACATTTACCTCCACCATATAAGGTGAGTAGTACAAATATTATTTTCACTTTAGGAGATTCATTAAGATTCAGAAAAGTCAAGAAATATGCTGAAAATCACATAATTAGTAAGAGGCAAAACTTGGACTGGAACCCAACTCTTATGACTTCAAACCCAATGAGCTCAAGCACGCTAATAATTCAAGAGTTAGCACAGAATTTTCCACGAAAACCCTTTACTAAAGGGTTAACTTGTTGCAAATGTTTACAAATGTCCTGAATAATATTTTCCCCTTTGTTTTATGGAGATTTTTTTTAAAAAGCCTTTAAAGTGTCTTGACAAATTTCTTCTAAGACCTATAAGATCTTTTGACAACAGAAAAGGCACCATCTACAACTGGAGCCATCTTAACCATTGCTATTGTTCGATTCAATTTTACTAATGAACATCTTTGGAACATAGCTTATGATGTGATGTTCTGCTACCTTGGTAGACAGATTGTTTATAAATAAGAATCAGGTAAATTCCTACCCATTTCCTCTCAAGTGGATGTCAGTCAGATAGTCAGTCAATAAACATTTCTTAAGAGCTTATTGTGTGCTTACTTGGTATCTGGGGATACAAAAGAAAAATGGTAAAGGGAGCACTGGGAGAAGAACAAATCAACAAAAAAAGCTTAGTCCCTGCCTTCAAGGAGCTTATATTTTAATGGATGTAGGGTTTGAAGGTTTCTTTAAATCAAAAGATTTTTGACAGTTAATCAAAACTGGAAAATTAGCTAGCTTCATATTGAAAAGTAAAATCTGTTACATTTAAATGCAACATAAACTGTAATTACAGTATATTATTTACAGCATATCAAAAACAAGAATGCAACATTTTTCAATTGAAGAACAAGATGCGCTGACAAAAAAAATGTCTATTTTTCCTGAGGAGTTGTGCTGGTGGTAAAGTGTTTGAGAAGGTATAATGTATTCTGCACTGCACAGCAGTTTACTACAGAGTTGCACTTATTGCTGTTATTTTTGCGTAGAGGTCATCATTTGGGTTTGTAAAAAAAACCAAAAAACAAAAGCACCATATGTCTCAGACTCACAGTTCTCTGGAACAGTGACATTGTTTTAATATCACTGTGAGGAACTGGTGGAGAACACAGTGAAGAAAAAAGCCAGCAAATCATCAACTGCATTACAAGGAAATGTTAGCAGTTTGGAGTCACCACTTGAGTATAATGGCATATACGAGACCTGGAGTGAGAGTGTGAGTGTCTTACTAAACATAAACCTTGTGATAAAAATAAACAAGGGACACATAAATCACTGACATTGTACTTTTATGAGAAGCTCAGCTAAACAGAATGATAACCTATATCCCTTTGTTATTCAGTCATTTTTCACTCATATCCAACTCTTCATGACCCCATTCGGAGCTTTCTTGGCAAAGATCCTGAAGAGGTTTGCCATTTTATTCTCCACACCTTTTTACAGATGAGGAAACTGAGGCAAACTGAGTTAAGTGACTTGCCCAGGGTCACACAGCTAGTAAGTGTCTGAGGTTAGATTTGAACTCAGGAAGACTCATCTTCCTGACTTCATCCACCATGCCACCTACCCCTCCATATCCTAAAGCATTAAAATAAAATTTAAAAAGTTTCTTTTTGTCAATATAGTGAAATGATGAAGGTGACAAAGTAAAATCTCTAATTACTTGGTGAAAGTCAACAGAAAATTCCCCATAATTCATCTCCCCATATTGAATTAGCCTTGGTAGTAGAGAAGAAAAAAAGAAGCTGGAGATTTAGCACTTGGCAATTAGGTGGTACGGGGCATAGAGCATTGGACTAGAAAGGTTAGAAAGATAGGTGAGAAATAGATTAGGAAGAATCATACATTGCAAATAGGGAAGTTTGTATTTTATCCTAGAGGCAAGAGGAAGCCATGGGAACTTTTTTTTTTTCTTTTTTGGTGAGGCAATCAGGGTTAAGCAACTTGCCCAGAGTCACACAGCTAGTAAGTGTTATATATCTGAGGCTGGATTTGAATTCAGGTCCTCCTGACTCCAAGGCCAGAGCTCTATCCACTGTTCCACCTAGCTGCCCCCATGGGAACTTTTTGAATAAGAAAGTGCTATTGTCAAATATGTGCTTTAGGAATCTCATTTCAGCAGTTGGGTGAAGGTTAGATTGGAGAGAGAAAACACAATTAGGAAGTTATGGCAGTGGTCCAGGTAAGATGTGATAAAAGCCTAAACCAGGATGGTGGTCTTTTGAGTGGAGGGGCAATGGATGTGAGAAATGTTGTGGAGATAGGATTAATAAGATTTGTAAACTGATTGGAAATTTTTCAAGGATGACTGAGGCTGGGAACCTATATGACTGGAAGGATGGTATTGCTCTTAACAGAACTAGGAATTCTCTTCTCAGTCTTGAAATACTGTGCTAATTGTTGAGTGCATTAAAATGTTCTTTTATTCCATGAGCTTTATTTTTCATAGTGTGAGGGCAATGAGTTCTAACTTTATAGAGTCCTTAAAAATTCTGCAGGATAGAAATATATCTGCATCTAGCTAGATTTAAGTAGCTAGATACATGATAGGTATGTGTTCATGTATGTGTGTCTGTATACATATACACATAAGTCTACATCTTGGCTAACTTAAAAAATCAAAATGAATGGGAATAGGTTTCAATATTCCTAATAAAGAGATCTTTAAATGATAAGTTAATTCATGAAATCTATTTTATTGCATATAATAATTCTCTAAACACTCCAATTTTGTTAAAGAAGGCTTAGCATATACTATGCATGAGTGTTCAGGGGACCACTGCTTTAACACTACATGGTATTAATGTGCAAAATTTATTTCCTTTGATATTGAATAATTTGGAATTGGAGATGCTTTGTATCAAGTTATGATATTATCTATGCTAAATAAAACAAGAACACTGATTTCTTCATTTGAACATTTTAATTACAGCCTAAAAGTCTATCCTGGCTCTTAGCAAATGCAGCCTTCCAGTTAAAAATTTTATCTGTTTCAAATTAAAGATACAAATCATAAATATGTATTTGTGCATAGCTTACATGCATGCTCCACTGCCTGCCTATACTTGTGACCATCTGTTCAGATGGCATGATGCCCACTGACAAGTTGAACCATTTTATTTGAATGGTGTTGCCAAAGAGTCATGGCCTTAGAAGTAGGCATACTATGGCAAGAGCAATCCTCTCCATGGAGTTCTCCTTCCATGGAACCTGCAGATGTGTCTGCTTACATGCTATACCACTTGTTGTCACCCTTGTACCATACAACAAATGCTCAAAAGATGATGAAAAGTAGGGCAGAGCTTCATAGGCAATTCTGGCATTAATGAACACAGTATATACTGGAAAGCTTCCCTTAGGAAAATGACTCATGGGTGAAGAAATAGAGAATGATGGAGGAAGAAAAACTATGAAAAATAACCTCAAGTTGGAAGTCCCATTGACATACCAATTTTTTAAAAGGTTTTTTTTTTGTTTGTTTGTTTTTGCTTACAAACTAAATGCTCCCAAGAGCAACATATGCCATATTTTGGACAGCTCTAATTCTTAGGAAATTTGCCTTTACATTTAGCTGAAATCTGCCTCAATTTAACATCCCTGGCTAGTCCTAGTTTGGCCCTCTAGAGTAAAGTTAAGTAAGTCTAAACTTAATAACTCTTTATATTACACATGAACAAAAGTAGTATGAAGGCAGGGACCTCAAGGTAATGGGGTATTGATGGTGGTTGTGGGGGGGGCGGGATGACAATTACTAGTTACTCTAAATATTAACTACTCTGGGTATGCCTCTGTTCTTCATAAATATTAAATAGCTGCCACAAAGTAGAAATTGAATCACGAAAAAATGAATGACAGAGATCAAGACACATGCTCTTTAAATTTAAGGGGAACTTTCATACATGTCAGAGGGACAATGAGCCAAAGAATTAAGAAGGTAGTTTTCAGAGTAATAAATTCTTATTTATATAATCCATCAGTTGAAAGAATTGGGCATGTTTAGCCCAGAAAAGAGAAGACTCAAGGGGTAAGAGAATTTGACATAATATGTTTGGAGGAATTAGACTTGTCCTTTTTGGTCCCAGGGAGGCAGAATCAGGTATAATGGGTAGATGTGGCAAAGAGGCAAATTCAGGCTTAATGTTAGGAAAAAAGATTCCTAAGAATTAGAGCTGTCCAAAATGGAACAGGCTACCTTAAAAGGTCATGTGCTCACTTTCCTTGAAAGTCTTAAAGCAGAAGTTGGATGACTATTTGTTGATTATGTTATAGTGAGGATTCCTTTTGTTTATCAATTGCCTTGGTTGATTGCTGAGGTTTCCTCCAACTTCCAAATTTGATGATTCTGTGATAACAGAGTAAGCTCATAGACTTCCTGGTTCAACCCATTTCCAAACAAGGATGCCCACTTTGACATATCTGACAAGTCATCTGCTTATCATCTGAAGACCTCCAGTGAGGGGCAACCCACTACCTCCCAAAGTGTGCTATTCTACTTACTAAATAGCTCAAATTATTAGGAATTTTGTCTTCTTTTTAGCCTAAATTTGAAGCAGATAGGTGGTGGTGAGGGACATAGCAGAAGGAAGATCAAAGTTAGAATCCTGCCTCATACACCCACTAGATGTGTGATCCTGGGCAAGTTACTTTCTCTCTCTTGTCCTCAATTTCCTCATTGGTAAAATGAGGTAAAAATTGGTAAAAAGACTCTTCTAATATGTAAAATGAGGAGTTAAACAAGATAGTTTTTTAGGTCTCTCCCAGGCCTAAAATCTTTTACCTCCTTAACGATCACCTGACCTTTTCATGTCATCGTTGCAGTCCAAGAAATAAAATGTCAAAGATGAAGCATTCATGTTTCACTTAAAGAGTATATATATTCAGAAATCAGACCAGAAGCTAAATAAGACCTGTTTGGACTACCAAAGAAGTTTTAGGGTGGAATTGTGAGGGAAGGAGGGCATCTACCAAATGAAGTCCACTTAAAAGAAATACATGGGATGTGTGGATTCTTTCTAAGTAGAGAAGGCAATAAAACTGACCAAGGTAGAAGTCTTTCCTGATTGGAACCTTCCTAACAGTGAGGAATTGGATGAGGATTTAAAAATGAGTGGAAACTTCTGCAGAAGTGACCCTGGATTATAGAATTTAAAACCCTAGAGATAGGAGGGAAAGAAGTCATCAAGATAAAGAAAATGAATTTCAGGAAAGCTAGGTTTATCAAGTTGGGAAAGTAGTAGGAAGAAACGGAAGAAAGCTTAAGTGACAAAAAGGGTCGAATGGAGCAAGCTTTTTAAACTAACAGCTCTAAGGGCAAAAAGGTTAAAAAATATAAAAAAATTAGTTGCTCAGAAAAGTTCTTACAGGCTTGCTTTATGAAATTCAGTATATATACGTACATGTACATATACATATATACACACACTTATAGACAAACTTGTATGTCTGTGTATATATATGTGTGTGTATATATGTATATGTATATATACATACATAATGGATCCAAATGAATTTTGTTATTGGAGGAAAAAAACTGTAAATTTCTTCTGCCATTATAATTATAATTATAGATCATGCTTGCATAGCATTTTTTGGCTTACAACACACTGTCTTCACTATAATCCTGTGAGATAGGTAGTATAAATATTATTATACTTATTTTATAGATAGGGAAATTAAGATGTCAATGATGAGGATGGGAGCTAAATCCTAAAAAGTAAAAACCCTGGACTTTCCCACATGGCCAAATCATCTGATGTTTGCCTGAGGCTATAATCCCATTAACTGGCCCTTTCTTTGTGGCTATACCAAATCTCCCAATTCTGCTACCCTTGATCTAGCCTAGCCCTCCCTATGGACCTTGGCCATTTCCCACACTTAATCCTAGCTAGGCTCCATTGTCCAGGTCCCAGGAGTTCTGTTCACCCCAGTTTACTGACCACTCCCATTCAGATCTTCCTTAGACCCCTCCTCCAGTCACCCCAAACTACTTGGCCACTCCTAGATCCCTCCCACAGTCTTTCTGTATATAAGGTCCATCTTGTCACCATTAAGATGCTCTGATTCTTATAATCTAGCCACTGCTCAGATTTTTACAATCTAGCCAATAGCTCACAGATGATCAGATTTCTTAAGAGTCTAGCTAATATGGCGAACCTTCAATAAACCTTGTTTTTGGCTGGAAGAAGGCTTGGGTCGAATTCTTTCGGGCAGGACCCGTGTGTCATGATTTTGGGATTCTAGGACCCCTAACCTCTGGACCTCATCATCAAGTGTCACAGGATCATTGAATCTCATGATTGAAATGATTTCAGAGGCCAACTAGTCCGACGTGGACTTGCTTGAGAATTCCCTCTACATCTCTAACAAGTTATCACAGCGCCTTCCTTTGGAGATCTATAATGTAGGAGAAATAAAGGCAAAGTAGAGTATAAGAAACACTGGATTTTGAGCCAGAGGACTTGAATTTGAACCTTGACCCTGCTACACATTATCTTTGTGAGCAAGTCATTTAACATCTCTGGACCCGAGTTTCTTCATCTATAATATAATGATGTTGGGCTAGAGCCCTTGTAGCACTAAATCTCTCTGTCTAGGATCTCCTGGCACAGCTCATTTTACTTTTGTGTTGTTCTCACTGTTAAGACATTTTCTTTTACATCAGATTCACATATGCCTCTTCACAACTTCCAGTATTTCTTCCTTTTGGAGTCAAGTAAAGTAAGTCTAATGATTCTTCTATAGGACAGTCTTCAATGAAGACAACTACAATGGCTCTTCTTTCCTTCCCCAGGTCTTTTCTTTTCTAGGCTCAATATCCCCAGTTCCTTCAAACAGTCGTTACATGGCAGACTCATAATGCCCTTCACCATCCTGGTTGTTCTCTCCTGCACCCTCTTCAGCTTACCAATGCCTTTCTTACAATATAGCATCTAGACCTAAATACACCACAAATGTGGTCTGACCAGTAGCAGTGGAACTAACACCCCTTCTTCACCCATACCTGAACACTATGTTTATCTTAATGCAGCTGGTGATCAAGTGAACTTTTAAGGAATTTGCATAGCAAGTAGCAGAAAGAGGATTCAAACTTAGGTCAACTGACTCCAAATTTTCTGTTTTTGTTTTTTTGTTTCATTTGTTTATTTGTTTGTTTTAATGTTATTTTAAAAAGGGTAATACTGAATTTGACAGGTCTTCCTGACTACGGGCCCAGTGCTCTATCCATTGTGTCACCAGAAGCCTCTTAATAGAAATCTGGTTATAGGTACGTAATAAGCATTTGTTGAATTTTATAACTATTTGGATTTTAAGGTTAAGAAAATTGCCTAATCTACACACGATAACTAGTTCCTATAGTATAATAATAATACTAACTGACATTTATATGGTTTAATTATTTCACATTTATAGGCTCCTTTTCATAAATATGTTGTGAGGTAAATATAGCAGGTCTTATAATTTCATTTTCTAGAGGAAGAAAATGAGCTTTAAGACCATAGAGCTAATAAGTATCAGAACCTAGATCTCTTCTGATTACAAAGGCAGTGTCCTTTCTATTGAACAGTTGGATACCTTCATTCTCCACTGTGAGTCATCTAAATGACTGGAATGTCATCTTACATAGATTTATTATATCTCTAATGAGAGATTAGAGCTAATCATTCAATTGTCAGTTTACCATCTGGCACTTTGAACAACCATGGTAACCTTTTAGGTCTGACGTGTAAAAAATGATATTATCAACAAAGTCATTTTTAGATCTGAGATATGTGATGCTTTTCTCTTATTCAGTTGTTGAGAAAAACTTGGCATAGTTTCTGAGTAGGAGATCACTACTGTTCAGCTTTCCAATTTTTCTACATGTCAGCACTTCTGTTAGCATATGTGCTGAAATAACCCAAGAGGAGTAGTTTTCAGATGCTGTGACTGCACGAAGAGTTTACCTAGAGTCTGCTAGGATCTCTTTGTCTCCTTACTAATGAAGGGGTACAGATGCTGAGGATGCCAGAACATGGTTAGAAGAGAAGAACAATGCATGTTGGCATTTTAGCAACTTTGAGACAAAAAAAAAGATAATTGAAGGGAAATCTGATAGATGATTGTAATCCCTTAGATGAGATAAGCCTTACAGAGAAAAAATTGGGACATTCTTTTTTCATCAGTCATTAACAAGGCTGCTTTCATTTAGTTTAGGCATGTCAATCTCATGAGATAAATGAGATAATGTTTATAAAGGGTTTTAGCACAGTGCCTGGCACATAGTAGGCGTTTAATAAAGACTTGTTCCATTTCCCTTAGTTATTGGACAACTTGTATGAGTCTGATACCATTCTTCTTTAAAGAGAATTTGCCTCTTTTTGCCTCAGATTGTCTTGGTGGTCTATGGTGCCATAGTTAACTATTTTATAAGACGTGGCTTCAAGCTTGATTTTGTACCATTAAAGCAAAACTCTTCAATTATTATCCAGGCAATCTTAACTTATATATGTCCCCTGCATATAAACAGCTACAAATGGCCAACTGGTCACAGAAATTCCCTTGCTATCCTCAATGTTGCTGCTTGAGACCCTTCTCCTTTCTGTTTCTCATCTCACTCTAGGGTCTCTTATGCCATGAATAGCAGTGGTGAAAGGAAAGGATTGGGACAACAAAAGGATAAATCACTATGGCTGATATTAATCAGCATTCTTCCCCAAGCACAATGATTGGCTCCCCTATTCCTAAGTTATTGTTTGTCCTTTGTTTTTGAAAAGGATCGATGACATCATGATAGTTGGGTAAAATAGATGATGGGTGATGTCTCGACTTGTGAGTGATTTGCATTTAAGTGAAGCAGAGTTGTACAGAGTCATCAGCCTCACTCTCTCTTCCAAAGTCATTGAAATCCAGTGGCAGGACAAAAGTCAAGATGACTATTGATGACTTGGGATGCAGTGGATGACCTTGGTATCTTCAATGTCTGACCAAGCTCTAAGTCTTCCACAGCACCTGCTTCAGTTGCCTTCACGGTCATCAGAACAAATTGTTCTCATCTGTCTATTCCTATGGGGGACGTCTTTACATGCTTGGGGAAGACATCTTCTAAATTACCAATGGGTTTGAGGCCTTTGGATTATTCTAAATGTAGTTCAGCCTGCCTACCAAGATGGTTTTACTTAAGTATTTATTCCTAAATATTAGTCTTATCAATGCCCCCAGAATCTCATTTCCTCTTTTCCACCTCCTCACCCCTCTCAGAGGCACAATCCAGATCTTTGCCCAATAATCATAGGATAATGAGATTTAAAACTAGAAAAGTCTTTAGGAATCATTTAATCTAATCCCCTCATTTTACAGATGAGGATGCTGAAACCCAGAAAAAATAAATAAACAGCTTGTCCAAGACACACAGATAACAAGTGGCAAAGCAGACAGTGAGTAGAAAACAGATTTACTGAATTCCAAGTCCAGTATTTTTTCCACTAGGCTTCCCTTAGCCCCCATCCTATCTATAACTCCAGTAGAATGCCACAGAATCCCTCACTATTTGCTTGAAGCTAAGAAAGTACCGTATCTCACTGTTCAGCAGGGGCTGGAGGCAGAGTCCCTGATTCTTCTCTCCAAGAGGAAATGTGTTCTTAATATCCAACATTGGAATTTTGCATGTATTCAGCATGAACATTACTACACACAGTACACTTTAATACAATACTACCCTTCAGATATATCCTGAGTTAACCCAAAAATCTAAGCACCATGTAGAACATTGCTTCCAAGTTCCTAAATACAAACCAAGTTTTGGAACACAATTCATCTATCAAATAGGGATTCCTGAAATCTGGTAATCTTATTTTGTGTGAGGAAGACAATCTTACTTATTAGCCATTTTTTAGTTAGTTCTAAAAGGGCCTGCTCCAATTCCAAGAATCACAAGGCAGTTTGTTTGAAGTGATAAAATACTATAGCAAAGAAAGTAAAACTAAGTGAACAATATAGGACTAAAATAATGTCAATGAAAATAATGCTAAAAGGCATCTGAACCAGTATTTATCAGAAGATATATTATAAAACACACTTTTCTTCTCTTTATTATTTTTCCTTGCCAAGAGAGAGCATTCATTTGGGGGTTATATGTGTTGAGAGTTGGTGAGTGATCAGAAAGTAGTAGTTGTTAAATATAAAGGCATCAATAAACTTCCTTTTTAAGTGAGTCAATTGGGGTTAAGTGACTTGCCTGGAGTCACACAGCTAGGAGGTATCATGTGTCTGAGGCTGGATTTGAACTCAAGTCCTCCTGACTCCAGTCAGTGCCCTATCCATTGCGCCACCTAGCTGGCCCTTAGTAAACTTTTAAGATAAATAAATGGAATTATTTTGATATGATCTTTTCAATAATCTGTTTTTCCACCATCAGTGGGATATACATTTGAGTCTTTGGACTGTAATAGACAAGGAAAAAGAAAGGAACAAGCATTTATTAAGTGTCTGCTCTGTGCAGCTAGGTGGCTCAGTGGATAGAGTGTCAAGCCTGGAGTTAGGAAGAATCATCTTCTTGAGTTCAAATCTGGGCTCAGACACTTACTAGCTGTGTGACCCAGGGTAACTAACTTAACCCTGTTTGCCTCAGTTTACTCATCTGTAAAATTAGATGGAGAAGGAAATGGCAAATCACTCTAGCGTCTTTGCCAAGAAAACCTCAAATGGGGTAATAGAGTCAGACATGATTGAAAAATGACTGAACAACATGTGCAGATACTGTGCTAATATGCTTTATAAATACTAACTCATTTGATCCTCACAATAACCCTGGGAAGTAAGTGCTCTTATTATTTCCATTTTACAGTTGAGGGAACTGAGGCAGAGAGAGGATAAGTGATTTGCCCCAGCTCACACACCTACTAAGTGTCCAAGGCTGGTTGTGAACTCAGGCCTTCATGACTGTTCAGCATTCTATCCACTGCACCACCTAGCTACCTAAACCATAAGCCATTTATGTTCGGCTAAAAGTGAGGATTTCAAAGTAATTAAATGGAATTAGGTTTGTAGTTTCTGGCAGTAGGACCTCCTCTATGTACCAGCTCTAGTGAAAAATGTGTGCTGTGCTGGGCTATCTTCTGTTTGCTATATACCACTGATGAATGGAGCCCTTACATTGCTGCAGAAATTATCAAAGTCATTGTTACCAGCAATTTAATCCACTTATTATGATGCAATTTACTTTTCCTATATGGTGCATTGTAACAATAGCTAGGAATCAGTGGTCAGCTGCCAAGGATGCCCATATTAAGTATGTAAGTCAAATGGAAAAAGAAGAAAAAAAACAACTACTTGCAAATGACCTGAATGGATCCCCTGCTCCTAGAAACTTCCCATTTCCCCCCTTAATAGGGTTTAAATTCTTTTGTAACTCCGTTATCTAAACAACCCAGCTCCTCAACTGTAGGAAAACTTAGATGAACTAGGCCCTTTTATGAAAATATACAAAAAACAACACTCATTCTAATTAATCACCAGAGATTGTCTTCCATTTTCTATTTCCACAAGGGAGAGTGGGAAAATGGGCTAAATTGCTGATAGAATGATTTAAATTAGGCTAGATGTGACAGTTCTTATCTCTAGCCTCTGCTGCAGTGGAGGCTGAAGCTGGACCTCTCGCTTGAGTTTGGGAGTTCCGAGTTAAAGCAGAACTGTAGCCACTTGTGTGTCTTTATTAAATCTAGAACTAACATGGTGAGCCCCTAGGAGCAAAAGGCCATCACACTGCTGAAGAAGAGGTAAAGAAGTTGGAAAAGCAGAGCAGGTTAAAACTTCTGTGATGATTGATATTGGGATCTGGCAACTTCTGCTGCACTGGAGATACAAAGAAAAGACTAAGGCAGTCCCTGTTCTGAAGGAGCTCATAGGCTAATGGGGGAGATAACATGGAAACAATTCTGTTCAAATAAGCTATATACAGGATAAATTGGAAATAAGGTAATCAACAGAGGGAACCCCAAGGATAGCTCTCCAGATTCTGAGGCCACAGTTTGCTGGGATGGTGTTTGTGGAAAATTTTCAACAACTCTGGGATATCCACATTTTGCATAAACTTCCATGTCTCCTTCTTGGACTCAAACCCCTACCAATTCATCAAGTCATAGAAATGGCTCCTTTGCCTTAATAAGTGGAGGATATCTTGGCTACTGAATACATCCTGCTCATCAACAATTAGTGTGACAAACGAGGATTCAGAGAATAGAATTTTACAAAGAAACGTGAAGCAGTCCCTATCCCCCAAAAAGTTTATAATAGATGACATATAATAAAATAATGATACAATACTAAGTTGCATCATACATGCCAAATAAGTTGTATAGATAATAAATACTATAGGAAATTAGAAATAGCAACAAGCACCTAAAGCTGGAGGATTGGGGAATTGGACTAGCAATGGGCAACAGGGCTTTGCCCCAGAATGCCAACATCTCAGCATAAAACAGTTTCCTCTGCATGGCAACTGCTTTTCACAGCCCTCACTCCATAGTCCTTTATGTTCCTTTGCTGCCACCTACCAAAATTGCCATTCTTAGGTTCCTGTTGCCCATGGTACATATGGCATAGTCACCATCCTCCAGGTCCCTTCATATAGAACAGCTGTCACCCCCACGGACCTTCATCATGGTGGCCTTCTTGTTGATTCCCCTCTCAACTCTCTTGGGGCAGAGAGATGGTTGATCCATCTCATGGAATGATAACTCCTGTCAAAGCTCTCTCCCCAACAGTTTTTGCTCCAAGTAGGATATTTATGAGTGGGTTATATATTATACATACAACTCTAGATCTAGGGAAAGCTTTGAGTGGAAATCATTGATTGTTGGAAGTGATGTTAGAAGGCATCTAGACTACCACTTCATTTTACAGAAATCCATGGCCCAGAGAAATTAGGTGATTTTCCAAGGTCCCACAACTACCCTAGTTGGACCTCAAACTAAGGTGTCCTCCCTCTTAGTCCAGCTGCTGAGAAAGTGGATCTTAAGTTGGGTTTTGAAGGAAAGATAAGATAAATGGCAAGAAGAGGGAAAAGAAAATAGCATGAGCAAAGACCTAGACATGGGAATACATCTAGGATGTTTAAGGAACATTGAATAGACTGGTTTCTGAGCAGTATAAGGTTAAGGTGAGAGGACAGGGGAGTTAAGACTGGAATGTTTATTTACAGTCAATTTGAAAAGGACCCAGAATGCCAGTCAGTTAACCAACATTGATTAAGTTCTAACTATGTGCCAGATACTGTGCTAAGCATGTCTTAAGAAGTTTGAATTTTATTCTGTATGTAATGAAAACTATCATTTTCCTAATACCTGTCTGTCCAATTCTCTACTTCTGTTTACAATAATAGTTCCTAATATCCCTCTAGATAATGTATTCAATCTGACCCATAATCTGAATATACTATATTCACTTACCTCTAATCTACATTCCCTGTGCTCATTCACTTTTGGCTCTAGCAAGGCCTGTTTTAAGGTTGTGCCCTTTTATATGGAAGGAGGGAAAAAGGAAACAAGTGGTTGTTAAGTTCTTATTATGTGTGAGGCAGCATACTAAGTTCTGGGCATACGAATACAAGCCAAATACAACCCCATTCTCAAGAAGCATGCATTCTAATGGGGCAAAACAACACACACATACAAAAAGCTGAAGGGGCTGGGGGATGGGTGCCTGGTTTTGCATTCCAGAAAGTGCAAAGCAGGGCCAGGAGGGGAAATCAAGGCTGGCTGATCTGAGTCCCACCACCAAATGGAGGCCCCAAGAGGAACTCCCCATTGGGAGAAGGGGGCAAGGGCAACATCTCCATAATTGACTTAAAAGAACAGAGAGGATAGTGATTTAAAGAGGCAAGCTCAAGTGCATTTTTTTAATGATGAAGAGGATCACCCATTTTAAATAATAAAATAAAACATTTTTTAAACCTTGTTATGTTATATTTTAAAAGATGTTCTGGTAAAATTGTATTATAACAGAAAAGTATGGTGCTAAAGAGGGTGGAATCAGTCCAACCGTAAACACTGAAGAGGAACTAGCCATTGTTTTGGAGCAGTTCTTAATCTTTTTATATAACTTATTCCTTTGTAAAGCTTAGAGACCCTTTTTCAAAATAGTATATCTTTTAAAAAAAGTTATTAATTGAAGAAAGTGCCAAATTTCAGTTAGAAGTTAGTGAAAGTAAGGATGTATTTTTTTTTCCTGAGTCCACAGACCTACCTACAATCTGTTCATGGAGCCTAGGTTAAGAACCCCTGGTTTAATGAGTTAACAAACTCTGTATTTAATGTTCAAGCTACTGATAGAAAGGAAGGAGGAAGGTCCTTAAGTAGGGGGAAAAAAGAAGCTCTGTAAAAACTCAAACTAGCTGGAAATGAACCATGGTTTGGGTAAATAAAATTGTGGGGTTTTAACACTAGCTGACACTAAAACGCTTCCTGCTTTTCTGTCTTGCTTTCTGTTTTCTTCTGAAAGAGATACTTGAACTCCCAGTGCTCAGAAAGCTGATTGGGAATACAAGAAAGCACAGGCTCCCAGAAGGCTTGGCTCCACGAAAAACTCAGGGTGAATTAGGTCTATTGAAATCTGAAGATAGACGCAGAATTAGATTAAGCAGTGTTTGATAGCAGTTGAAGTTTTGTGAGAAAGGTACCAAGTTTATCTCCATGGGACAGCACGGTGAAGTGGAAAGAATGTTAGACTAAGGGCCAGGACACTTGAGTTTGAGTTCTTAATTTGCCACTAATGAGTCCTACGACTTTAATCAAGTCACTTACCCACTGTGAGCCTCATCTTTCTCATCTAGAAAATGGTAGTGGTGATAAAGAAGATGATGGTGATGATAAATGTCCTACCTACTTTAAAGAACATAAGAATTATTTGTAAGAATCATATGCAGATACATAAAAGAATTTTGTAAAACACAGAGTTCTATACACATAAAATATCATTATTAAATCTTATCTAACTTGAACATAGTATTAAAATAGATCATTTATTATAATGCTATTCCATGTTATTACTTAGCTCTTTTGATTCAATAGGAGGGAAAAACAAAATCAAAGGCAAGACATGTTAATAAATATTTCTAAGACACTTAGAAGGTCTTATATTCAACATAAGAAAAAATTTATAACTCTTAGAACTGCCTCAGAAGTAGATGGTCCTTCTAGCAGAGGATGAGTGCACACTGTAGAGGAGATTCCTGTTCAGATATGATTTTGACTGGATGGCCTCTGAGGTCCCTTCCAATCATAATTTAATTATAATTAATAATTATATTGCATAATATAATATATTATTTTATATATTAGATTACAATATACTATATGTTAATATAGTGTATATAATATATCAAAATATAATTATATATAATATAATAATTATAATTCAATTATGATTAGAAGGGACCTTAGAGGCCATCTGATCAAAATCATACTTGATATTTTAAAAATGTTATTATCATCTGGTAGAAATCTGGCCTATATACAAGTATAAGGGATAAGAGCTTTATTGGCAGTGGTTGATAGCTACATTCCTTCCTTCCAGTTCCCTTTTATATGTGCTCTCTTCCCTCATAAGAATATAAGCTACTTGAAGGCAGGAACTTTCTGTTTTTATTTGTATTCTCAGCGCTTGTTGAGTGAATGGGTGACTGACTTCAGAGTTTCTAGTGCTTTCTGGAGGCTTATCAGAGCTTCAGGACCAATTGTATGGTCAGGCTAGGTGGGGTGTAGCAGTGTTAGTGGGTAATTACACTTCTGAGCTTTACAACCTTAGGTAGGTCTCAACCTCTCCATACTTAAATTTCCTCATCTAAAACACAAGGTAGTTGGACTTGATGGCTTCTAAGGGCCCTTCTGGCTCTGAGTCTCTCTTCCTTTGAACCTGATGATCTCCAATCATCGAACGTTATTCCTCTGCTCACTCTGGGCATTGGTCATGATGAAGAGTAAGTTTGTTCTTTCCTCTAAGCAAGAAAGATGAGTTTAGCTGAGAGCAGGGCCTGCCTTTCAGCCTTCTAGTTCTGTGGGCTGAAGAATGCTTTTACTTCCCAGCTCCGTGAAGGAAGCACTTTAATTTTATTTTTACCTGCCAAAGCTCTGCTTATTCAACTATAAACTGTTCTGCTCCAGAGACAAGGAAGCATACATTGTGGAATCTTTTTTTTTTCCTCTAGATGGTATGTGTTCGGCAAATAAAGGTTTATATTGTGGTTATTTTTCTTAGTCTCCAGATAATCTTCCATACAGCTGAACAAAAAATCCTCATGCTTGGGTCTGACCACATCATTCTCTGCTCATAAACCTTCAGTGGCTCCCTATTGCCCCAGGATAAAATATAAAGTCTTTTGCTCCCCACTTAAGGCTTTCACAACCTGACTTCAAACTGCCTCCCCACACTTAGCTCATTCTATTTCTTTTTGTGTACCCTCAATTCCAACCAAACTTATCTTTACCTGATGCCCTCCTCTTCATCTTCACTTTCTCATTACCATGCACTCACACAGGCTTTACCTCAGATTTGAAATGTACGGCATCATCAACCTGACCTGCTGAAATCTTCCTTCAAGGCCCAGCCTTTCAGTTAAAAGTGATCTCTCTCTCTCTCTCTCTCTGTCTCTCTCTGTCTCTCTCTCTCTCTCTCTGTCTCTCTCTGTCTCTCTCTGTCTCTCTCTCTCTGTCTCTCTGTCTCTGTCTGTCTCTGTCTCTCTCTCTTTCTCTCTCTTTCTGTCTCTATCTCTCTGTCTCTGTCTCTCTCTGTCTCTCTCTTCTCCTGTTCTGTCTCTGTCTGTCTGTTTCCGCCTCTCTGTCTGTCTCTCTCCTCAATTCTCCTAGACCACTTTGTACGTGTCTCTTATTTGTGCCTACCGTATTCTACCTTGTTTTATATGAATCATATCTTTCTAGTGAGCAGCTGGAGGGCAGGAACAGAATCAATTTTCTACATTGTATCCCTAGACTGTCAAAGTATCTATCACTCAGAGAGTACAGTCTCATGCATAGTACAGTAAATGTTTTATAAACATGTGTTAAGTTTAATCAATCAACCAATCAGCAAATTGAATCAAGTCATAGAATTCAGAGACAGGAGGGCTCATAGAGACCATGTAGTGCAACCACTTAATAATAACATTAATTTTAATGGCATGATGCTTAAAGGTTTGCAAAGCACTTAAAAAATATTATCTCACTTTATCCTCACAATTACCCTGTGAGTAGATGCTATGATTGTTTCCATTTTATAGATGAGAAAACTGAGGCAGACAGTGGTTAAATGATTTGCCTCAGGTCTCATAGCTAGTGCTGATATCAAATTTGAACTTGGGTCTTCTTGACTCCACATATTGAGTTCTATGCTCAGCATCACCTACGAAAAAACGAAAAAACAAACAAACAAACAAACAGACAAACTAAGGCTTGGAGATTGTGACTTGTCCAGGTTAGTAAGTAAAAGAATCATAAGTTTTTTGGGCAGCATAGAACAGTGAAAAAAGTGCTGGATTCGGAGTCAAAGAACTTGGGTTGGAATCCTAGTTACGTTATTTATTAACTGTAGCTGTGGACAACTCATGTAAGAAGTTTGGGTTTGTCAGTCAATAAACATTTATTAAGTACTTACTATGTTCAGGCACTGTGTTAAGCACAAAAAGAAGCAAAAGGAAGCCAGGAGGTGAGTTGAGGAGAGAGAGCATTCCAAGCATGGGGGTCTACCAGAGGAAATGCCCAGAGCTAAGAGATGGAGTGTCTTGTTTGTGGAACAGCAAAGAGTTCAGTGTCACTGGATCAAAGATTATGTGGTGGGGACTGAGGTGTTAGAAGACTGGAAACATAAGAGGGGGCTAGGTTATAAAGGGCTTTGAACATCAAATAGAAAATATTTTATTTGGTTCTGGAGGTGATATGGAGCCACTGGAGTATATTGAGTATGTGCTAGGTCAGGGAGCTAGGGTGACATAGTCCAACCTGTGTTTCAGGAAAGTCACTTTGGTGACTCAGTGGAGGTGATGAGAGCCTGAAGGAGAGGAGGGGCCATATTGAGATATGTTGCAAAGGTGAAATTGATGGGTCTTGGCAATAGATTGGACATGGAGGGTGAGAAAGAGTAAGGAATGGAGGGTGACACCTAGATTGTGAGCCTAGGAGACTAGGAGAATTGTGTTGTCCTTGACAGTAATAGGGAAGGTAGGAGGGACCCTCAGTGTTCTCATCTGTAAAATGAGGGAGTTGTATTCGGCCTCTAAGTAACACCCTTTCCCCCAGTTCTAAATCCATGGAACTCTGCCCTTAAATCCAATGCTCTTTATGCTATGTCCTTCCATTTAACTACCTTCTTCCTTCTTTTTCATCTTCTAACTCTTAGTTGGTTCAGAAAAATGGACTTTTCTGCTGTCACACACACATATACATACATGTATACATACACAAATACATATATATCAGTATTTAGGGACAGTAGAGACAAAGTTTGAAGTGAAATTAAATATAACAAGGAACAAGGCAACTTAATTTCCAATGAATGATCTCCATGAAAATTCTCATCTACCTTCTTATACTTTTCTAAATAAGGAAGAAAACATGATACAGTGCCAAGTGTGATGGGCTTGGAGTTAGGTGAGCTGTGGGTTCAGATACTGCCTCTGACACTGTTTGTATGACTTTGAACAAGCCACTTAACCTCCTTTTCCTATTCCTGGTTTCTAGACTTCAAAATTATGCCTCCGCTACTTTCTCTTCCTGGAATATCCCTCAGCAACCTGCAGCATCTAACCAATCCTATGGCTTTCTTAACCTGGAATGTCTCTCTACAAATTCTGCTCCTTTATTCCACGGATGAGTTTCTCCCCAGGCTTCCATTTTACAGAGGAGCTGAAGACAGGTATTCCTCCTTCACTTTGTCCCTTTCTTGACAGACTTCAAAACCATACCCCCACTCTTGGTATCTTTTTCTCCCTCTCCCTTTCTTCCTTTTTCAGTTTCCTTTTTTGTTGGTCTTCCCTCATTAGAATGTAAGTATCCTGAGGGCAGGGACCATCATTTTGTGTTTGTATCCCCAGCACTCACACAGCGCATAGCACTTAGTTCTTGATAAATTCTTCCTTCCTTCCTTCCTTCCTTCCTCCCTTCCTTTTCCCTTCCTTCCCTCTTTTCCTCTCTCTCTCCCTCCTTCTTTCTTTCCTTCCCATTTCTTAACTATTCTTGTTTAATTGTAAGGATTACAACAGTATTATTTTCTATTAGTTTTCTTCACAAATACATAGCATTTAAATTAAATTATAGGGTAAATAGTCCTTAAAATAGTCTATTCTGTAAATATACCCATTACTTATAACTTTGTTTTTACCTACACGAAATTCCAACTCTAATGCCTCATTGCTGTATACAAGTAACCTGGTTTCTCGAAGACTGTCAGTAGACCACAGGCTGTAGTAAACAGCCATACCAAAAAGACTTTGAATACAGTACAGTCATGACAATCAGCTGTATGTATGTATGTATTTCCCAGATTAGCTTGGCTAAATCTAGAAAGGGTTTACAATTAAGTCTTAAAGTTTTAAGCAACAACATCTCATGAAAACTATTAAGGCATAGAGGGGCTGTGATCTGTGTCAAAGGAAAAGGTACAATGATGTCATCAAAGACCCTGGAAGTCTTGAATTCAAAACCTTGACTGATAAATGAACTTTAGGAACATAGCTCACTTGGTAATTGGGAGTTTCTATACTCAAAATATGTTAGCTTCTTTACCACAACTCTGGATTATCTGATATCTTGAGTCTTCTTGTAAACCCAAACCTACAAAGCAATATCTAATGCCATTCCCACAAATGCTACAATAAGTCATAGAAACATGCAGGAGGGAAGGCAAATGTAGACTTGCCAAAGGCTAGGTAGCATTAAGTGAGTGCTGGGTCTTAGAATAAGGGAAATGAAATAATATAGCCCTTTCATGGGTTCAAAAATTTAGGCACAGTCCCATTCAGTAAAATTTAAAGTGGGGAAAAGAGAATGTAATAATTCTACCTTCATCATCCTGACAAGGTCCTTCAATCTTAATTATGGCCCCCTTCCAAGACATCATTTTAGGTTGGTAGGGGAAGGAAAGTAAAGAAGAAGTGAAAAAAAATTAAAGAAATGGGTAGGAAAAATCAGTAACTATGACAAGGCAAATGGAGTATTGTCCCAGAGTGCTAAAATTTAGAGGTTACTAGTAGCACTTATACTCCTTAAGAAGATATTAACAAATGTACTTAGTATTTAGTCAACAAAAATAATTAAAATAGGGAGTCATTTCCTAGTCACTAATCCCTAAGAGAGTCCCTCCCTCTCTATCTCATCCTTTATCCTCCACCCCTGACATTCCCTCAGACAGTGACAACCTTTCTAGACGTGACCATATGATAAGTATTGGTTAAATGACTATTATGTGCTAGACCAGGCCTGCACAACCTGAGAAAAATACTGTGGATGTTCTCCTCTGCATTTTTTGTGGGTCGCCTGAAATCCTTTATCATGGGGCAAGCAGCCTGTGTACCCTAAGCGGCCCGTGGGTGGCAGATTGTACAGGTCTGTGCTTGACACTCTGCTAGGCAAGACTGTATTACTTAGTATCAATCTTCAGTCTCAGCAGTCAAGCTCCACGGTCAAGTCTAAACATAAATACAAAAGAGACTAGCATCTTCCCTCACATCCTATCAGAGGGAAGAATAAAAGACATGTTCACAGATAAATAAATGCAGAATGTACACAATACAAAGTAATTGGGGAGCAAGAACAACGGAAAGAATTAGCAAAGGACTCTTAAAGGAGCAAACACTTGATTTGAGCCATAAACAGAGTTACAAAGGCCCAAGACAAGTGATCAGGGGAGCATTCCAGACATGGGACAGCCAGTGCAATGGCATGGACATGTCCATGGAATGTCGTCTATAGGCAACAGCAAAAGGACCAGCTTGGCTAGCACGTAGAGAGTTTGAGGAAAAGTAATGTGTAATTAGCTTTAAAAGATGGCGGCAGGAAATGATGAAGAACTTTATGTGACAGAAGAGTTTGTATTTTATCCTACAGGTGAAAGGAAGCTACTGAAGTTTCCTAATTAAAGGATTGATGCAATCAGACCTGTGCTTTCAGAAAGTCAATTTGGCATCTGTGTGGAAGATAGACTTGGAATGGGGAGAGACAGGAGACTAATTATATTAGCTCCACCAAAAGGTGATCAGGGCCTGAACTAGGGTGATTGTGGCATAATGTGCAGAGAAGGAGATGTATGTGAGAGATGCTAGGATGTTCATTGGCTGCAGTCCAAAGGAGGTCTTCCACATCCTGCAGTCCAAAGGAGTTCCTCCACATCCTGTCTCTTACTTGTTCCCTCCAGTAGTGGCCTCATGGTGTCCTGGTATCTCTTTCCCCATGAGTTTTATGTCTTTAAATCCAAGGTCTTAAGGTCTCTCCTTAACACTTCACCAATTGTCCCCTCTTAAATGAATTCATCCTCATTCCACCACCACCCACAACTAAAAAAAAAAAAAAAAAAAAAAAAAAAGGTTGATTTGTTCTTCTTTCCCCAGGCACCCAAATTCTGAGTTATGAATCTGAAAAAGGAGTTGACACCCATATAGTTGAGGTGAAAATTTAAAACTGAAGAAAGAAGAAGATGATTTCCAACTCACCCCAAAGATTCTGCTGCTAAGTCATAGTTACTCATTCAATCATCAACCATGCATTATATTTATGGCACTACTATATAACAGGAAGTATGCTAGGGACTGATGATTAAAGACAAAAATGAAGCAAACTGTCCTGAAGAAGCTTGGGAAGGAGGCAACCTGTAGATAAATGAATGTATGAAAAACACATAGGAAATAAATGTAAAATAATTTGAGGGGAGAAAACATCAGCTGGGGATCAGAAGAGATCCCATTTAGGAGGTGATACTTGAACTTAGTTTTGAAGGAAACTGGGAGTGTTAAGAGGCGGTGAGAAGAGAATGCATTCTATGCATAGGGAACAGCCTGTCCAAAACAGACTTCTTATATGGTACTATGGCCCTATGAGGTCTTACACTGAAGTAAAGGTTATGTCTGAAGTTAAAGCCCATTACATTATGGAGAGCAGGCAGAATTTTGCTTGAGCTGTAAGTCACATGCCAAAATAACACCCTAAAACAAAAGAACCATAAAAAGAGCGATTAGTCACTACATTAAAGAAAAGGGGGAAAAAATAACACCCACACATTTTGAAGATCTCTCTTATCCTGAAGAACAATTCCCATTTTGAAGCAAATTTTCAAATTTAACAGTATTCTATCACTTTCTAGAGAATGTTTAGCAGTGTGAGCAAAAATTCTTCCATCATGCACGTTCTAATGATAAACACTGCTTTTGCAGTTTTTAGGTTAAAAGAAAGAAGCACAATTTACCCAAATATGAAAAACACGCCACATTTTGTGCTCATAAATAGAAACCAATTCTGGGTTGGGAGGGAGAACCTGGAATATTGCCCAAAGAACATGTAATGTTCACTTCTTACCTTTCTGAAAATTCTTTTCTTCCTGACTTCTCATCATTTCCTAAGAACAATTTTTGTTCATGTTGAAGCTATTCAATGGCAGGCTTAATCTTTGCATATATAATTCATTTCAAAGAATTTGAAAGGCATCCAGAGACTTTTCATATTTAGGACAATTTTTAAAATGTCAACTAAGTAATTATTTTCCAGAAGAAAATGTACTAGTAACATTACTAGGACTGAGGACTTTTATTTTGTAAAGAATGACCATATTTGTTGAGATGAGACATCTCCTAAACATTGAAAAAATTTTGTTGATGTAGAGGATCAGAGATGCAGAGCTAGAAGGGATATTAGGGATCATCTAGTTCAATTTCTTTCATTTTTACAGATGAGGAAACTGAGGACCAGAGAACTTAAATGGCATGCCCAAGGTCACAGAGTCAGTAAATGGCAAACAACATTTGAACCCAGCTCCTCTGATTCCAAAGCCAGCATTCTTCCCATTCCATTGTACAGCCTTAAAGATTCACCAACTGGGAATACTAAGTAAGCTCTATGTGTTGAAGGTTTGGGTGAGGTCTCGTCCTGAAATCTTTGTTATCACAGACACATCATGTAAAAGGAGTACATTTGAAATGGGAAATAAAAACAGGCTGGCTGCAAAAGAGACAGAAGGAAAGGACAAACATAAGACAACTGGTGGCGTGGAATATTGAAAGAATAAGCCACAGTGAGAGAATAATATTTTCCCCAAACTATGTGTGTGTGTATCATCTAAAATCAGAATTAGATAAACTAATCATGGATCATTTTCCTGGCTAATTCAACATAAGAGGTAGATTTAAAAATATTTATATCATCCTAAGATATATGAAGTCAAAACCTATAGTTTATAAAAAAACTGTAAGATTAAAAAAAAAAAAACAAGCAATAGTAGAAAATCATGTCCAACCAAACAGCTGATGAGTTGATCCTCAAAAGCAAGAAGAACTCAATGGCCTCTTAGGTCTCTTACTCACTCCAATTTTTATGATTAATTAATTGACAAAATAGGGTCATTTATTTAAAGCAATATTCTTGTAGGCACATGGTACAATCTTCTGAAAGAAACTGTATCTAGGATTAGGGTGTAATATACAGGTATGAAAAACTACTCCAAGCCACTTTCTTCTTCTATGACAATTCCACTTATTTTTTTCTTTCTCATTGTCAACCCCATCTTTCTCTCTTCTTTGGTTTCTCTCTACAACTGTAGATTCTTGTTTAGAAATAGCGCTTCTTTTCCCTCAGGACAGTCATGCAACCAAGATAACATCTTATCTCACATGACCTAGGGCACATCCAAGTAGATACTGAATCCTTTGCCACGGAAAAGATGCAGTGGTGATAATTATGAGCCTGGATTTCTGTGTAAGTTTCTCTCCTGAGTAGAAGAATCACATATCCCAATGTCCTCAAAGAGGGATGATTAAAAAGCTAGAGGGGTAGCTACCACCCAACTCTCTCAATAGCTCATGTTGCCAATACTGGCACCAATGCTAGAAAAGTATACAAAAACAGATAAAGAACCAGGTAATGTTTAATCTAGCAGGTAAAGAAAGAAGGGAGTAGGGGGATGCTATGCATAAGTCCTGCACCATGTAGGTCAAGTATGAATTTGTCAAACCACAAATTCAGACACAAAGTAGACAATGTGGTTACTTGAGTCATGCATTGATTTTCTCCTTTAAGGTATGGACTAAGCAAAATAGCTCATACAACCTGAATCTGTTAAATCAGGTTAAAGGGTTGGGGCAGAATATGAAATTGCTTTTAAAATGATAATCAAAGTACCCCCGGGGCAGCTAGGTGGTGCAGTGGATAGTGCACCAGACCTGGATTCAGAATGACCTGAGCTCAAATCTGGCCTCAGACACATAACACTTACTAGCTGTGTGACCCTGGGCAAGTCACTTAACCCCACTGCCTAGACAAAAAAAAAAGAAAAGAAAAAGAATCATTTGGGGGCAGCTAGGTGGCGCAGTGGATAGAGCACCGGCCCTGAAGCCAGGAGGTCCTGAGTTCAAATCTGACCTCAGACCAAACACTTGACACTCACTAGCTGTGTGACTCTGGGCAAGTTACTTAACCCCAATTGCCTAAAAAGAAAAAAAAAGAAAAAAAAAACAAAGTACCCCAAACATCTGTTAATCCTGCTAACCCCTCAAGCTACTATTAACTTTATCTCCTTCCCTATCCCTCTAAATTTCTTAAAAGAATTGTCTATTCCTGCTGCCTCCACTTCCTCCCCACTACTTTCACCCTTAGCACTCTACAGAAACCATTTTCCAGAAGGTCACCAGTGTCTTCCTAATCAATAAATCCACAGGCCTTTGCTAGTTTCCCATCCTTCTTGATTTCTCCCACAGTATCTGATATTGTTAACTTCCCTTCCTTAAATTCTCTCCTTCAGTCTCCAGGATGCTCCACTCTATCTTCCTCAGGAATCAACTTTTTTTGTTGTTGGCACCATATCGTCCCCTTGCCCCTAATGTGTGAAATAGGCGGTTCCCTACAGTTCTGTACAGTTCTGGCCTCGTTCCTCTTCAAGCCTCTCATCTTTTTTCTTTATGCTCTCTCCCTTAACATTTTCACACATGTATTATACTCATTTTCACCTATTTCTATTCCAAAACCTTGGAATCTTTACCTCCAGTGCCAACACCTCTCCCAAATTCTAGGCCCACATTTGTAACTTCTTGGTGCGCATCTCTACCTGGATGTACTGCTGGCAGTTGAAACTCAATATGTCAAAAACCAAACTCATTATCTTCCCCACTTTACCACTCCCAAACAAACCCTCTCCCACTGTTTTTTAAGGTTCTTTCTCTTGACCACCCTTTTACTGTTGGTCTTCCTTAATTCTCCTAGTTATCCAATTTGAAACCTCAGCGACATGTTTAATTCATAACTTAGTTCTTAATAGATAACATTTGTATAACTCTTTAAGGCTTGCAAAGCATTGAACACACATGATCTCATTGAACCCTCACAACAACTCTGTGAGACTGGTGCTATTATTATCCTCATTTTATAAATGAGAAAACTAAGGCTTAGAAGTTAAGTGACTTGCCCCAGAGGGAAGGGCCACACAGCTTGTGACTGAGGCATCATTTGAACTTGGGTCTCATTCTTTATACCTGATAAATCACCACGTCCTGCTGATTGTCCTGTGCAATGTATTTTTCTCCTTTTCATTCTTACTGTACTCAGAACCTTAATGCTTTTTACCTGGAATCTTGCTTCCAGGTTCTCTCTCTTCCAATCTACCTTATGTATCACTTCCAGAATCAGATTTTTCCATCAATCTCTATGATCATGTTACTCTTCTAGTCAAAAAGTTTCATTATTATCCTTATTATCTACTGAATCAAGTCTGAAATCTGAGGCCTTACATTCAAGGCCCTTTCATACTATAGCCTCAATTTACCTTTCTAACCTTATCCTCCAATATTCCTACATACCTATACTAGGTTCTAGACAAACTGGACCACATGTTAAACTATATACCTGTGTACCTTTTCTCCTCCAAGCCTCTGCTTGTCCTTTTCTCTCTACATGAAATATCTTCATTCCCCGTTTCCTGCTATTAAAATCCTATGTATAATTCAGGTCCTAGATCAAATACTATTTCCTTCAGGAATGAATGAAGGATTCTCTCAGCCACTTGTGAACTCTACTCTTCTCTGTACACTCCCCCTCCCCCCAGCACTTTCTTTAAATTTCTCTTAAGAGTAGTTGCCATGTTCTCAGAGTTTAAGATTTCTGCTTAGGTCCCTTCTCTTCCACATTAGTATTTATACTTTGTTTTTCTTAATGTTAGGTTATACTTCATTAAACAGTATTGCTTTTCCTATCATTATATAGTTGTTGTTCAGTCCTTCAGTCAGACCTGCCTTTTTGTGACCCAAAGAACTTGTCCATGGGGTTTTCTTGGCAAAGAAACTGTAGGGATTTGCATTTCCTTCTCCAGTGTGTCCCCATTTTTACAGATGAGGAACTCAGGCAAATAGGGATTAAGTGACTTGCCCAGGGTCACACAACTAGTAAATTTCTGAGGCCAGATTTGGATTCAGATCTTCCTGACTCCAGGCCTGGTGCTTTATCCACTGCCTGCAACTTTATCCAGTTGCATATATATATATTACATATTATATATTATATATATACACACACATATATGTAATTATATATGGACCAATGCATGACTTATATTATTTTACATACCATGTCATCATCATAATACCTTTCTGGAATTATGGCACGTTTGCTGTTTTCATGATGTATCATTATTCATGGATCTGGCTGCTCATTAAATGAGCAGCCTAACTCATTCAAAATAAACTACATCAAGTTATCTTGTAGCCCAAGAGTCAGCAAAATAAGGCCCATGGGCCAAATCTAGCCTGACACCTGTTTTTCTATGTCCTGGGAAGTAAAAATGGTTTTTGCATTTGTAAATAAGTTTGTATTTGTTAAAATAATTATTACCCTGTGAGCTGTGCAAAACCGGGCTGTACTTTGCTGACCCCTGTTATAGTCTACTTCTCTCAGTCTTCCGTGACTATGTTGCCTCCTCATGAGCTATGCTTCTGGATGTCCTTATGGAATTTGTACCAATTTCCATGATATGTTTTCCCTCTTTCAGCTTGCCAGAAACACAGTGCTTTGGTATCATGACCTCATTCAACCTTCACAGAAATCCTTTTTTTCCCTCTATAGTAGAAGTTTGCTAAATAAAGGTTTATAATGTTATTGTTCCTCTTAATGATGTATTTAGCCCTTTTTAAGCATTGATTATTTGTGTTCTAAAATACAGTTGTTGGAGATTCATTCTTGACATTTTAGCCACTCAGCTAACTTTTCTTATAAGAAATCTACTCTGATCTCCCCATCTGAGTCCAAAGTTAGTTATTCATATTCAGATTTCTCATAACATTGTTTATCCTTCATATGTAATTATAATATTCAAATTTGTATTGTAGCAGCAATAACAGCTAATATTTATGTAGTGGTTTAAGGTCTGAAAAGCACTTATGTACCTCTTTTCATTTCTACCTCTAGATTGTAAACTCCTAGAGAACAGGGTTTGTAATGCTATTCATCTTTACATTTCCTAGCTTAATTAGTATTTATATTTAATTGAATTTGAAAACGGTATTTTTTCAAGTGATAAAGAATAAAACACTAAGACAATTATTAAATCTAAGAGTAGATGGGCAAAAATATTCATTGCCAAGAGAATGTTGAGGTCACTCCGGACACCAAAGGATCATAGATTTAGAACCAGAAGGGACCTTAAAGGCTCTGTAGTTTGATCCTTTCATTTTGTAGATGGGAGGCACTGAAGCCAGGAGACATTAAGTGACTTGCCCAGTCACACAAGTGGTAAGTGAGTAACAGAGGCAGGTCCTTCGACTCCACAGCCTGCAATCTTTCTGTGGTCCCACAAAGCCTCTCTCAAATTCTACAATCCAAGTAAGTGATCTATTTGTTAGACCAACAAAGAAGACAAATCAAGACATCTTGAACATCATTTGACGTGGTAGTAGATATGTGACACACTGCTAATGTCATTTCAAACTCCAAAACAAGTTTAAAGTTTACAGAGAAACAAACAAGTGTCTGACTCTCTATAGGGAGGTATAATCTGTATAATAGAAGTAGCCTTTTCAATAGCTCCATTAGCCTAAGTGATGAAGCTTAACATTTGTTGAAAGTTATGGGTAAGATCTGAGCCATGGTTAAAATGCAGATACAAATCAGGTTGGTTTCATCTTGTCCTCAGTGTTCTAGAAATCACTGTTTATATGTCGGGCCAGCTAATGTTGGTTTTAGAGAGATAGTCAGAGAAGTTATCTGAGAAGTCAGTCATTTATTTATTGTTCATAATATCTAATAATATTTGGCAGGTATCTTTTCCCCATGTAGTTTCACTGTACAACTTTAGTTGATATCAAATTTCAACAGCAAATATTAAGTAGAATCATCATACAACATCATAGAATCATAGATGCTGTGAGGGAAGGTACTTTAGAGAGTCAATCTAGTACAATTCATTCATTTTGCTGGGAAGAAAACTGAGTCTCAGAGAGATCGTATGCATGCTCAAGGTCTTTTTTAATCTAGGCCTCTGGTTAAAGCCCAGTTTTGTTGAGACTAGGCTGTTTCTTATTTTATCTGAAACCACATTAGATATACAAAATTACAATTCTGTATGAAATTGTTGTTTGCTTAGTCTTGTCAAAAGACGTCAATATTGTCTTGTCAAAAGACTTAAATATATACATCAGGTCATGATTAAGATGTTTATTAGAGATAGTCTATATCAGTCTTGTTCATTCTGAGTAATTACTGTAAAAATACATGTCTGTTTTTATGAAATGTTGCTTTTGTCTCGTAAAGACAACATTAACTCTAATTTTCTTTAAATGTAAGTATATTCAATGGATAAGAATTTCCTTATAATTAAGCAGTCTCAAGACTTTAGTCTACAGATAGCTTTCACATTATGGAATAGAGATATTGTTATTTTTAAGTCAAATTTCTGTAAAGGAAATCCTACTTTCTCATGATCTATTTGCCAACACAATGGTACACCAGGAATTTAGCACACCATGATGCTTGCAGTGAATTACACTCTTCGCTTAACAGTACAGATTTCCATTCAAATAATATAAGCACTTTGTGGTACTATCTTGACTCTGGGTCCTTTTTTTCACAATTGGGCACTTTATTAAGTCCACTGTCTATGTGATAAAAACCAGTTAAAATTCTGTTCTAAAGGGAAAAAATACACCTTTGATCTTGTAGATCAGATAGAGAGAGATACTGAGTTAGATAATAATAGACTTAGGTGAAGTCAAAGAATAGACATGTCAACTTAGAAGGGGGTGAGGAGGGAAATGGTGGTTCTAGTGTTGTTCTCCAGTTATCTGTACTTGGCTTTGAGTTGTTTAATGTTTTTATCAATGACTTGGATGAAAGCACAGACAGCATGCTCATCAAATCAGAGCTGACACAAAGCAGGGAGGAATAACCACCACATTTGCTGACAAAGTCAGGATTCAAAAAAACTGTGACAGCTAGAACTTTAAGCCAAATCTAATGATATAAAATTTAATAGGCACAAATGTAAAATCTTTCATAAGGGATTAAAAAAATCAACCTCCCAAATACCAGAAAGGAAAGTTAACAGATCCTCTGCAAAAGTTCCTAAGATCACAGCTTTAGAGCCAGAATGATACTTAGAGTTCATCCAGTCCAATATCCCATTTCACTGAAAAGGAAACTGACATCCAGAGAGTTTAACTAATTATGAAGTTTACACAGACGGTAAGTGGCAAAGCCTGAATTTGAATGTAGAACCTCTAACTCCAAATACAGTGTCCTTTCCTATAGAATGTGCTGCATCCCCTAAAAATCTGAGAATCTTAGTGGATTGAAAGCTCAGTATGAGTTAATGGTGTGCTATGTAGTCAAACAAGGTAATTGAAGCCAAGTTTATTTTAAGAGACAAATAGAATCCAGCGTTAGGGAGGTGACAGTCCTGTTATTCTTTGTCCTGGTCAGACTACCCTGGAATATTGTGCTCAGTTCTGGGGACCACATTTTAAGGTGGACATGGATGAGCTAAAGGGGGTCTAGAGGAAGAATCATAAAAGCAGATCTAGAGGTCATCTAGTATCTAGTATAGCCCTCTCATATTACAGATGAGGAAACTGAAACAAAGGGAGGTGAAGTCACCTGCCCAAGGTCACACTCGTCAAACTAACCACAGGAAGGTTTTGAAACAAGGCTCCTCAATTTTTCCCCCCACTATATTATGCTCTAACCAGTTTAGCAAAGGACAGCAAGATCTTGCCATATGAGGACTGACTGGAAGAATTTTAATTGTTCAGCATGGAGAAGCAAAACATTAGGGAGTGATAGGATGACTGTCTTCAAATATCTGAAAGGCTCTCATACAGAAAAATAATTAGGTTGATCTGTATGGCCCCAGAAGGCAGAACTAGGAAGATATGGATGGAAGTCACAGAGAGGAAAATTTAGGCTTGAAGCATGGAAAAACTTCCTAAAAATAAGAGCTAGCAAAAAGTGGAATGACCCACCTAGGAGTAGTGGGCTCCTTGTCATTAGATATCTTCAGGTATAGGCAAGATGACTATATATGTTTTAGAGACAATTTTTGTTTATATATGGGCCAGGCTACATAGCCTCTGAAATCCTTTCCAACTCTGGGACTCTCTGATTCTAAAAATTGATGCTAGGAGTTACTAACTGAAGCAGGGACAGAGTTAGGTATGGTATTTATTATTTCATTGGTATAGGAAACTTCCAGGTAAGTCAATCTCCTCTCCTTTCTTGGTAACTTTGGAGAGCTGCCTATCGAAATGAGAGGTCAAATAACTTGCTCAAGGTCACAGAACCTTCCTTGTTCATGGGCAGCTATTTACTCACTACAGCATTAGCCTCTCTGAATTGAAGCAACTGTCTAAAAGTAGGGCCATGGATTATATTGATAAGGGGCAAATTTGGAGTGACTTTTTCATTTGTATTTCCAAGATACTGAATGACGCTAAAGAAAGTCATACTATTGTATTAAATGAATCCACTTCAAATTCACATTTCCTAATCTCAACGGGGCTTTTTATGTTTGGATCCGACCATGTTCCTTCCCTGTTGAATAAACTCCAATGGTTCTTTATTACCTCTCAGATAAAATATGAACTCTTTTGTTTGCCCTTTAAAACCTTTTATAACCTAGCCTCAAGTTATCTTTCCAACCTCATTATATGCACTACTCTACTTAAACTTGCAGTCCAGTCAAATTGCTTTCCTTCTGTTCCTCACACACCCCTCTGAGTCTTTGCTATTTACTAGGCATCTCCTATCCAGGTCTAGAATGCATTCCTTCCTCACCCCACCTCCAAATATCTCTCATTGCCTTCAAGATACATTTCAAGTACTCCCTCCTACATGTAGGTTTTCTGGATCTGCCAACTCTTAGTCCACCCCACCCCCCAAACAATTTGTATTTAACTACTTTTTATTAATTTTGTACTTTTTATTCTATATATGTATCTCTGTATACATGCTGTTTCTTCTAATACGAGCTCTCTTAGATCAAGGATTGTTTCACTTTTTTTTGGTCCAGGGTATGCACTTTATGAAGTGCTTTTTGATTGATTTATACTCTCTTACCAGTTTTTTTTCTGCTGTTTGCCAAGCTTAGTTCATCCTCCTACCTTTATAATTAAGAGAATCCCTTCTCTTCCCACTCCAGCATCCCATATTCATTCCCGGTCTCTGAAGTATTCCAACAATGTGCCTTGTAGTTTATATTTATTGACCTGAACGTACAGCCAGAGAAAGGCAAAGAGGAGCTTTTTAACTGAGAGAAAAAAGTTTTGTTTTGTTTTAAAGTCCAACAGGGAAGAAATAAAAGAGAGATCTTATTAACAGGCAGGGTAGAAATAAACCATATCTAATACTGAATGACAAGTTGCCATTGAGGGCAGGTTAATGTCAAAATTAAATAAGTTGATTCAAGGAATACAGGAACTCCCTGAAGTTAGGGATCTTAGCATTACATATTCATAGACTCTTAAAGCTTCATGAAACCTTAGAGATTGTCTGCTTTATCACATACCTGAACCAGAAGTCCTTGTAAAACATTCCCAACAAATTACCATCCAGCCCATTTGAAGGCCCCCGGTGATGAGGAACTCATTTCCTCCCAAGACAGCAAATTTCACTTTTAGGTAGCTCTTATCATTAGAATGTTCCAGTCACCCCTGCCTACCCCTTTTAATGACCTAAAATTATACCCTCGGCAATATTTACCTCTTGCTCCTACTTCTGGTTTCTGGGATAAAACAGATCAAGCCTAAATCCTCTTCAACAAGATAACCTGTCAATTGTGTGAAGCTAATTATCGTGTCCTTTCTGAGTCTTCTTCTCTAGGTATGGTTCCAAATCCCATTAGCACTTTGATCACCTTCCTCTGAACTTACTTCCTATTGCCAATGTCTTGTCCAGAACAATAATCAGATATGGTCTTGCCAGGACAGAATATAACAGAACTATTATCAACCCATACTTTTTCATAATACAATCTTTTTAGTATTGGTTGCTTATTTTTTTAAATAACCATACCTCATTGTTGACACAAAATGAGCTTCCCATCCACTAAAACAATAATAGCTTACAAATAAATATATAGTCTTAAGGTTTGCAAAGTGATTTAACCACATTAGCTAATTTAAGCTTTTCAGTCAAAGTCCTACCCTGTTATTGTCTTATCCAGGTATGGAGGTAACCCTGGGTTCTCAAGCCCTCTTATAGAAAAATTCAATCTCTACTTAAATTCTACTAAGTTGAAGAGGCTTTTTGTATGGGTCTGGTGATGGTGATGTTGACTTCCCAAGGACCAAACTAGCTAAGTTCAGAGGATCTTATCACCAAGTTGGCTACCAGGTGATAATTTTTTTCAGTCGCCACAACTTTCAAAGACATTTATTAAGCCATAGAGGGGTTGCCCATATGTATTGATGGGAGGAATACTTGCACCAATAAAATTAAAGAACTTTGGAGTATAGATATTAGCAACAACACTCTAAGGTAGGTAATACAAGCAGTATTGTCTCCATTTTGTAAATAAGGAAACTGAAACTCAAAGAGGTTAAAAGACTTTCATTAGGTAACAGCTAGAAACAGAGCCAAGACTCTAACCCAATATAGTGTTTTTGGCAGCTCTTTGTAGTAGCAAAGGACTGGAAACCAAGTGGGAGCCTATTGATCAGGGAATGACTGAACAAATTATGTATATAATTGTCATGGAATACCAGAGTGCCATTATCAGCGATGAAATTCATGGTTTAGAAAACCTGGGAAGACCTCTATGAACTAATACAGAATGAAGTAAGAAGAACCAGAAGAATAATAATAGAAGTGTTTTAAGGAAAAAAACTTGAAAGATCTAAGATCTGTGATCAATGCACTGACTATGATTCCAGAGGATTAATGATGATCTATGCTAAGGCATCTCTTGACAGAGAGGTGATAGATTCAAGATGTTGAAGGACACATGCGTTTCTGGACATGGACAGTATGGAAATGCATTTTGTTTGAATATGAATATTTGTTACAAGAGTTTTTTTTCTTTTAAATCTGTGAAAGTGAGAGGGATGGAAAATACATGTTAATTGAAAAAAATAAGATAAATGTAAGGTAGTGTGTATGAATTTTGTGCCCTTGGTCACATACATATATACATATAGACATACTTAAAACTTTGCTGTTATAATAAAGGTGTTATTATTTATTATAAAAGTCTTGAATATTTATTCATTTCTGAATATCAAAAGTACATGTAGGTAATGACATATTCAATATGACTATTGTGGGAACAGATGGAATTTGCAAGAATCACCAAACTTTGAAAAAATTAATTCTTAAAGTATTTAAACTATAAAGCAAATGCCATCAACTGATAGATTTGTGACAAATTGCAATAATTTTTTTTACTGTTTGTATATTTTTCTCAGAAGTGTGAGTACAGGTTTTTCCCTTTTTTTGTTGATGATTATAATAACAGAATTTATAGAATGATCTAAGTTTTGCAAAATGCTTTCCCATATATTATCTCCCTTGATCCTCACAACAACTCTGTCAGATAAGTACTATTATTATGCCCATTTTACAGATGAGGAAACTGGGACTTAGAGAAGTTAGAATTGCTAAGAGTAGTACAGTTAGTGTCTGAGGCAGGATTCCACCTCATATCTTCTTGATTGTAAAACCAGTGATAATGATGAATAACTTTAATATAACTTTAAGCAAATATACCCACATTTTACATAGGATGTCCTCCTAAGGATTTTAACATGCTTTAAGTCCAAAGTTTTATGGGATTTAGAACTAGAAGAGGTTATAAAAGGCATCTAATGAACCACTCTCAATATAGAAATAAAGGAAATGAGACCCAGAGAATTGATGTGACTTGTCCAAAGTCACACTGATAGTAAGCATCAGAATATGGTTTCAAACCCAGGACCCTTGATTATAGACCCAGTGTTAATTCTATTACATTTTAAAAAGGAAAAAAAATGCCCTTTATAGAACTCAAATTTATCACCCTGGTATTATTAACACTAAACTAACCAATTGAACTAATCTATCCAGCTAACCCATCCAGGTTACAAAAATTATAATTATGTGGCATAAGTTTGGATACAACTATATCAAGTTCATTTATCTAAAGTAAGGAAATCACATCAAAATTGTGAGTTTTTAAATAGTTTCAAACAGTTGGAGGAAAGGCAGACTTGTTTTTATTTGAAAGAATCCCTTGCAAATGAATAAGGTTAAAGGAGACATTTAATCAATTAAACAGATAATACCACGATTCTATGGTATGCTTAGCTGAATAGTAATTAGTCATATAAAAATATCTTGTTAAATACTTTATATTATGGCACATTTAAAACTATCAAGGCTTTTTAGGTATTTTTACAACTGAAAACTGTGGAATACTTTATTCCTCATAACTAAATTGCTTTGAATACATCTACACAATGCAGTATAAGACATATACACATGTACAAAAATACATAGCCAAGTTTTTAATCATAAAAGAGAATGATTTTTAAAAAATCTAACCAGTCCCTTGTCACTGTGATTGGATTAAATATAATTAAAACAGCTTCAAAACACAGCCAAATCCAAAGATATGTAAGGCTTCATTGTGAAGAAAATGACTGCCAAACTGTAAGCCAAGAACAGATTGGTGACTTGAGAACTTTAAAATTAGTTCTAAAGTGTTGGTTCAGTAGTTTGCCTCATAATAACCTGTTGTTTCAACACCTTCCCCTAAATACTACAGCACAGCTAAAAATTGCACAAAACTCTGTTAAAATGTGAAAGCATAGACCCTGTGGCAGTTTTATGAACAACTTGACTAAAACTAATGATACTGTCTTCAAGAGAAACTATATGATGCAACTAAATTATTCAGTACTAAGAACACATGCACAGAACTCTGTATTGAGGGAAAGTATGTTTCATTAGCCCGATAAGAAAGTCCAGATGTATACGACACCTGCATTTATTTTGTCCAGTTCTATAAATGAAATGGCAAGCAAGTGTAATGAGAGGCAGCAGGCATATGTACTTATAAAAACCTATTCAAGGGTTACAGCTTTACTTCTACAAAGTCCAACAGCAAGTGCACAAACCAATGAAAGAAACCTCGGATTCCAACGGACCAAGTCTTGACTGTTAAGTGAAGACCTACAACCTCTCCTTGGAGTTCTACTGTGACGTCTCCAGCAAAGCTTTGCTGAAAGGAGAGGTGCTTTACTACTTTGTCCCAGGCAAGTAGCACTTAAGCAGAAACGAAGATGTCAGTGAGGAAGCCCCTCCTCCTCCTGGCCAGTCATTTCCCTCTGCTTTGGGTCTTTTGAAAGACATCTCTCTACCTTCCACTCGGAAAATAAGAACGAACCAATATAAATATTGCTTTCCCTCCTTTTTCTTTTTCCTCCCTCCCTCCCTTCAACAGAAAACTCTGAAGTGGGCAACAGGATTTAGAAACGGAAAATCCCGGCGACCCCCAACCCCCACCTTTGCCCTTTTAGCCATTTGCCTTGACACCGCGGTGCACTGAAACATTGGGAGTCACTGCTTCCAGGGAAATAAACCCATCCAGTATTTCGTGGTAAATACTCCTCAGTCAGTTTCCCCAAGTGAGAAGCATCCCTCCGTGGGGGCTTGGGGACCCCGACTCCCAAGCAGCTCTCCCTCCCGCCTAGCCGAGACGAAGGAGAGACGCCAGAGCAGTAATAACAAGGATGAGGAAAGGAATCGCTCGCTACCTCCAGAGCTGCTCCCTTGGCTGCCTCCCTTGGCGGTGGCCGATGCCACTGCCGCCGCTGCCTCCGCCGCCGCCGCCGCCGCCGCTGCTGCTGGGAGGGCTGTCTGGGTGCTCGCTGCTGCCACTGGGCGCTGATCAGCTGATATTTACCTGTGAGGTAATGCACACTCTGTAAGGTCATCATCATGCAGCAGCCCCTACCGAAGCCAACCTAGTGCGGAGTCCGGGAGCTCCCGGAAGAGCCCGGCTCGCGCTGCCGCCCGCTACCGGCCCGGGGAGCAGGGGTGGGGGACGCCGCACCGCAGAGGCTGCGGCTCCTGGCACATGTTTGGGACTCGCTCCGGCTAAAAGCCAGCGGCACAGGTGGGGAAGCCCTGCTAAGTGGGTGTTTGGGCATGGGGGGGTTGTAAGCCTCCCCTTCTCCTCCCCCACGTCCCCCCTCCCTATCCCGTCAGCTCTTTTCACTATTTACTTTGCCTCCTTTTGTACTGCCCTTCCTCCTGCCTCAGTGCCCGCTCTCCACCACCTCCACCACCACCTCCTCCTCTTCTCCCGGAGGTGGTGTCAGCGGCTGCTGCGGCTGCGGCTGCTGCTGCTGCTGCTGCGGCTGCTGCTGCGGTCCTTGCGCAGCTGTGTAATGCACGTCATGAGCACCTCCCGATTCACAGAGCCTCTCTACGGCGAGCCGGGGGCAGCGTGCACCGGCTCAACTAGGGCTTTACGCCCACTCCGCTACACACTCACATACACACACACATACCCCTCCCCTCCCACCCCACCCCCACCCCCACCCCCTGGTCCTCACCCTTTGGCTCCCCTCACCACCGCGCTGCCTCCAGAGCTGTCATCCGAGGGGGGAAGAAAAAAAGCTTTTCCACACACCTTCCGAGGAACCGGCTTGCTGAGCTCAGTCAGTCCTCGAGACTCTCCAAACTCTTAGAAGGTGTCCACTTGTGAGTGTGTGTGTGTGTGTGTGTATGTATAAGTGTGTGTATGTATACGTGTGTGTGTATGTGTGTGAGTGTGCATGAGTGTGAGGTTGGGGAAGGATCCTCTTTCTTATTATTTAATAATGTCAGAAGTGCCGGGGCTGCTCCCGGAGTTGTGGGTCATGTGGGCACAGCAGAGGCTGGCTGCTGCCAGTACCAGGGTTTCCTGAGGATCCTGAAACTATGATCTCATCCTCCTCATCCCCCCTCCTCCCTGCCCGCGCACACATACACATACATACCCTGCATGCACTATCTTCTCTCTTGCACCTAAATATCTCTCTAGGGAAATGCAGTGTTCACTCTCTTCACCGGGAAAAGCCTTCAGGATGGAGATTTTTCTCTTTCAAGGGGTGATTTATTGGCTTTGTTTATTTTCTTTATAGTTTAACCACACACGTGCAGAGCCGAGCAGCGCCCATCTACAAAATTTAAAAATAAAAATATTCAGACCTGCATCATGACCCAAATTTTCAGCAGAGAACCTAGGACTCCAACAAACAGCTCCATCTCAAACTAAAGCCGGAACAAACAAAACCCTATAGGCTAAATAGCTCACCATAATAATGCCTAGAATTTCTGTAGTGGGGCTCTTTAACAAGCTGAAAGCATGTCACAAACATTACCTCATTTATTTGCAGAGAATCTTTGCAGGCGAGAGGGATTGGTAAGGCAAGTAGTACTGTCTGCATCGTATAGATGAGGAAAGTGAGGTATGAAGAAGTTAATTGATACATCCTAGGTCACATAGTGTGTCAATATCTCAATAAATAAATAAATAATAGGTGTTGAGCACTCACCCACAGGGTGCCTCATCATCATCAATTACACTGACTGTGAGTTGGTTACAGAACACAGAGAAGACACTATTTCTGTCCTTGAGATGTTTATTAGCTCACTGAAATAGGACAGAGAAATTAATAGCCATTATATACATTTCCCCAAAGCTGTTTCAATTGTCTTATTCAACCATTTTTATGTCATCTACCATTAACTGAATGTGTGCCCTAGGAAAAGTCACTTAACCTCTTTGGGTCTCAGTTTCTTCATGAAGGTTTAGGCTTAGATGATCTCTTGGGTAGGGTACCTTCAGATTTTAAAAATTTATGAACCTAGGATTTCTTTAGATGGGCAGATGCTAGACATGTCCTTCAAAAAAGTATTTATTTAATCCATCAATCAACATCTTTTAATAGGTGTTAGTTATATTTGAAGCACCATGCTGAGCAATCTAGAAGATACTAGGAAATTCAAGGTAGTACCTTCCAGAAGTTTAAAATCCATTTGGTAAAGAAAAGACATATATACCACACAGGAAACAGAGATGTCTCATGTCAGTCTCAGTAAACCATTGAAAATACTCAATTCAGCAAACATTTATGCAGTGCCTACTATGTGCCAGGTATCATACTAGGCACCAGATATTGTGGGAGCCATTGGACTGCATATAGATGTTAAGAAATCATTCCCTTCATATACTCTTCCAAGTTATACTCTAGCCAACTTAAGCACTTATTAAGCATCTACTGTGTGCCAGGCTCTGTGCTAGGGATTGAAAACAAAAGTGAAAATAATCCCTGCTTTCAAGGAGCTCACAATTCAATGGAGGAGATGTGCAAATAACTATATTAAAAAAGAAGAAAAAGGAAAAAAGATTTATACAGTATAAATTGGAGGTAATCTCAGAGTGAAGTCACTAGCATTGATTGGGGACAGCTTCTTGCAGAAGGCAAGATTTTAGTTGAGACTTGAAGCCAGGAGATAGAAATAAGGAGGAAGAGAATTTCAGGCATGGGGACAGTCAGTGAAAATGTGCAGAGACTGGAGGTTAGTGTCTTGTTTAAGAAACAGCTTGAAGGTGATTGTCACTGGATCATAGAGTTCATGGAAGAGAGTAAAGTTTAAGAAGACTGGAAAGATAGAAATGGGGCAGGTTATGTAGGGCTTTAAAAGCCAAACAGAGGGTCTGATATTTTATCCTCTAGGTAATAGTGAGCCAGGGTTATTTATTGAGTGAGAAGGATTGATCAGAGCTGTGCTTTAGGAAGATTATGTTGGTAGTTGAGTGGAGAGTGGAATATGGTGGAACTTAAGAAAGTGAGACTAACCAGGAGGTATCATTTTAGTCCAGACATGAGGTGATGAGGACCTGTACCAAGGTGGTGGCATTGCTAGAAGACAGAAAGTATGAAGATAGAATTGACAGGCCTTGGCAACTGACTGGGGATGATAAGAGGGTGGTGAGGGAGAGTGAGGAATCTAGGATAACATTTCTGTTTCAAGGATACTGGGTTACTGAAAGGATAGTGATACCTTCTACAATAATAAGGATGTTAGGAAATGGAGAGAATTTGGGGGAGGAAATGAGATCAGTTTTTAGCATTTGAGTCTAAGAATAAGAAAGGGCTAGGAATAGCTTTAAAATCAGAAGATTTTATATTTAATATGGGAGGTAATAGGAAGCCACTATCATTTGTTGAGTTGGAGGAAGAGGAGAGTGGTCAGATCATAGTTTAAGATACCTATGGAAAATCCAGTTCAAGATGTCAAAAAAGCATTTGGAGAAGGTAATCTAGAGGTCAGTAGACAGGTCAGGGCTGGATAAATAGTTATGAGATTGATCTGTATAGGGATGATAATTGAATTCATGGGAGCTGTTGGGATCACCAAATGAAATAGCATAGAAGGAAAAGAGAAGAGGGTATAGGACAGAAGCTTTGGAGACACCCACAGTTAGCAGGTTCAACATAAATCAAGAGCCAACAATGGAGACTGAGAAGGATTGGTCTGACAGGTAAGAGGAGAACCAAAAGAGAGTAATGTCATTAAAATATAGAGAAAAGTAGAAGGGGTGACCAATAGTCAAAGGTTACAGAGACATCATGAAGGATGAGGATTGAAAATGAAGGAGAACTTAAGAAGAAAAGGAAATGAGTATTTATATAGTACCTACTATATACAAGGCACTGTGCTAAGCACTTCACAACCCTGTGAGTAGGTGCTGTTATTATCCCCATTTTAGTTTGGAAAATTGAGGTAAACAAAGGTTAAGTGACTCTCCCAGGGTCACACATCTAGTAAATGTTCCAGACTGGATTTGAACTCAGATCTTTTCAAGTCCAAGTCCAGTGCTCTATCCACTGTACCACCATCTTACAACTTGGATTATTAGATTTAGAAATTAAGAGATTACTGGTACCTTGGGAGGGTGTGGTTTCAGTGAGGTTGGAAGTCAGACTGCAGATAACTCTACACTAATATGGTGAAGTATTGAACTTCGTGACACCTGGGTTCACATACCAAATCTCAGATTAATGACTAGGGAAGTCATATCATGACTCAAACCTTAGTTTCCTCATCTATAAAAATGGGACAAACAATGTTTAGTGTACCTACTTTACAGCATGGTTGTGCATTTTTTAGCGCAAAAAAATGAGATTTGCTGCTATTTATTTTTAAAAGCACAGATTTTTTAAAAAAAATCACTGAAAAGCTTTACAAGGAGTCATCAGGGATTATTGCAACTTTCTGAGGGTCTCTTGACAAGTGGTACCATTGGCCCAAGGGATCATAGGTACATTCCAGGAAACAATTACCACATAAACAGCTGGTCCTATACCCCTAAGGCAGAAAAGGGAAGTCATTGACAAGGCTGGAAACAAGAAACAAGAAAACTGCTCTGAGTTGGTCCCTCTCCTCCTGCAGTCTCAAGGGCCTTTCCCCCTTGCCCTGGAGCCAACACCTTGCTGATAGGCAGATAGACAACTGAGAGTGCTTCTAAGTCTGAGAGGTGAATAGAGTGGATAGAGTGTTGCATTTCGAGCTAGAAAGACCTGAGTCTATATCTTGCTTCAGACAAGCTATGTGACACTAATCAATTTCTTAAACCTCTCTTTGCCTCAATCAGAATAGTACCTACCTCATAGGATTGTTGTAAGGATCAAATAAGATAATACATGTAAAATACTTTGTAAATGTCATAAATTCATGTAGATGTTAGATGATGATGATGTTGCTAGCAGTTCCTAACATTCCATTTACCTCTGGAGGGCCTTGACTATTCACAGAAGTGGCATTGTCATATATCCAACGATGCTTAAATATGCATAAAATTACTTAACCTTTTGGTTTTATGAAATTTAATTTCATTAATCTTGAATGTCTGCATTTTCTAAAAACCCATCATATTCAGAGGATAAAGAGTATTTGGTGCTTTATAATATCTCAAAGGAAATAGAAGATCCAAGTCTTTCTCTAAAGAGTTGAATTTGTGCTCTTGTATAATACTAATTCTTCTGTTGCCATATGCTAAGTATCTCCTATGCCATTGTTTGCCCCAAACCCTAGTCAACAAGTAGGAGGTTTTTTTTTCTTTTTTCCCTATTTAAGTTGTTTTTTACTATACCTTTCTTCTTACACTTTACTCCACTTCAGTGACAATAACCTCGTGCTATTCCTGAATCTTGTCTCTATGCATTTTCCCTGGCTTTCTCCTATGCCTGGAATTCTCTCCCTCCTCATCTCTGCTTCCTGGTGTATTTCAAGAATCAGCAAAAATCCCACATCTACAAGAAGTCTTTCATGCCCCCCTTTAATGTTAGTGCCTTGCCTTTGAGACTATCTCCAATTTATCATATATATGCTGTGACGCTATCCTCCATGTGTAATGGGGAGGGGGGATGGTTTTATGTGTGACTCACAGGGAAACAATAATTGACATCTCTAGTCTCTTCTCCCTCCACCATTCTCCAAGAGATATTTTAATTCCTGCCAGTATGGGAAACAGGAGTTGAGGCCAGAAACTTGGCCACTCTCCTCAGAGAGAAAAGAGTACCAGACTGGAACTGTATGTATCTGGTCCCTTAAATACTTTTAGTTTTAAGGATGTGGTTTTTCAGGTTCAAGCTAAACTTCTGATCACTGTCTCATTGGGGAAAGGAAGACCCAAGTTTTATAACCAGGGTTAAATTGACCCCTTTCCCACCAAATACCAGTTTCATGATGTATACACATAGCTAATAGCAAAGAAACCCATTTATCCAAGTCAACAGCAAAACAGAAATCAGAGAAAGTATATATATGAGAATATACATACCAGAGAATAAAGAGTGAAGAAGCTCTACCATTGGTATCAAGGTAGAAAATTCCCTGAAGTATCCAGTACAGTAAGCTGGGATAGTGACATGATGAAGACTGTCAGCTCCTCCCATGTCACCTTCTTCCCAGAGTCTCATTCTACCTTTAGCAACCTGAAGTGGAGTTGGTATCATCCATCTTTTCTCTTGAAATTGGAAGCCGGAAGTGCCCAAATCAACTGCAGAGTCCCATGAGACTCCTTAGACTCAACATTCAAGGAAACTAGAGAACTTGAAGTTCTCTTCTCTTCCTTTCTCTCCAACTATACCCTCCCCTTATGCAGGCACAGGGCATTTATCCCCGTCTGTGAAGAAAGAATTCCATACCAATGGGCTTTGGGACCTGGGTTATATATAATATATATGTATACACACTAACATATATGAGCATATGTGTATGTATATATGCACATAAACATATGTGCAGATATCTATCTATATATATATAGATAGATATAGATAGATATATATGTGTGTGTATGTATAAACATTTGTCTGCACTTAGTTGTTTGCCTGTTATCTTCCCCATTAGACTGTAAGCTCCTTGAGATCCGGGACCATTTTTCTTTTAGTTGTTTTTTTGCCTTTCTTTATATCTGCAGTGCTTAGCATAGTGCCTGATGCATAGTAAGCACTTAATACATGCTTATTGTTGTTGATCTGACAATAAGCCATAATTATGTTGGTGTTTAACATGTGCTTTTTTTGGAGTCAGTCAATAAACATTTATTAAGTGACTACTCTGTGGTAAAGATTGTGCTAACTATTGGGGATGCAAAGAAATCAAAGAGCTTACAATCTAAGGGAGTATACAACACATTGAAAGAAGCTGAAAATTGAGGGTGGGGTGGAGAAGAGTACACAGCTCAGGGCATGATGAAGTCCTGCAGCCAGGTGGAAAATGATGAAGTGACTCCCCTAGGTGATCCATTTAAATAGAGGATCTGGAAGTAACTCACCAATGTCCATTCACCTTTCACCCTGTACCCTCTTCAGTCAGAAGGAGGAACCTCAGGGGCAGAGTAACATGCTTTTTGCTACTGCTGATACCCACTCTTACAGATAAGAGAATTACTTTTAAGACTTAGATTTATAATATTATTGGTATGGACACTCTCTTTAAGGATAGAGATAACCATCTGTCTAGGATTTGATAGGTGGTCTTTGATGATTTCTGTGGCCAAAAACCAAACCAAACCAAAGAAAACAACATCCTATGAATAACCTTCACCAAATGATCTAATCCACTTATTAGACAACAGAAACACAGGTAGTCACCAGACCTTACTCAAAATCTTCTCAGCTTAGTAGGACCTGCCAGAACTTGTGCCCTGCTAGAACAGCCTTTGAGAACCCAGAGCCACCTTTGTACCAAGAGAAGGCTTTGAATTATGACAGAGCAATAGTTTGGCTGTTTTACAAGTATAGATCAGAAAATGGTCCAGATCTCCAGTCATTCAATAATTCAGGGAAATGAGGAAAGAAGGAAGAAACAAAAGGAGAAAAGGAAACACAAGAAAGAGGAAAATAGAGGGGTTGAGAAGAAAGGAAATGAAAGGAAAAGTAAAAAAAAAAAAAAGAAGTAAGAAAATTGAAGAGGAAAAAAAAATACATTAAAATCTGCTACTTAAAAAAAAAATCTAAGAAAGCCATGGACTAACATTGCCCAAACTGTTCTAAACGTTTGTTAAATGAATCAATCAACGAACCCTTGTATTCTGTGTGATATGAATCTATTTTTAGGAAATAATTTTGACCCTACAAAATTTAAATATAAATTATGTATATTTCAAAATGATTGTAATATGCAGCATTAAGAAATAAAATAAATCTAATTTCCTCTATTTTGCTCTCCTACCCTCTCATAAACATCCTTTATCTGAAGTTTTCTATACCAATGTTAACAGTATGCCCTGGATTTTCCAAAATTATTGCACCTAAGGAAAAGAAACTGTACTTTTCATAAGTTTTTCCAAAGGACTATTGTTTGTTGGTCTTGAAAAATGTGGTCATTACATTTCCACTCCCAAGTACTCCAAGCAGAATTTATGGTTTCCATGAGTCTCTGTCAAATCCATCATTTTCCTCTAGTTAGAATTAATCACAACCACAAACTTTCTCATCAAAAAATATTTATTAAACCCATTCTGTATTCATGGCATTATTCTAAATACTTACAAGAAGAGGTTAAGTAGTGAGAACAAAGCATATTCTTACCCCAGAGAATCTTTTGGGAATAATCTCTATTCCATTAACCTTCTAGTCAATGTGCAGAAGTATCTACCATGATTTCATTCTTCACAATGATACAGTGAGAATAAAGGCAAATGATCTGAGGTAGTAGTGGCTGGGGTTATATACACCTTCAAAGATTAATAACAATTTGTTGAATAGCAGTAATAGGTATGAAAAAAACCAAGGTAGACTATGTAGTAGGAACAACAGTGTGATTTCACTGCTGTAGGGACTTGCTTCATGATGAAACCCCCTCTTTCAATATAGGTCAGTCCATCCATTGCCACTATGGGTCTTAGAGTTGCCTGGAGCACGAAGAAGTTAACTCACAACAATACACAGTTAGAATGTGTCAAAGACTGGACATGAACATGGGTCTTCCTGGTTCTCTCATTGCCTCCCATTGCCTTTCATTGTAGGCTGAATAGTAAGAGAATAAGTGTCCTATAATAGTTATATAATGTTTAGTACTGTAACCCATGATAACCCCTGTGATCTTTGTTTAATGTCTCGCAATTTTCAAAGTTATGATAGATAGAAGTTGGAGTAAAAAAAAAAGATGTAGATGCAAATCCTAGCAGTTAATAGCTGTGTGACCTTGGGTAAGTCACAAAAACTCTGTATATCTCAAACAACTTCCTAGGACTTATTTAGTGAATCATAGACAAGTTGGTATCTATGTTGGTAGAGGGAGTTCCCGTAATTGTATTTCCTCACAATGACAAAATCAAAGATTCTTCATGTTTTCTTGTATTTTTCAAAGTGTTCTCAAACATATTGTCTCATTTGAACCTAATGGATCAGAGAGGCAGACAGTCTCATATGGACGTAATTTTAAGGCTTTTAAAACAATAATTCTTCCTTGTTATCTAGATGTTGAGCAGGGAAACGTTCACATTTTTACCTATTGTTTTCAAAAGTCTCATAGATATTTTCCTGACTAGTCAGCACTGAGGATATTGTTCAGAATACTGTACTCCAACATTTCTGGTAAACAATATGACTAGATAGATTCCTGTGTGTAGAGTACAAGAGTGATGTATAATCCAGGATTTTACACGGGCTATTGGAGTTAAACTAGAGGCTTTAGCATGTAGCAGGCTCTAATGGTTTTGCAGCATCTGTGGGAGATTTCTGAAGAAGAGATGGAAGTCTAAATTGAATAGCTATATATCAAAAGCACTTTTCTAGCTATCCAGATGCTCATGAATGGAGGTTTTTTAAAATTAAAAATGTATTTAGGTCTAATGGCTACACTTATGTACTTAAGAAATAGACAATACCTTTGGTAGCACACTGGGATTTTCCAATATGTTGAGTACTATTTTAAAAAGCTAATATATTTTCGTGTTAGCTTATAAATAGCTCTACTTGGAGGAAAATCAGCTTAAATCCTCACTAAGTCAATATGTACATATTTGAGTTGCACAAAAGCTCACTATAACTTAATCTATAAAAAAATAGGTGTTTGGATACCATTTCTCCTTTAACATGCCTAATTTTTATTCAGAAATTATGCATTTATTTGGCATAATGAGAAGAATCACCTTAATTGATGAAACATTAATTCTTTTAAATTTCTGGATAGGGGTAAGAAAATAGGAGTTTTTTAAATTTAGGAAGATGATAAAATTGTTAAGTATTTATGATTATTATCATTTACTATAGAAATAGGGTTTGCATATGTCTCCTGGTGCTTTGATATTCCCATAAATGTATTACACTATCTTAGTGTCATAATGAAGTTAACATTTTATTAGACATATGTTTGATATTCATGTAATACTTTCCTGGTTCTTCTCCTATCTTTTTTTTTTTTTTAATTAGGACCTATGATTTCATTGGTGTAGGGAACTTCTGCTAAGAAAACTCTATCGATGTAAATTGGTACTTATTCCGAAACTTAGAGTCTAAAGTCCGTAGAGGACACAGGGAGGGATAGTGAGTCACCCAGGGTTCCAGGTCAGAGATTACTCTTGAACCCAGGTCCTCTTGACCCCTAAGTCCAACTTACTACCCACTATGCAACACTACCTCTCTTTCTCTTACATTTCTAGCTAGCCCTTCTATCTCTCTTTTTAACTTGGCTCCTTATCTTTTCTTATCATCTCAATATAAGTGTCCCCAAGGGTCTGTCCTTGGCACTTTGATCTCTTTACTCTCTCCCTTCGCTATCTCATTCCCGTAACTTTAACTATCAGTTTTATATAGATGCCTACCGAATCTGTATTTCCTTCCCCAGCTACTATTCTGAGCTCCAGAACCTCATCTCTTACTTATTTATGGGACATCTCCACTTGAATGTCCAACCAACACCTCAAACAATACATCCAAACCTGAGTTTATCATCTTTTCCTCAAACTCATTCCTCCTTTTGACTTCCCAGTTTGTTTCAGTGGCACCAGCATTCACCCACTTGCATATGTTTGAAACCTTGGTGTTACTTTTGATTCTGTCCTTCACCTCACTTCTTATAGACAATCAAGTACCATATCCTCCTGATTCTATCCTCAGGTGATTTCTCACATCCATGCTCTCTTCTCTCTTTTGCCAACACTCTGGTCACAGGCCCTCATTATCACTCCCCTGGATATTTATGGTATCCTCCTAATAGGTCCTCCACATTGTCTCCTTTCCAAATACATCCTTTGTAGTACTTAGTAGATTAATCTTCCTCATTCAGGGTTATGAGGAAAGTATTCTGCACATCTTGAAATGCTATATAAATGTGAGTTATTCTTGTGCAGAGGTGAGTTACCCTTCTGCTCAAAACTCCAAGTTAAGTTCAAACCTCTCTGCAACCTGATGCCATCCTACCTTCCTAGCCTTATTTCATAATATTTCCATCTATGTATTCTATATTGGAGCCAAACACTTTCTTACCTTCCTCACTTTGCTCACATTATCGCTTATACCTAGAATGTCTTCACTCCCTTTCTTTGTCTATTCAATTCTTAAGCATCCAACTCAAATTAAGCCTCTTCTAGGATGCTTCCTCTGATTCCTTCCCCCTGACTCCTCATATAGAGCCTCTTATATATTTCAAATTTAATATTGCGTATTATAGTTATCTTTGTTCATGCCTTACCACCTCCTAGATTGTGTGTTCCATGAGGGCAGTGAGCATGTCTTTTCTAAACTTTGGACTTCCTCAAATGCCTACCATAGTACTCTGCAATTTGTTGAACTGAATTAAATAACTATATTAATTGAATGATTAGTTTCTTTATAGTTGTATTTGATGTGAAAAAGTGTGTCTTAGTTTTATAAGGGCACACAAGACAAATGTTAGAACAAATAGTCTATTTTTTATGTTTATTTAGCAGGTGTGAGGCTTGGTACATTGTGTCTAGTATAAATTCTCACCTTATTCTATTTACTCATTTTTTTCCCTTTTTACTGAGCTGATGACTCTTTGAGTAGACATTTGAAGTAAGGAAAGATGATGGCACTTGGGAGATGGAAAATGGATAGAATAATTCTAGGTAAAGGTAACGTCATAGCCAGCGTCTTAATTCAGGGAAGGAATAGATAATGTAGCTACTATAACTAAATGAGACCGTAGGAATAGGGAGAGTAGTTGATGAGTAGTAGTAGATGAGAAGAGCTGGAGAAGATAATAATGATAAAAAACTTAGAGGTCCAGAATGAGTAGATTGGATGCAACAGAGGTCTCATCCATCTTCTCATGGATGACCACGGGAAGATTTTGAAGTGTGAAATTAAAACAATATAAAAAATGTTTTTGATGGGATAGTTCTGGATATGTAATTACTGCTGTACTTTAATGAATCTTTGACCTTATGGATGTAGTCATTCCCTGTGGTGATACAAATTACAACCCATCCATGCCTGCCTATTCCCATTCATGTCATCGCATAAGCCTGACAATTTTCATTGTTATGCCTTATTTTTTCTCCATTACATATTTCTCCAGTGGTGATCACTGCTTTATTTTTGTGAACCTGGGCAAGTCACACAGTCTCTTCATCTGTAAAACAGTGATTTTTAGACTCAAGGAACTTTAAGATCCCTTCTGGCTCTAAATCTAGGACCTTTTGATCCCATTACCTCTTGGGCATTTAATACTCCACTGAGGAAGCCCAGGAGATTATAGAATAAAGCTTTCACATAGCACTTGTCCCAAAGAAAGTGATGATTTTGTAGTAATGAGGAGGGGATATAAGACAGACCAATATGTGTGCATCATAATAACTTAAGATTGACAGAGTGGAAAGAATGCTGAAATAGAATTCAGAAGAGCTGTACTATAGTTCTGATTACTTACTCATTAATTCACTCTCTTTGTCAACTTGGGTGATCAGGATGGTTTCCTGGAAGTGATGGCACTGGAGTTAGGTTTTCCATGATGGGAAGAGATTTAATAGGTAGAGCTGAAGAAGAAAGCATTCTAGGTATTTGGAATGATGTGAGCAAAGACACAGAGGAAGGAAACCATGGATTAGGAAAGTAGAAGACATTTGTGGGATAGTAAACACATCACTTTGATTTGTACAATGGATTAATATTGAAAAGTGATAGTAGATACATCTGTAAAGGTAGGTAAGGACTAGATTGTGGTAAACTTCTAATTATAAGCTAAGAAATTTGGACTTGAAATGGTAAGCAATGAAGAGTTATTGAAAACTTTTAAGGAGGGAAATGACATGATTTAAGTGAAGTTTTTAAAAGACTGGTATGGCAGTTGTCTGTAAGATAGATTAAGATGCAAAAAAAAAAAGGTGGAGGATAGGAAGTAAACCAGTTAAGTGGTGACTGAGATAGTTTAGGAATGAGTTAAAGAAATGAAAGGACAACAGAAGAAAATGACAGAAAACACAGAGTGAAGGCAGAATCCACTGGATGTGGTGGCAAATGGGAAATTCAAGAGAGGAAGTATAGAATGAGAAGAATAGAAAGAAGTGGAAAGGATGCATAAAAGCAGGGGAAAATATACTGTGAAATCATATATAAAGCTTTTTTGAATTCTGAAATAGAAGAGATTTCCTAGAAGTTGTGTCTTGACTGCCTCCATCCAAGAAAATTCTTCTGAATTGACTGCTATGGGAACAATGAAAATATTACCTCTTCTCCATCCAGTGAGAGACAGAGGAAGGGAGGAAAGGAGGAAGAGAGAGAGACACACACACAGACAGACAAAGAGATAGACAGACAGACAGACACACACACACAGAGAGAGAGAGAGAGAGAGCATCCCTAACTTTAGCCTATCTGACTCTTTGTGACCCCATTTAGTGTTTTCTTGGTAAAGATACTGAAGTGGTTTGCCATTTCCTTCTCCAGCTCATTTTACAGATGACAAAATTGAGGAAAAGAAGGTTAAGTGACTTAAGGGTCATACAGCTAGTAAAGGTCTGAGGCCAGATTTGAATTCAAGAAGATGAATCTTCCTGACTTTAGGACCAGTGTTCTATCCACTCAGCTGCCTCATGCCGTCCTTACCAGCATTAATTTCTGAAATTCTTTTCAAAAGGAGATAAAAGCTTTCTTTTCACAATTCAAGATGACTTTTAAATGCTAATATTCCTATGAGATAGTAACCATAAGTAAAAAAAATGATAAAATAAAAAAGTATTTATTAAGTGTTAATTAAGTATTTATTTCTATGTTAGTCGTGTTAATTGCTGGGGATACAAATACAAAGCAATTAAAAAGTCCCTTCACTCAAGCAGCTCTTATTTTAATGGGAGAAGGCAACACAGAATGCTAAGGAGAAGGAAAGAAAGGGAATATGTGCAACTGCATGGTTCAGCTATATACAGGAAACAATGAGGAGGCCTGATCTCAGGCAAGTTTAAGCAAAAGTTTACCTGTTAGAGCCCAGGTTCCCAGGGGCATGGTCTGAGTTTCAGTGGGGAGGAGAATGAGGAGGATGTCCAAAATGCACTTGGTACGGTTTAGGAATGGCCAGGAAGATGTAAATGATTAGTCTCAAATCTTTCTGCGAGAACAGGTTGTGATAGCAGGAGTGGGAGAGGAGAGAAAACAGAGACATTGGACAATTATGAAATGGAACACTTAACAATTTTCTTTAGGACTGGCCCTGACTTCATCTATCTCATTATTTCTATAACCATAAGTCCTGAATCATATATGTGGCCCAGGATATTAATGTACCTAGGGACATTTATATAGACTTAACACTTTCAGACATACATAATATCCCAGAAGCCATGTATTTGGAGCATGATAGTCACTCTCTGATGAACAATTTTTCCTTCTATTCTGCACCTTGTATAAGAACTCTAACTGGCATGAGGTGAATGGAGCTTTGCCCCCATGCACTGATATCTGGGCAGGGTTGGGGACTTTGCAATAGTGGTCCTGCTCTTCATCACACAGTCACCCTCAGATCACCACTGTCAAGAACCTGTCACCGTGCCACTTATTTCCTAGGACTTGTTTTTCCCTCCAAGCCTAGCCTCCCTAGGGCTAGGTTCTCTGGGCAATGGGTCTCCTTTGTTCCTAGCACAGCTACATCTTACTCACCGTCCCCTCCCAAGGCTGTCCCCTGCATTGCCAACCCTCCTTCTCCCTGTAAAATGAGAAACTTGAACTAAATGACCTTGGATATCTCTTCTAGCTCAAAACCTATGATTTTGTGCTCCACATTGTTTTTGTCCAGAACAAAAGAATTCACATTTACAGATAGACCTAGAGTATGTGTATACCTTGAGTTTTTTTTTCTTCTTTATGATTCCATTGACTCTATAATCTCTTTGGTGATGGGGCAATGTCTTCTAATTCTTGGGTGTACTCTGCAGTTGCTATTGTCACAGTTGCACGTTCAATAAATCTTATTGCCTGACAGTTATGCAGAAAGCATATTGCTAATATCCTAACCTGGAAGAGAAGAATGGTGCCCAATGAATTGGCATGAACTCATTGCTGGAATAACACATATTAAAGTTTTCACATCATATTTATATACCTTGTGTAGAAGGAGCCAGTTGTTTCAGTTAGGTTTGAATTCTATTTACAGTTTCCACAGGTGTGGTTTCCATCTTGTAATGCTCATTCATTAAATACTTATTAGCAATGTTCAAATATCTCAGCAGCAACACCACAGCAGTGAAGCCTCTTTTCTTGGGAAAACTGATTTTCTCAGCAGCCCATAAACAAAACACAGATATTTTAGGGGGAAATAGATGTATCTATGTGATAAAGGCTAAAGGAAAGGGTGCACTAGGGATGGAGTAGTCCATGTTAAAAGCTACCTACAAGCCGCACATTTTATAGTGTGTTCAGCCAAACTATTTCCTTTTCGAAGAACTATTTCATTTCATTTTTCTCTGGTGTATTTAGTCCTTTGAGGAACACATAGCACTTCCCTCATGAGGGGAGAATGATTTATGGATAACATACAGCAATTTTGAATAAATTGGAGGTGTCAGTGAAGGCATATTTGATCAAGATAGGTAACCAATACAGATAATTTAGGCCAAAAAAATCTATCATGGAACTTGAATTATCTAAATTTCCTGCCTCAATTGATCCAATTAACCAGATAATTATTAAATGCAACACATTAGGCTATGAATATATGATGTCAAGACAATGAGTTAAAATAGTGAAAATATTATTAGCAATAATAATATCTAGCATTTATACAGTGTGTTAAGATTTGCAAAATATTTTATAAATATTTTCTCAATGAATCAGTTTTTAAAAAATAGATGATTTTCCTCCATTCCCTCCTCTCTCTATTCACTAACTTAAATAATACATTGCTTTGATATGGTGTAGATAAAAGCTCTACACTGATCTAGGCCTTAGAGGATAATGTGAATGACCATACATTTTTAAAAGTGGTTTTCTATTGATAACTTAGTTTAACACTGGGGCAGCTAGGTGACACAGTAAATAGAGTGCCAGGCCTAGAGTCAGAAAGAACTGAGTTCCAATCTGGCCTCAGACACTTACTAACTGTGTGATCCTGGGCAAGTCACTTAATCCTGTTTGCCTCCATTTCCTCATCTGTAGAAGGATCTTTGCCAAGAAAACCCCAAATAGGCTCACCAAGAATCAGACACAACTAAAACAACTGAACAGCAATGGCAAATGAACAGAAGTCAGATTCTGTACCTCAAAACAGAACAGAATTCCTATGGGGTTTGTCTTCTGTACCACTCAATTGACACATATCTATAAAGCCTTGTATTGGTAGTTCTTTTTTCACGTGTATATATCATGTCTTTTCACCTAGATTTTAAGCTCGGTGGTGGGTAATGACCTTTTCTTGTACTTTTTTGTGTTCTCTCAGAGATAAGCAAATAAATCTGCACATAGTGAGATCTCATATATTTATTAATAATGATGATAATAAAGAAGATAAATTCCAAAATTCTAAAGAGAGTTTTTTTTTAAAGCTGGAGGTCTCTTTAAGCAGAGATCATATTTTTTTCCAATTTGCTAGTGAGTAGCATTACTGAACGCACTCAATAAATGTTAGCTAATAGTTATGACGGTAATAACAACCCCTTACTTTGTGAGCTGAGCTGGTTTCCCTAGGTGGGTTATTTCATGATTGTGGTCTGCACACCTACCCTTTTTGTACAGTGAAGGAAATAAATAAAAATCCCTTTGATGGCAGAATTATGCCTATGTAGGTGTATTCAGTTGAAACATGGGAACAGTTATTTCTGTGTAATTTATTTCTCTGTCTTTGCAATGACATTTGTTTAATTTAACAAAGAAAATAATTATAGCAGCACTGTTGTCTCTATTTTGGAGCCTTGAATACTCAGAGGAAATGATCTTCAGCACCTCTTGAGTAAGCATTCTATATCGAAATTTACTTAGAGAAAATAAGTGGGTATTTTAAGAACATTTGTTTATCATTTTAAAGGAAAATAGGAAACAATTTCATTGAATCTATTCTAGGAATGACAAACAATTTGACAATAGTATTCTATAGAATATGTGTTTTTTCTTTTCCTCTGACTAAATCCTCCTCATCCTTGGTGGCCTGGCTCAAAGATTGTGTCTTCCAAGACACCTTCCCAAGCTACTCTAGGCCATAGGCATCTCTCATTTGTCTGAACTCCTATAGGACTTACAGATGTATCTCTCATCATGATTCTACCTTATTCATCCTCCAATATTGTTGCCTAATTGTTTCAGAGTTTGCTGACTAAAGGTCTTTGAGAGCAGAAACCCTATCTCATTCTTCTTTTGGATCAGTTTCTCAATAAGTGCTTCATTGATTAACTGACAATGTGGGTCCTTCAGAATGAAGTATACTGCTAGGTAGCTGTTTTGAGATGCTATTGACAAAAATATGACATAGTAATATGTTTTCCTTTATATTTTAATCTTATTGGGCAGAGACTTTAATTAGAGATTTTCATTACCTCTAACTCATTCTCATTTCCTTACTGATATTTAACAATTTAAATATGTGAATTATACAATTCTTACATTTATTAATTATGTGAAACTGATTGAGCCTTTGACAAAAGTCAAATTACAGAATAACAGAATCTCAGAGCTAGAAAGAACTTCAATGATCATCTATTTGAATGATAATCCTCTATAAAATCCCCAGTGAATGGTATTCCAGGGAGTCCTTGAAGATTACAGAGGAAGCAACTTCCTGAGGAACCCAATTCATTTTGGAAAGCTCTAGTTTTTGGGGTGGCTAGGTGACCCAGTGGATAGAGTGCCAGGCCTGAAGTCTGGAAGACTCATCTTACTGAGCGCAAATCTGGCCTCAGACACTAGCTGTGTGACCCTGGACAAGTCACTTCACCTTGTTTACCTTAGCTTCTTCATCTGTAAAATGAGCTGGAGAAGGAAAGGGCAAACCAGTCCAGTTTCTTTGCCAAGAAAACCTCAAATGGGGTCACAAAGAGTCAGCTGTGAACAAAATGACTGAACAACAAAAATTATTAAGTTTTCCTTACACGATTTTCCTTACAATATGCCTGTCTTCAACTTTTACTCCTTGTTCCTGCTTGTCCTTTGTTTTTGAGAGGACCAATGACATCATGGAATGACTTGTGAGTGAATTGGATTTGAGGCAGAGTTGCAGTCTCTTCCAGAGTCATCGAAGTCCAGTTCAAAGACAAAAGTGGATGACCTTGGCATCTTCAATGCCTGACCAAGCTCTAAGCACTCCACAACGTCTGTTTCAACTGCCTTCATGGCCATTGGAATAAATTGTTCTCATCTGCCCATTCCTCTGGGACAAGTCTTCACATGCTTAGGGTAGACACCGCCCTTTGCCCCAACTCACCTACAGGTTTGAGGCTTGTCAGTTACCCCTAACCTGGTTTAGCCCATCTGCTGGGAAGGTTTTACTGGGGTGTGGCCACTGCACATGCTACAACTTCTTGGTACCACAGGTGAGAGTTGGGTGAATCAGGTCAGCAACAAAGGTAGATGAGCAGCCTTGAAAAGGGCTCGGCAAACTCTCAAACCAAGGGTGCTAGTCCCCCCTGAACACCTCATCCAGCTCTTTCTTCTAGTTCTGCTCTCAAGGTGTAGCATTAGAAGTCTAATCCTTTTCCCACTTGGCAGCCCTTCAAGTACTTAAAGAAACTATCATGTCAGTCTCCCTAAGTCTTCTTTTCTCCAGGTTAAACATCCTGCCTTCCTTCAAATAATCTTCACCTCTGATGTTCATACTTTTGTGACCTTGGGCATCTTACTTAATCTCCTTGGGTCTCATTTTGCTCACCTGTAATATGAGAAGTTTGGATTAGATGAACTCTCTGGTTCCTTTGCATTTTATAGTAAGGATCCTAGGATGTTGAGGCCCTCAATCATTATCGCTATCTGCCTCTTTCCATTGCATCAATATCAATCATTCATGAACGAGGGAATGTGGGGGACCTCACTGCTCTAAGCAAGGGAGCGCTGTTAACTCATATTGAGCTTACAGTCTATTAAAATCCCCAGATCACCTTTATGTCAACTATTGTCCAGTCACTCTACTCCATCTTGTACTTGTAAAGTTGATTCTTTGAAGCCAAATTCAGGACTTTACATCTATACCTATTAAAATCTGTATGATTTGACCTAATTTACTAGTGAGGATTTTCTTTCTTTTAGATCCCATTATTGAACATACTGGAGTAGCTTATCCTTTCCATCTTTGTATTAACTATTCATTTGACAAACATGATGCCTTCATTAAATTATAGTTATCCCTTCCACATCATGGGGTTAGGGACATGGTGCCCCCATGAACTGGAAAATCCACATAAAATTTTTTGGCCCTTCCTTCATATCAGAGAAGAAATCTGAATTATTTTGGTATTAAAAGATAAAATGTGTTAATATTATACAATATCATGCACATATTAAACTCCCAACAAATTCCCATTTAATTTCTTATGCCGACCTGAGATATATCAAAACCATAATGGGTAAAGTCATTATATGGAAGGGATAACCATACTGATAAAAATTATTAAACAGCCTAGGACCATACGCAGTTTCCTGAGACAAGAGATCTCCTGTCATGCTAGCACTGAACTATGAATGATCATTCTTGGGATCTGTCTATTCAACCAGTTCTAAATCTTCCTAGCTATACTACCATCTAGTCCAAATCTCTCCATCATAGCTTAAGAGGTTGTTGATCACTTGTACAAATCTAGGTAAATTCTATCTATACCATTTGCTTGATTTACCTGTCTGGTAACCTTGAAGATAGCTAGGTGGTTTGGCAAATTAGCCTGGAGTCAGGAAAACCTGTGTTCAAATCTGGCTTCAGATACTAACTGTGTGACCCTGGGCAAGTCACTTAACTTCTGTCTAACCCAATTTACACACCTGTAAAATGGAGCCTCCATTTTAATAGCATCTAGCTCCCTACATTGTTGTGAAAATCAAATGAGATAGTATTTGTATTAAAAAGAAAAAGCTTATAGCTGTGTGTGACCCTGGGTAAGTCACTTAACCCCATTGCCTCAACAAAAAGCAAAAAAAGAAAAAGGCTTAGCATAGTGCCTTGCACATAGTAGGTGCTTAATAAATGCTTGCTCCCTCCCATAGTAAAAAAAAAAATGAAATGAGGTTAGTCTAGTATGATCTCTTCTTAATAAAACAGTACTGGATTTTAGTGATTGTCATTTTTAGGTGTTTTATGTTCATTCTTTTCCTAATTCTAGAATTTCATGAGGAATCAAAGTCAAGCTCATTAGGTTCTAGTTTTTAGGTGCCACTGTCTTCTTTCCCTTCTTCCTCGCCTCACCCCCAATGCCACCTTAATCTGGGCAGCTGTTATTCTCCAGTCCTATATTCAAGTTTCCATGATGTTTTAGAGATCACTGACAGTTACTCAGTAAACACAAACAGAAGTTTTTTCATTGTCCTCGTATGTTCATTTTGGCCTAGAAACATGAACTGAAGAAGGGAAGCTAGATGCTCTCTGCAACCTCTTTTAAAATTTTGAGTATCGGATCACTATTATATATTAATATTGTAGCCTTTAAATTTTAAATATTATTCTCCTTGGCAGAGAAACAGAAACAAAGTAGCAGTTAGGCAGTTCTATTTTCTCACTGTTACACATTATTGTTGGCAAGGGCAACAAAAAAGAAGGAAAATTTTGGAAGGACTGGGGGAAAACAAGCATATTGATAGACCATGGGTGGAGCTTTGAATGGATACAACCATTTTGGAAAGCAATTTGGAATTATTCACAAAAAGTTACTAAACAGCTCATACCCTTTAACTCAGCTATATCACTGCTAAGCTTATACTCAAAAGAGATTTTAAAAAAGTGAAGGTGCTACATCTAGAAAAATATTTGTAGCAGCTCTTTTTGTGGTAGCAAAAGCTGGACATTAGGAGGATGCCCATCAATTGGAGAGAGGCTGTACAAATTGTAGTATATGAATTTGACAGAATATTATTGTGCTATAAGAAATAAGGAAATAGATGATTTCAAAGGGAAACGGAAAGACTTTTGAGCTGATGAAGAGTAAAGAAGAACAATTTATACTATAGAACTAACAGTATAATTTATTTTTTAAATCTTGGATAAAATGATGAAGAAGCAAATGAGCAGAACCAGGAGAAAAATTTACATAATATCAACATCACTGTAAAGATGAATGATTTCAAAAGCTGTAAGAACTGATCAATGCATTGATCATACATGATTCCGGAGGGCTGATAATGGAACATCCTGTTCACCTCCTGACAGAAAGGTTATAGTTTCAGGGTGTAGAATGAAACTTTTTTTTTTTAACATAGCCTATGAGGGATTTTTTTTGCTTGACTATGGATTAGAATTTTGTTTTCTTTTTTCCTTCCAGTGGTGTGGGAGGTAAGAGAGAGAAAACTAGACTTCTGTTAAGTAAAAAATAAAATAAAATTTAATTTAAAAGAAGAGAAGGCCCAGGAAAGAGCCTTGACTTATTTCCACAGTTAGTGGTCATGACATGGATGATGAATCAGCAAATATGACAGCAAATAGGAATTACTGAACAGCGAAGAAAAACTAAGAGAGGGCAGTGTCCAGAAAACACAGAGGGGAAAAAAGTATGTAAGAAGAGATGGTAGTCAATGCTGTCAAATGCGAAAGAGAAGTCAAGGAAGATGAGAACTGAAAAAAGGTCATGCTTCAAAAGAACAAAACAAAACAACCATCATTCCTTTTGTTGTCCTTAACATTCTTCTCCAGTTCATTCAGAGCTAGAAGACTCCCACACATGTGAGAGTCATCCTTTACCTGTCCTTGCTTTCAATGTACATCTCTTTAAAGAAATCTAAGTGGGTTGGTGAGTTCTCTGGGTATCCACATAAAACTCTTTAGATTCCACGTTTCTTCTTTTCTTTCTCATCAAAACTTTTTCTCCTTAAGTTTTCAGAATTTAATTTGTGAGAGGGTCCCATCCCTCCTATATAGATTTCCCCTTTTAGAATTTTAGGCCATGAAATGAATCCTACCACACCCTTTTCTGAATCCTTGAAAACTGGCCCTTCAGATATTGAGTTAAAGTCAGTTGATGGCCTAATTTCTTCTACTCTATCATTGGGTAATCTATTGTCTAGCAGAGGACAGAGTGCAGGACTTGGAGTCAGGAGGTTCTGAGTTCAAATTCTGCCTCAGTGCTTGCTAGTTGTGTGAGCCTAGGCAAGTCATTTAGCCCCTTTCAGCCTCAATTCTGTCTCTTACTATACCTTGTTTCCTTCAGAATCTGTGGCAGCTCCACTTTTCATGTAAAGCTTTTCCTGATCCCCTCCAGCTGCTAATGCCCTCCCTCACACCCAAATTTTCCTTTTATTTTATTTATTTATTTAGTTAGTTTTATATGTTATCATATATTACATATATTATAGAATAATAAATATATTTATAAATAACAAAACACATATTTATATATTATATTATACATTTTTGTATTTACTATATACTTATTTTGTGTATATTTATTCATGTATATATTACCCATCAATAAAACACAATTTATTTTAGGGCAAGGCCTCTTTAGTTATTTTCTTTATATCCTCAGTGCCTAGCACCATGCCTGGAACGTGGTAGGCATTTCACAGGTGTTTGATGATTGAGGGATGAATGATCAGAGCTACCCAAACGTAGAATGGGCTATCACAGGAGAGAGTGGGATCCTTTTTACTGTAGGTCTTCAAACAGAGACTGGATGACCACCTGCCGGCTGTGTTATACTGTGGATTCTTGTCTTGGTGTGGATTAGTCTAGATGGCAGATGAAATTCTTTTCACATCTAAAATTCTGTGACTCTGTGGTTCTGGGGTGTGCCTGAACTTATTAGCGGGTCATTGCATGGTCCAGTAAGGAAACTCCCATTGGACTAAAATGTCATGACTAAGGTATAGTTATTTTTGCCATCTTAGTGACCACATTAGGTCACCAAAAAGCCTATCCAACAAGTCACTTCATAGGTGATCTTGAAGATGGCTGAAAAATTTGGTACATGGTAGCTTATTCAGTTATCACCCAGCCCCTGCTGAGTGTCAGTATGGCCCACTTAAGGATTTTGAGAGCATCTGTTTTCATTTAGTTGTTGCACTGAAATTAGGAAATTTAAAAAAAAACCTTTTCATTTGTGAAAGTAAATTTTAATTTTCTGTCATTCAGGTATTGTTCCTGCCCTGCCTCCTTCTGACTTAAGATGTAAAGGTCTAAATTGAGCCTGTGGTTCATTGCCCATCCTACTATTCTTTACTCTATCTGCAGAATTCTAATGGACTGAACTGAGCAGCTATTGATTTGAACAGGGCAAGCCCTGAAGATATATTGCTTAGAACTCTTAGATCTGCCTCTTCTTAATTGTGACACTCACTCCTATTGAAACCTACCAGGGATTTGGAACCTGAAGGCTGCAGGGCTGATCTACCAATATTTAAAACCTCCTTTCTATCATGACTGAGTCTTTGCTTTGATTTTACCCTACAATTTGTTCTGTACTTTTTTAAAAAAACAAACCTAGTAAGGAAATAGGACTTACTTGAAACCTTATAGGGCAGGCTCTCTAAGGAGAATACAAGAAGAATGTTTCAGGGCCTGTATTTCCTTTAATTAAACAAAGGCTTTAAAATATTGGCTTAATAGATTAGAATGTCTCATATCTTTCTCAATATTTTGGCAAGAACAAGATAAAGTGTTGTTAAATGTACTTTTAATACAGCACTCATTAGATGGTGTCAGCATTCATGCATGCAGCAATTCTAGTTTTATTATTGTTGAGTCTACACCCAGGAACAGACATACTGGAGCAGATTCAGAAGGAAATGTGACAATTACACACATATAGATGTGCCATATACCCAGAGTTAGAATTCTGGGAGGGCAAGGTAGGCGACTGTTTAAGGAAAATGTATATGTGTGTGTGTGTGTGTGTGTGTGTGTGTGTGTGTGTGTGAATGTATATGTAAGGATAATGAGAATATGCTCTGAGAAAACTTTTTTATATGATGTATTACGAACCTTTCAAATGTTAGGATACTCTACCGTCCATGGCATAGGGATATTTTATTTTATGAAAAGTCAAGTCACATATCTATCATGTGGGACAAATATTATTATCATTTTTTATTAATTTATTTTTAGTTTTCAACATTCACTTCCATAAGCTTTTGAGTTTTAAATCCCCACCCTCCCTAAAACGGTGCACAATCTGATATAGGCTTTATGTGTACATTGCTATTAAACATATTTTCACATTAGTCATGTTGTAAAGAAGAATTAGAACCAATAGGAGGGACCACAAGAAAGAGGAAACAAAACAAAACAGAAGAAAAAATAACAAATAGTATGCTTCTATCTGCATTCAAACTCCATGGTTCTTTCTTTGGATGTGAATAGCATTTTCCACCATGAGACCTTTGGAGATGTTTTAGATCCCTGCATTGCTGAAAAGGGCTAAGTCTATCAAAGTTAGTCATTGCACAACATGGCTATTGTGTATAATGTTCTCCTGGTTCTGCTCACTTCACTCAGCATCAGTCCATACAAGTCTTTCCAGGTATTTCTGAAGTCTGCTTGCTCATCATTCCTTATAGAACTATAGATTCCATTACATTCATATACCACAACTTGTTCAGCTACTCCCCAATTGATGGGCATCCCTTCAATTTCTAATTCTTTGCCACCACATATAGAGCTGCTATAAATATTTTTGTACATGTGGGTCGTTTTCCCATTTTTATGATCTCTTTGTAATACAGCCCTAGAAGTGCTATTGCTAGGTCAAAGGGTATGCACATTTTTATAGCCTTTTGGGTATAGTTCCAAATTGCTCTCCAAAATGGTTGGATCAATTCACAACTCCACCAACAATGGATTAATGTTCCAATTTTCCCACATCTTCTCCAACATTTATCATTTTCCTGTTTTGTCATGTTAGCCAGCCTGATAGGTATGATGTGGTACTTCAAAGTTGTTTTGATTTGCATTTCTCTAATCAATAGTGATTTAGACATTTTTTCACATGACTACAGATAACTTTAATTTCTTCATCTGAGAACTGCCTGTTCATATCCTTTGACCATTTCTCAATTGGGGAATGACTTGTATTCTTATAAATTTGACTTAGTTCTCTATACAGACAAAGAATATTTTTAAGAAAGGAATAAATGGTTTAATTAAATTTGTTTTTCAATTTTAAAGTGCCCTTTCCCTCTTCCTTTCAATCTCCCTCCCCCAACTAGGAAAGAAATAAGAAAAAGAAAATTCTTCTAATAATAAAAGAATAAATAACAAGACAAAGCAAATTCTCATATTTACACGTCCAAAAATTGTGTGGCTCATTCTACATCTCTACTCCTTTCTGTTAGGAGGTGGGTAACAGGCATTGGTCCTCTGGAAGCATGACCGAGCATTATTTTGATCAGTTCTTAAGACTTTCAGAATTTTTTGTTCTTACAATGTTATAGCATAAGTAATAGTGTAAATTCTTCACATTACAGGCTGATGAGCTGGACTTCAATTCCCTGGGAGAAAAAATCCAGAACACATTATCAAAGGGGTGCTTTGTCAACACACAGAACATCAAACTGTGACTTCTGAGAGCTAGAATTAATTAATGAAAAATGAGTCATGACACTCCAACCATATGCATATATATATAATATATATATATATATATATATAATATACACACTCACTAAACACACTGTAACATAGCATTATTTGGAATTTAGCAAGACCATCTGACAATGATGTGGCTCATATACAATCATTGTGGAGAAGATGGAAAGATTTCAATTGAATCATCATACTATTAGGTGAGTTTGAATTGGCTGAATGACCAGACAAAAAGAACAGGTATTAATGAATCATTTTCAATTGGAAGGGAAGTCTGTAGTGTGGAGGAATTCTTTCTTTGCCATGTTGTATTTAACAAGTTTGTCAATGACTTGAATCAAAGTATAGGTTGCATGCTTATCAGATTTTCAGATAATATAATCTTGGAGTGAAAATGAATATATTGTATGATAGAGTGAATATACAAACATTTAGGCTTATTCTGCTTGGCTTCAGAGGACAGAACTAGGAACAATAAGTGGAAGTTTCAGAGAGATAGTTTCATGTTTTGTAGAATGAAGAATTTAGTAGCAGTTAGAATTGTCAAAAAGTGGAATGAATTGCCTGAGAAATAGCGAGTTTCCCATCTCTGAATGTGTCCAGACATAGACTGCATATTCATTTCTCAGAGATGCTGTAGAGGTATCTTTACTGAGATGTGACTTGGACTATATGACTTCTGAGGTCATTTCCAATTCTGACATATTAGTGTTCTATAGTAATTATATTCAACCTCAAAGCCAAAGCTGAACAGTAAAATCCAGGCATGATAGTGTTCAAACTTTTCATACATAATACATGGTCCAGAACCTTAGTTGTGGACTCGCTTGGAGTGTAGTCAATTTTTTAAAAGCTATTAATGCCTTTTTTTTTCCTGCATCACACTAATTTCCCAAAATAACCCTTCTTCTAACGTCCACCTAATGAGCCTTCCATTGAAGTAACAATAAAAAGTTAAGCAAAACAAACTGACATACTGTCTAACAATGTATGCAACATTTGACACTCATGGTCCCTATGGATGCAATGAAAAGAGGGAGGTACATATCTTCCTCTTTTCTGTAGGACCAAATTTCATCATTAAGATTATATGATGTCCAGTTTTGTTTCATTGTTTTTTCCTTCCACATCATTGTAGTCATTGTATTTATTATTTTTCTGGTTTGAGCGTGTTCAGTCTTGAAGATTGCTTGAGTATAATTTAACGATAGCCGATTTCCTCCTGATGCTGTCACTGCAGATATTAAAATTTATCTCCTCTCTTATCCTAAAAGCTCCTCCCCCCCATTTCCATGCATGCACTAGGGCTAATACAAGATTGAATAGAAGGTAGATTTTATTTCATCTGATAGACATTTCAAAGTTTGTAATACTTGAGCCCCTAAACAGTCCAGGCAGTTCTCCTTCCCTTTCTAGAGGGCATTAAGCAATCCTCTTCTCTATTAGGTCATATTTTTCTTTAAGACTGTTCGTGAATGCAGTGGGTTCCTTGCTGTACAGATCGTAATCCTCCCCAGTAGAAAGGACTGAGGGATTCTCTCTAGATCTCAGTGAGACTGGATGTTTCTCTATCCTCTTCCCCTTTCCCTCATTGAAGCTCAGTTTCTCCATCTCTCAATCTGCTGACTGATCTTTCTCTCACCTGGTGCTGCGTGAATGTCCAGCCCTTTCCCTCTTAGTCTGTGTCTTCATGTCAGTCTTCATCCTTGATCTAACTCCCCATAAGTTTGTGCTCCATCCAGCATTGGCTATAAATGCTTGTTGACTGACTGACTTTTCTCGAGGGGCTTGTTTGCATGCATAGGCTTCTCTGCAGGTACATATCTGCAGTTTTCTATGCACCTCTTTAGCTTATTTTAGAGGCCAAACCTAATGGCCAGCTCAGGTGTGTGAACTAAGCTACAGAAATAGGACTTGTCATTAGGTCGATGAGGATTATGGGCAAGGACAATTCACAACTTGTCTAAGAGACAGAAGAGGAGCTCATCCAGCCCCTCTTGGCACATGACTACTGTACAGAGACTGGACAATGCTTTATCTTTGTATAGTTTATTTCCTTTCTAGCACCTAGAACAGTGTTCTTCAATCAATTACTCAAATAACAATTATTTAAGAGCTTATTATGTGGCAGTCACTGTGCTAAATGCTGGGACTGCAAAAACTGAAACACTCCCTCCCCTCAGGGAGTTTACATCCTAGTGTAGGGGACAATATGTATGCATGTAAGGGAAAAGAGACAGTTCTCAGCAAATGGACAGGGTTTTTTTTTGTTTTTTTGTTTTTTTTTTGTTTTGGTAAGGTATGAGGCAAGGACCTTAATGGAGAGGTTTGAGAGAAATTATTATTTTTCTATTAAATTAATAATCAATTATTAAATTAGGATTAAGGTTTTTTTCTTTCTATTTCCTCTAGCAGAGACCAGCCCTTGTAGGTCATTCAGCCAGTCTGTGAAAGACATTGCTGACATCCGAGATTGCCCAAATCTTCTGGGTACCTGCTCTGTGATCTTGAGTGGGACCTCACCCAACCAAAAGACCTTACAAACAGAAACTAATCTAAGTGAATCCTTGCCCTTAGGAAATGAGCCCCTGCCCTTGGAATCCTCCATTAGAAATCAGCTTACGAGGGAGAAAACCAATCAGAGTGGTCTGGGTAGAGGTGGATTCCTTTGTCCAGATTATTGGAGGTGGCTGAGTATCAGGACCAAGTCACATCCTCAGCAGAAGGAGCTGAAGACTTTTAGCTCACCTCTTTGTTAATATGTCCACTCCCTTATTATTTGTTCACCAATCAGGATTGATGTTTACCTTTCAGGGGCACCTCCTTTTCTCACGGTATTTAAGCATTCAGGGATTTCCATGGTTTTGTTTTTGGTTACAGTGAGAGAAACCACTGACCATTAATTTATTGATTATTTGCTAGCCTAATTAATAAATTTATTATTAATTACCCAGAAACTCTGTCTCTCAGGCTTTTCATTTGTCACAGGCTGTGTGGAAGAAGTGCTGTAGAAGACTTGAGGAGAGAAGATTTTGAATGGTTATCATAAATAGAATAGAGAGAAATAAAAGGATTGTCCTATAGTGAGAGCCCAGTTGAGATTAGTTATCATAAAGGATAACATAGGAATGGGAGGAATAAGAAAAAGTGGAACATTGCTAAACATAACAGAATGAGTCCAGGAAGAATATCAGTGGATAGGAGAAGTTTTGTGGATGAAGACAACTTAGTAGAATGTTCCCCATCTGGTCTTGCCTTACAGCCTTGTCCCATGGTATTAATTCCTGTTTAACTACCCCTAGCAAGGGATTGACTGTCCATAAAAACCCCTGGAATTTTTAGTTCTTCCCATTGTGGGAAAAGAGAAAACTAATGTGATATCAGCCCTCAGACAGGGAAAAGAAGGTTTTTTTCGTACATGGCCAGCATGAGAGTTTTGGGATTCTCAAGAAGAACAAGAAGAGAAGAAAAGAGAGGTGACAGCCATGCCGTGGCAGCAACATGATCTGAGCAGCAGCTAGTGTCTGCTGAATGTGCGTGCAGCTGCCTTCTCTAAGACCTTAAGAGATGGTGTCTATTTAAATGGACCAACTGGGAGGTGCATGGAACTCTGTGCATTTCATTTTGGTGTATGACCCCCAGTAACTGAAGTTAGAAGAGGAACAAGTCTACTGAGAGAAATAGGTAGGTGCTATTCTCCCTCTCTGTACTTCCATTTATGATTTTCTTAAATTTATTCTGTTAAAGAATACATGCATTGGATTTAACATTATTTCTCATTAGCACATGAAGTTGACTATATCTTCATGTTGCTTGGGGTCCCTTTGTTTGTATCGTGGAGGTGCAAAGAGAGCTATGAAGGAGAGAGGGATCTTTCCTAATGCAGGGTTGGAAGCTCATGCCCTAATGTCCCAATCCATTGTTAGAGTTGTGCTTGCTAACTGGGGGCATAAACATGAGTCATTTTATAACAAACCAATAAAGTAAAGAATTGCTATGTATGAGGACCATGTTTTATAAATCTGCCTCACAGACTCAAGCCAAGTTACACCTGCAATAGCACACCATGTGTGTATGCATGCCTGCACCTTCACAATGCCTGCTGTGGCAGTGGCAACAACATGTCGGACTGGGTTGTACCCTTGAGATGACAGACATGTCATTCAAAAAGTAAGAACTTAATATTTTTGAAGTAGAAGCTGAAATCTGCTCCCACATTTTAATAAGGGCTGTTAGCAGTAGAAAAAGTTGCATTACTGCCTGTTCAATAAAAATACACACAAATGTCACACATTTTATATTTATACATGTATATATCAGCAACAGAAGAAAGTTGTATTACTGACTGTTTAATACATATATATACAGAAATGTATGTATATATAGTATTAAAGTATATATAGCATTAAAGTTGTATTAAGTGAATATTCAATACACATGCATATATATGTACAGATGTATTGAACAGTACATATATGTATATATACACATATATACATATATGTATAGCAAATATGTAATTGAAGGTATTTTTCATTTCCCTGGGTGAATGTGATAAGGGTGTCTGAGAACTGGAAATGGGACCATGATTCTTTCCCTCCATGTTATAGAACCCTTGAGATTTCTTAACAATGAGGATGAAATTGGGCACTGGCAGATGACTGAGTGGCTACTCCACTAAGTTTTGCTCTAAAAGTTTTCTGTGGCTCTGCTTCCCAACTCAGATGGCAGCAAAAGTTCGGTTGGTTTGCCCCATGTTAGGTACATGTCCTGAGAGGCTGTGTATGGAGGTGTCTCAATTTTGTAAAGAAATTTTCATAACTGAGAGAACTGCAAAGACAGGGGCAGGGGGAGACAGAGACAGAGACAGAGAGAGAGAGAGAGAGAGACAGACAGACAGACAGACAGACAGACAGAGACAGGAAGACAAAGAGACAGAGACAGAGAGAGGTGTGTTATTGGCTTAAGGGTTATTAAGTAGGAAGAGGGAGGAAGACTAGGAGAAAGAGTGGGTTGCCTAAGAAATAAAATCCTATTTGAAAATAGGATATGATCCTGAATGGAAATTGAAAGTTTTTTCATGTGAGTGTATTATTTGAGCCCCTGTTGGTGGCTGGAAGGTCCTAGAGAGGTTTGTCCTATTTGACAATCCCACAAACTATGCCTTTAGGATGAATCACTAACAAGAGTTGAAGACCCTTAAAAAGGTAAAAAAAAAAAAAAAGTCCTGCATTTCAAATATGGGAATGATGTAATGTTTAACAGAAAGGATGGTTTGAGGGCAATAATTAAACAACCAGAAGTAAATGTCCTAACCCCCTAAAATGGTGCTTGCTCATTTCCATCAAATAATCTGCATCTCTCTTACCAACATTCTCTCTTTTTTCAGTTAAAAATGAGTAATTAACTACTTTGAAATTGCGTGCATGTGTGAGTTGGTGGCACAATGTTATTCAGCAAATTACACAAATGTTAAAGTTCAGTCAAATTTCTATTTTAAATACCTTTCATCTCAAACAAAATCAGTTATTTGCAGAATATGGTGATTGATTCTTACAAAAGTTCTCTGATTTCATTATTCAAAGGTTCTAAGTAGTATTACTTTATTTTTCCACAAAAGAATAAATTTGTTCTATTTTTTAAACTAAAAATGATTTCACTAAAAAAACAAAAACAAAAACAAAAAAGAAACTTCTACCAGTCACGGGCTCCCCAGGTTAGAAATTTTGTGGTCATCTTGGGCTCTTTTTTCTCTTATAGCTAATCTCTCACTGAGTTCTGTGATTTTTTTGGAAGAAAAAAATTGATAGAATTATAGCACTAGAAGTGCCTTCAGAGGCCATCTAATCAGATGTATGCTAGTAAATGTTTAACAACTGGTTCTCATTACACACTTTTAAGTTTAAACTACATTATTAATATTTTCTCCATCACTCTTAAGTTTAGTCAATCAATGGAACAGTAAATCAAGCTTTGATTTGGAAAGTCCGCAGATTTCTGAGGTGTAAATACTTACACTAAAATTTTAGCAATTCGAACTGGCTCCAGCACACTTTTGCATCTAATCCAATCTGAAAAAGAATTCCCTTTATAAGGTTATCCAGCCTTTGCTTGGAAAGCAACCCACTTGTATGGAAAGAGCATGGGCTCTGGAGTCAGAAGTCCTGGGTTTACATCCCATCTCTGATGTTTATTGACTGTGGACTTCTTGTCATTTCCACATCAAGTCACCTTCACTCCCATCATCATTCTCATCTCCTCCCATACAACCTTGCACCTCCTCCCTGGGGTGCCCTAGTTCAGAGAGGTGAGCTTTTGCCTTGTCTTGCCTGGAAAGAAGCTCTAGCCCACTTCCCTGCCATCTTTATACCATGTTACCTATTCTCATCTTTCACTCCACTTTGCACTCTCCCTTTATATAAAATCTTTTCCAATTAAATTTTTTTACATTCTTTAAAAATTTTTTATTTATTTTATTTTTAATTTATGGAATAAAACAAGCATTTCCATAACATAGTATAATTTTAAAAAATGACTGCACATGAAACTGCAAGCCTGTTTTGTAAACTTGCTATTCCTTTTAAATATATAATAAAGTTATTATATATTTTTTTCTTTTTTCTTCACTCTTTCCTACCCTAGAAATGATTACCATTAGACACAGATATGCATATATATGTAAAATCATTCTATACATACTTCTAATTATCAGTTCTTTCTCTGGATGCAGATAGCATCTTCCTTCATGTGTCTTTTATAGCTAATTGGGGTATTTATAGACTTGCACAAAATAATGAAGAGTGAAACGATCAGAACCAAGATAACACTGTGTACATTAACAGCAATATTATTTTAAAAATGACTTTGAGTAAGTAAGTCATTTTGACTATTATAAATACTCAAATTAACTACAAAGGACATATGAAGGAAGATTAATATAAATTTCCATTAGAATTTAAGCTCCTTGAGGTCAGAGACTGTCTTGTTTGCTTGTGCTTATATCCCCAGTGTTTAACACAGTGACCCAGATGTCATAATATCTTTCTGTGTGACTTTGGGCAAGTCACTTAACATCCCTGGGTCTCAGTTTCTTTATCTATAAAATGAAGGAGACTGAGATGACTTCTGAGATTGCCCCTTCCTGCTCAAGGTCTATGACCCTAGGATCTCAAATGAGGGGTACCCCACTCTTCTTGAGACAACCTATTTTGCTCTGGAAGTTGTGATTATTAGGAAGATTTTACTTTATATAAAGCCTTTTTGCAACTTTTAGTTGCAATTTTCCCTTTTTGCAACTTTTAGTCATTCTTCCTGGTTCTGTCCTTTGGAGCCAAGTAGAACAAATTTAGTTGCTCTTCCATTTGATAGGTCTGTCTTCTTTGAATCTTTAATGCTCCAGGTCAAACAGCCCTAATTCCTTTAATCATACTTCATATGATATGAACTAAAGACCTATCATCAGTCTTCCCTTCTCTGCACACCCTCTGGTTTATCAAAATCCTTCCCAAATTGTGGTTTCCTGGAACTGGTTTCTTAGACTCATACCTTCTTCTCCAAACCTGATGCTGTCACTCTAGTTCAAGCCCTTACATTTTTTTGACAAGGCAATAAGGGTTAAGTGACTTGCCCCAGGTCACACGCCTAGCGAGTGTCAAGTGTTTGAGGCTGGATTTGAATTCCAATCCTCCTGACTCCAGGACTAGTGCTCTATCTATTGTACCACCTAGCTGCTCCCTCCCCCTTATATCTTTATACCTAAAATATTGCATGAGAATCCCAGAAAATCTATCCCATACCATTCTACTCACACACACCAGAATTAGCCTGTATCTTCTCTGGTGATTATTCAAATCCTATATACCTGCTTATGAATCCTACATATTCAGAGTGACTAGATTGACAAGAATAGAATGTAGGAATAGCATATCTATGTTTCAGCAAAGAGATGGGGAAGTCACTTAACATCCCTGGGTCTCAGTTTCTTCATCTATAAAATGAGGGAGACTGGAATAACTTCTGAGATTGCCCCTTCCTGATCCTCCCTCCCAGGGTTAGACCTTAAGAGCATCCAGAATCTCCACCAATGGCTCCAATCCCAACGGATGTTGTTTCTGCAATTGTAGAGTTGGGTCCCCTGCATCCCCATTCCTCTTACGCCCTAACAGTCAGATAAGCTTTTACAGAGGAATATTTACTTGAAAAGGCATAATAACAAATGTACAAGCTTATTCCCCTAACCTATGGAATGCATAATCCTATTTCTCCCTTGCACTAGTCTTTGGAAATGGGAAGGGGATTAGGTTTATAACTTAGTGATGTTCCAATAGAACACTGTTCCAGTTCCAATTCCGAAATCCCACTTCAGTTCGAGTCTGAGGCATCCTGACTTTTCTGGCTTTTGGGCTGACTGGCTGAGACATCCTTCCTGGAATCTTGATTCAAAGGTTGCCATAGCTCAAACTTTATTGGTGGGGAACACTGTTGGCACCTAAAACAAAGGACAAATGACACAAAACAGAAACAAACACCCCCTTATGCCCATGCTTATTTCGCAGAACTGAAGTAAAAGAGGGAGCAAAGGAAAGAAATCCTTCCCTTTCCTTCTTGCCAGTTCAGTTCATGATGCCTGCTATGGGTAAAGAGTGATCATCTTCACCTTCTCGAAGCAACAAGAAAGAGCACAGGGTGGAAAGAAATCAGCTGGAGAGCCACTGTCTCAGTCTCAGTTTTAAAGACACCATCTTTTACATAGTCAGTCAAGGGAGGCTTCATGGGGTGGGTTCTCATGTCATAGGACACAAAGAGTGCTTCCATTTTCGGAGATGTGGGCATGCCCAGGTAAGCTCCCTTAGGGGTGCCTCTATGTTATGCAGATCTGGATATGATTCAAAGGCCCATTACAAGTACTTGAAGGACTGTCTCATGGAGGAGGAGTTAAATTCATCCTATTTTACCATAAAGGGCAGTGGAGAGAAAAGTAAAATCTTCAGAGAGGCAGATTTCAACTCAGTGTAAGAAAAGTATATCAGGGGCCACCTCATACAGGAAGGATCTTGGTCTTCTTAATTGATAGTACTCTGCCCCTCCTCAAATTATTTGGTTTTTACTTATTTGTGTAAATATCTCCTGGGAGAATCTAAACTCCTTGAGGACAGGAATTATTTTGATTTTATTTTTTGTATCCCCAGTGCCTTGCACATAGTGGGTACTTTACATATGCTTATTGGATTAAATTGAACTAATTCTCTGAAAGTAAAATGGAGTTGCAGTGTGTTCATCTTCAGGAGAAATCTTCATGCAGAAGATTCTCAGGCGTGGGTTGCATTAGCTGGAACTCAAGCCACACCCTTTTCAAAGAAGCCTTGTAAACTCTTTGGAATCAGTATTATAGAGTTGTGAACTTAATTTTTCTATAATTGGTTTTAGGGGGAAGGTTAGGATTTTATTTAAGATGATAGTAACAATAATTTATAATAATAATAATATAATATATAATAATAATATAACAATAACAACAACAATAATATATGTATATATTTATATATAATTTTAAGAAATTGAAGTACCATACAGGTATTATCTCATTTGATCCCCTTAATAACCCTGCAAAGTAGGTGCTATTACATCCTGCACTTTATATCTAGGAAAACTGAGACTGAAAGAGGTCATCACTTGCTCAGGCTTACATAGCAATAAAGTGTCAGAAACAAGATTTGAGCTCAGATCTTCCTGACTCCAAGTCAGACCAACTGCCGCTGCCAGGGCAGCCTAGCTAAAGCAGCAAGGCACCTTGAGGTAGAGACAAGAGGCAGCATATGCCAGGCAAATCAAGTCACCACCACCAATTTGACCACCATCTTCATTCAAACCCAATGGAGACAGCTCAGGACATTGAACCCTAAAAGTCTTTGGAATAGCAATGCTTCTAGCCCAGTGCCTGAAGCCATTATTCTGTGAAACAATCCCATATGTGGTCTGGTGAGTGCTCCTTCAGGCATCATAGCCATAACTACTGAAGACCTGTAAGACAAAGTTCTTGTCATGAAAGTTCTTGGCACTGTCAAATGGTTCAGCATCAGAAATTGATGTTGATTTTAATAGTGGAAATGACATCAAAACAGAGATATTGCCATTGGCTTTGTTCTGGTGCCCTAATGACCATGGGACTTCTTTCTATCTGACTTGCAGTCAAAACCTTGCATATGTGTTGTCACTGCCATTAGAATGTGAGCTCCTTGAGGGCAAGGACCAGCTTACTTTTCTACCTGTATTCCCAATCCCTAGCGCAATGCTTTGCCTATTGTTAAATGCTTTATTCATCTATTCATTCATTCATTCAACTCCAGCCTCTTAGTTTCTACCACCTCTTTGTTTTGCATTTTTATGTTTTGGTATTGTTTATTTGTACAACTAGATTACAGATCTAGATAGCAGACACTGTCCAATGTTTCTTTCGAATCCTCTAAGGTTCAGGTACCCAATGATAATTTTATGGATGTATATCTTATATATACAAATCCATGTATCTCACTGAGCATTCTGAAGGCACTTTGGAACCACTCTGAAGGGGGAAAATTAAATATTGAAATGTCTAAGTAAATCTCAGTTAAAAATCTTAGTATTATATAATTCTTCCTATTCAATTATTCCTACTAGAATTGGTTTGGGTGTTTTTCTCTTCCGTATATTTTTCTAATTCTGGCCTTGTGCATTAAGCAATGACTTTGTTAATAGAACAAGGTGGGGAAGTCATTGTAGCCTTCATAGAAATCACATGTTCATGTTATTTAAGTAATTTTATAGACCTTGAATCTCTAGGAGTGATTTGTTCTTTGTTCTGTTTTTTTTTTTTTCTTCTCAACCAGGGAACTTTCAGTACGTACAGCATTCATAACAGCTTTGAATAGATTGTAGACACTTGTTTTCAATGTTAAGATGTATCTTGGCATGTTCTGGCTAAGTCCAAATTTATCTAGCTCAATCCTGTAACAATGAACTCTTAGCGACCTAGTAAAGGAATTACCTGACCACAATTGAGAGATTTGGCTTGTTTTTACCTTGCTCAATGGAATAAATAAAACAAAGAAATAGGGGTACAAGACATGACTAAGATGAAATGAAAATTTATAAAAATGAAAAGAAATTCATGTTTATGCTTTGCTGACAAAATACCCTATTCTATAAATGGAAAAGGGGATGTTAACAAGCATGTACTGTAATAAGAAAGCATGATTTACCATTAGGAAACCTGAAAGCTTGTAGGAAGCTGTGAATCAATTTCTGGTTTGTCCCATTTCTATCTTTTTTACTTTCTACTCACATTGATGTTTAAATTGTTGTGTCAGGGTAACACTTTGAGAGGCTATTTTTAGAATCTCACTATCACGTGCTCAATTTCCTGGAAGGCACATAGATTTGAAATTTATAAATTCACCCAATCCTTTTGCATCATGAAAACCAACACCTATTATGAATATCACTCTGACCAAGGAAATTTGTGACTGCCTGAGAATATTTGACTAAACTGCTTTTCTGCTGAGATGGGCAAATCAAGAAAAATATTGAATATCATAAGGAAAATACCTTGGACTAAGATAGCCCCTAAAAAAGAAAGTGACCCCAAAAGTCCAAGTAAAGTCTCAAAAATATTTTGACCACAAACACTAGAAGAGTATCTTGAAGAAATTAAATAAGAGATACAAAATACAAAGCTAGGGAGGAAAGAACAGCAAGGCAAATTGAATCCTTAGAATAGATGGTAGAAATATCACTCAAGAATTGATTGTTCTGAAAATTATAATGGGCCCAACTTATAAAAAATAACTCAATGAGACAACAAGAAATAATAAAACAAAATAAAAAATTGGGAAAAAGAAGAAAATGTAAGAAATAAAGTATCAAAGCCAAATAATCTGGAAAACAAATCATGAAAAGATAATCAAAAAATTATTGAACTATCTGCAAATCTTAACTAATGAAAGGTTTGAATAACAAATCTCAAGAAATTACAAATGAAAACTGCTAAAAAACATAGGGTAAAGAGATAATAGAAGAGATCCATCCACTAGTTGCCTCATGAAAGAAACCCTCAAACGAAAACTCTGAGGAACATAGTAGCAAAAATCCAGACCTTCCAGGTCAAAGAAACAATACTATAAGCAGCCAAATAGAAAGTTCAAATTCCAAGGAGCCAAAGTAATGATCACAGAAGACTTGGCACCTTAAAAGAGGAGAGCTTAGAATATAATATTTAAAAAAAACTCAATGATAAAAGAATATAACAAGGGTAACCTATCTGAAAAAACTAGGTACACTTATCCCTTCCACACTGTTGGGGTTAGGGGCATGGTGCTCCATTCACAAAAGTTTGAATTGTTATGGCATTAAAAGGTAAAATATATTGATATTATGCAATATTATATATATACATATATTTTATGTATTTCTGAGTTTCTAAACTTTCTCTGTGTTGTCTGCTGGCTTTTGTGTGTCATCTATAGCTTCTGCAAAACCCCAAAATTCCCATTTAATTTTTTATGCCAACCTATGTTGTATTGAAACCTTATTGGAAAAAGTCATGATGTGGACGGGATAAATGTATAATCCTAAGGGGAGAAAATATGGATCTTTAATAAAATAGTGGATTTCTAAGCATTCCTGAAGAAAAGGAGAACTTAATACATATTTTGAAATGGAAATAAATGCAGGAGCCAAGAGAAATATAGAAAGATACACACATTTGTTCAAGTGGAAAGGAATATATGGAGGTAAGTTGTTTACATGCTAATAGGGTAATAAGAAACAAGTATCTTCTAAGAACTCTATTAACTTTAAGGGTCATAGAGAAAGGTAAATATAACCTGTGGGTCATAGAAAGACTGTGGGTGTTTTGATCTGTTTTGCCAGTTTCTGAAAATGAGAGGGACAAGAACTATACTGGGGAAGTAAGGAAGAGGAAAATTAGGAAAATATTGTCATATGATAGAGGTGTATATGATCAGGGGTATTTAATCAGAAGAGGTGAGAGGAATGGGCATTCCGAGAACCTCAATTTCATATGAACTGGATTAAGGAATACTGAATATAATAATACACAATATATTTTGTTATAGAAATTCATAGGGAAATAAAAGGGGACAAGGACAAAGGAGAGGTAGAAAGAGGTCTAAACGAGGGGGCATGACAGGTAAGAGAACAGTTATAAACAAAACAAACTCAAATGTTAGAGAGAGGAATGTGAAGGGGGGAAGTTAAAAGGAAAGGAAGAAAGAGAAACAAAAGCTCTGGGATCATGGGTAATGCAAAGGGAAAAGAAGAGCTGAAACAGAGAGAAAATAGGTTGTTATATTTATAGATCCCATACCAGGAAAACTGTCTCTTTTACCACTTTCTTCTTATTTGTAAAAAGCTGGGGTGAGAGTCAAGAAAGGAAAAAAGTACAAAAGGAGAGGGTAGAGGGAAATACAGATTTAACAATCATGACCCTGAATGTTAGTGGGATGAACTTACCCATAGATTAGAAGATGATAGAAGAATAAATTAGAAAATAGAATCCAACAATATTTTATTTACAGTTAGTATATTTGAAACACAAAGATTCACATAGAGTTAAAATGAGATGCTTGAGTAAAATCTATTATATTTCAGTTGAACTAAACAAAACAAAACAGGGGTAGCAAGGTAATAGATAAGTTTATAGCAAATACACATGATAAAAAGAAAGGAAAATTATAATATGTTTAAAGGTACCATAGGTAGTGTGTGTGTGTGTGTGTGTGTGTGTGTGTGTGTGTGTGTGTGTGTGTGTGTAGTTGTTGTTTAGTTGTTTTTCAGTCATGTCTGACTCTTCATGATCCCATTTGGGGTTTTTTTGACAGAGATACTGGAATAATTTGCCATTTCCTTTTCCAGTTCATTTTACAGATGAGGAAACTGAGGTAAATAGGGTTAAGTGACTTGCCCAAAATGTAGCTAGCAAATGTCTGAGGCTCATTTGAACTCAGGAAGATGAAATCTTCCTGAGTTCCAGGCCTGGCACTCTATCCATTATGCCACTTCTCTCTCTCTCTCTCTTTCTGTATGTGTGTGAATGTGTGTGTGTGTGTGTGTGTGTGTGTGTGTGTGTGTATGTATTACTTTAGCATATAAATACTTAGGGGAAAAGTTAATCAAATTGGAAAAATTTGGGTTGGAGAATTTGGAAAATATTGGAGAAATAGTAAAACTGTAATAGAGGGAGAAGTTAACGGACTCTTTCTATCCTTAGATAAACCTAACTAAAATATAAACAAGTAAGACCCAAATAGAACTTTAGAAAAATTAGAGATGATAGATCTCTGGAAATAGAACTAGAGGGGAATTTATATAATCCTCAGCTTATTTATGCAAAACCTTTACAAAAATTGATTACGTATTGCGGAAAAGACATCACCAATACTTTAGAAAAGCAGAAATGCCAAAGACCTCATCTTCTGATCACTATCCATTAAATATTATAGTCAATAAAACACTCTTGAAGAAATAATTTAAAAGTAATTGGAGACCAAATAACATTCTAAAGGACTAGTGGGTCAAAGATCAAATTATTAAAATAAGGAAGATTTATCCAAGAAAATGACAATAATTAAACAACACGTCAAAACTTGTAGGATGCAGCTTAAATTGCTTGTGGTGGGATATTTATATTTCTAAACACTTTCATCAACAAAAGAAAAAACAACTCAATAAATTTTGTGTGCAACTGAAAAAAAGAACAACAAATCAAAAATAGCCAACTAGACAACAATATAGAAATTCTGAAATTAAACACAAGATTAATAAAACTAAAAGCAAAAAGGATCACTGAATTGGTAAATGAAACTAGATGTATTTAAAAATGTTAAATAGACAATCAGTAATCTATTTTTTTAAAGAGGTAAACCAAATTGTGCATAAAAAATGAAAAAGGAAACTTTGTAAAGCTGAAAAACCAATAAAAGAAATTATTAGAACCTTTTTTGCCCAATTATATGCTAACAGAGAGAATGATTTAGAGGAAATGGATTAATGCTTACAAAAACATAGAATATCCAGATTAACAAAAGAAGAAATATACATTTAAATAATCCAACATAAGAAAAATAAATTGAATGAGCCATAAATGGACCCCTGTGGGGAGGGGAATTCCAGAATTAGATGGATTTTCAAGTTAATTTTATTAGACATTCCAAGAACAATTAATTCCAATAATAACAAACTGTCCTATAAACACAAACTGTTTGCATTATTAGGACAAGAGGCTTGCATCTAAGTGGTTTCTGTGAGACAAATATGATCTTCATACCTAAACCAGGGAAATACAAAGCAGAGAAATAAAATATAGACCAATGTCCAAATGAACAGATTTAAAAAATTAAAATAAAATATTTGCAAATAGGTTAAAAATACATATTAAAAAGATTATATACCAAAACTAGGTTGGATTTGTACCAAACTGCAGGGTTGATTTAACATAAGGAAGATTATAAATATATTACATCATTTTAATATATATGTATACATATATACATTATATATAGTAAAAATCACCTGATTTTATCTATAGATGTTGAAAACACCTTTCAAAAAATTGAATAACCATTTCTGTTAAAAACATTAGAAAGTACAGAGATTTTTCCAATAATATTGAGGGAATAGCGGAGATGTCTTTAATATTACTGTTTAACATGGTCCTTGAAATTCTAGCTATCACATTAAGACAAGAAAGAAAATTGAGGAAATAAGCATACGCAGCTCAGATAACATAAGAACCTAGCCAATAGCTCACAAATGTTCAGATTCTTTAAGAGTCTGCCCATTGTCTCTGACTGAAGAAGGCTTGGGTCGAATTCATTTGGGCAGGACCCACATGTCGTGATTTTGGGGTCCCAGCTCCTTAAACTTCTAAACCTCATCATATGGTTCCCTGCTAACTGGGAAGAACTGCCTAATCCCAAACTCTTCTCCAGCCAAGACCGGGAGGTTTGTCTCCTTCAAGAGTCCTAGCCATCAACTTCCTGATGATTACTCAGGCCACCAACCTCCAACTGAGTCCAAGGTTTTCTAGGCCACTGGACCTGAAGTCTGACCCCTTGAACAGGACTCAGAGAGGCAGGGACAGCTCTACACCTCTTGCCAGCAGGAAGCAATTTCAGAAGCCGAGAACTTTGCCCCTTACCCCAAAAGAATTGGGTCCCATTTGTCTAAGAGATTTTCTTTGAATTCTCCAGTTTGATCAAGGAGGTCTCTGACATTCCCCTGAGGCTATAATCCCATCAACTGGCCTTTCATTGTGGCTAAACCCAATCTCCCAGTTCTGTTCTGTTACCTCCCAATTGCCCCTGGCCACTTCCCACCCTTAATTCTACATAGACTCCATTCTCCCTAGGCCAGGTGGTCCAGGTCCCTGGCATTCTGTTTACCCCAGGTTACCAGCCACTCCCATCCAGATCCTCCTTAGGCCCCTCCTCCAGTCATCCCAAACTACTCCTAGATCCCTCCCACAGTCTATCTGTATATAAGATTCATCTGGTCTCCATTAAGGTGCTCAGATTCCTTAAGAACCTAGCCAATAGCTCACAAATGTTCAGATTCTTTAAGAATCTGCCCAAGATAACGGATGTTCTAATAAACCTCGTCTTTGGCTGAAAAAAAAATAAGCATAGGCAAAGACATAATGAAATTATCACTTTTTACAGATGATATGATTTACTTAGAAAATCTTCAGGAGTCAACCAATAAATAAGAACAAGTAATCAACTAAGTTGCAAGATATAAACTAAATCTATATATGTAATTGGAATTCCTGCATATTACCAATAAAATCCAGGAGGTAAAGACAGAGAAATTTTATATAAAATAACTATAGAAAGAAGAAAATAGTTTGGCATATATCTACCAATATACCTAGATATTATATAAATTCAAAATTAAAATAAAAATATTTTTAGAAATATAAAAGTAAATAATTAGAGAAATATTAACTGTTAATAGATCAAGGCACTATAATGATAATCATTACGTAAATTAATTTACCTATTCAGTGCCATAGTAATCAAACTACCAAAAGATTATTTTAGAGAATTAGAAAAGTAAAAATGACATTCATATGGAGGAATAAAAGTTCAAGAATCTAAAGGTAATAATGAAACAAAATGGGAAGGGAAGAAAATCAGTACCAGATTTCAAACTATACTACAAAGCAGTAATCATTAAAATGAGTTGGTACTGGTTAAAAAATAGAGATTAATAAATGGGAGAGAGTAAATGCATAGTTTATACATGGAAATAAACACAATAGCATAGTGTTTGATAAGTTCACAGACCCCATTTGTTGGAGGTAAGGACTCACACAAAAACTATTGAAAAAAATGGAAAGCAATTTGGAAGAACTTGTAGACCAATATCTCACCCTATATACCTTGATAAACTCCAAATGGCTAGATGACTTAGAAATAAAGAAGAATGTCATAAAGAAATGAATGGAACAGGAGGAAATAAGCTTTTAGATACATAGATAGGGGAAGAGTTCATGACTGAATATGCAATAGAGGAAAAATACAAAAGATAACATAGAGGGTTTTGATTCTTTAAAATTAAAGTTTCTCAAAAGTATTTGCAGAAAGAAATCTAATGCAGTTAAGATTAGAAATGAAACAGGAAACTGGAAAAATCATTGCAGCAAGTTATGCTGATAAATATCTCATATCCAAGATATATAAAAGTAACTAATTAGAACAAGAGCCATTCCCCAATTGATAAATAATCTAAGGATACCAATAGCCAATTTTCAAAGGAAGAAATCCAAATTATTAGCACCCATATGAAAAAAATGCTACAAATTTCTAATAATCAGAGAAATGCAAATTAAAGCAACTCTGAAGTTTATGTTCAGCAAGGTAGCATAATGGATAGAGAGCTGGGCCCGGAGTCTTCCTAGATTTGAGTTCAAATCCAGCTTAAGGCTAGAGAAGGAAATGGAGAACCACTGCGGTATCTTTGCCAAGAAAAACCCTAATGGAGTCACGAAGAGTTGGACACAACTGAAGTGACTGAATAACGAGTTTTTACCTCATATCCATTAGATTGGAAAAGATGACAAAAGAGAAAAATGACAAATGTTGAAGAACCTGTTGGAAAACAGGCATATTAATACATTGTTGGTTAGGTAATAAATTGACCTGGGTATTCTGGAAAGCAGTTTGAAGCTGTGTCTCCAAAGTTACTGAACTCAGAATACTTTTTGATCAAACAATATCATTACTAGATCTAGGTGGCAAAGAATTGGAAAATAAGGGGTCATCCATCAATTGAAGAATGGTTAAACAAATTGTTATGTGATTGTAATAGAATATTAGTAGTCTGTGAGAAATGACAATTGGGACAGTTTCAGAGAAAGCTAGGAAGTGTAAAGTGAAGTGAGCAGGACTGGGAAATTAATTTATACTGTAACATCACAAAAACAAATAACTCTGAAAGTCTTAAGAACTCTAATCAAAGAGATGACCAATGCCAATTCCAGAGGACCCTTGATGAGACATGCTACTCACCTCCTGACAGAGAGGTAATGAACTCAGGCTGCAAATTGAGATATAGATTGCTTTTTGTACATGGCTAATGCCATGAATTAATTTAACTTGATTATACATAATAATTACATGGGGATTTTTTTTGGTTATTTTTGTTGTTGTTTCCAATGGGACAGAGGTTGGTGGTAACAAGAAAAAGTTGTTAATGTAAAAAATAAATTAATAAAGGAGCAATGCCCCAAGTTACTAAATTGTGTATACACTTTACTCAGCTATACAACTACTGGGCCTATAACCCAAAGAGAACCAAGAAAGAGCAAAAGGACTCATATATGCAAAAATGTTTATAGCAGCCCTTTGCATAGTAGTTCCAAACTGGAAACTATGAGGGTGACCTGGTGGGGAATGACTAAACAAATTATGGTATAAGAATGTAATGGTATATTATTGTCCTATTAGAAATGATATCATGGACAGTTGCAAAGGAAACCGGGACTGATGCAATGAAGTGAGCAGAACTAGAACAATTTATACAATGATGATATTAAAGAGAAAAAAGAACTTTGAAAGACTTTACAAGTATGATCAATGCAATAATAACCCACCAGTCTAGAGAACTGAAGATGAAACATGCTACTTATCTCCTTCTAGAGAGGTGAGAGATGAGACATAAATTTTTGGACATGGACAATATGGGAATTTGTTTTGTTGGACTATGCATTACGAAGGGTTTTATTTATTATTGTTATTACTATTGTTCAATGTGAGGGAGGAAGAGATAATAAATGTTTATAAAAATAAATACACTTTAAAAAATTTAAAAGAAATAGATAAAAATAATAACTACTCAAAGAGGTAATTTCTGGCATCCCTTTTAGCTTTTAGGGTGTATGTGTGTGTGTGTGTGTGTGTATTTTGTTATTGTGGTTTTATGGGCTCTTTTCTAAGAAATATTAATGGAAATAGTCATTTCAAGCATTCAGATTAGTGCAATGGCCTTCTAGTTAGTCTCCATGCCTTAAGTCACTCCTCATTCCAATTCATTCTCCACTTAGCTGCCAAAGTGATCTTAAAATGTAGGTAGGTTTGATCAAGTTACCTACTCTCCTTCTGTTTCTACCTCCCCCAACCTTCTACTGAATAAACTCCACTATTACTTCCAGGATCAAATATAAAATCCTACATCTGTCATTGAAAGCCCTTCACAACCTGAGCCTTTCAAATACTTTATTTCCATCCGAATACATTCACATCCACATATATGCACTCCAGTTAACTGACCTTCTTGCTATGCTGCCACACACAACACAGCATCGCCTGACTCTGTGTTGCCACTGGCTGTCTCTCATCCCTGAAATGCTCACCCTCCTCACATTTGGTTGCTGGTTTCTTTGGCTTCCTTAAGGACTAAACTTAAATCCCTCCTTATGCAAGAAGCCTTTCCCAGCATGCCAGTCCCCGTACCCCCACCCAGTGCCTTTTCTCTGGGATAACCTTCCATTTACACTGTCTTTGTGTCTTGGAGGTACATAGGTATTTTCATTTTGTCTCTCCCATTAGAATGTGAGCTCCTTGAGATCAGAAAATATTTCTGCTTTTGTATCTGGAATATTTAACGCAATGCCCAGCCCATTGTTGTTGGTCAGTTTTGCCAGACTCTTCATGACCCCATGGACCATTACTGTTCATGGGATTTTCTTGGCAAAGATATTGGACTGGTTTGCCAGCTTCTTCTCTAGTGGATTAAGGCAAACAGATGTTATATGACTTGCCCAGGGTCACACAAATAGTAAGCATCTGAGGCCAAATTTGAACTCAGGGCTTCCTGACTCCAGGCTCAATGCTCTATCCACTGAGACATCTAACTGCCTTGACTAACCCATAGTAAGAGCTTAATAAATGCTCGATGACTGGCTGAAATGCAGCTGTTATTCTCCTGGCCATAGTCAACTCCTTCTCTATCATTATGTCTAGCTCTCTATCTATACCTATCTAGTCCTTAATTCTGCTTATCCTTTATAAGTTTTTGTGTGTGTTGTGTTGCAGCTTATTCAAACCCTCTTTTGCCTCTCCATCATACTCTGTAAGATCTTACAAAATGAGTTGGTGTTCTAAACTGGTGCTGCCTTTGGCTGCAATATCTTTCTCTTTGGCAAAGAAGTGAAGTGTTTGCTGACTCAGATGTTTTACGCTCTTTTGGTCTCCTTATCATGGTAATAGATTTATATCAGCTTACATTTCTATATGAAATTTTGATAATTAATGTCCTTTCCTCCAGCAGTTTCCTATTTTTTTGGCATCAATAAATTTATTTAAATAGGTCAGATTGGAATAGTTTTTAATTTCAGCCATTTTTTTTATCATTTTGTTCTTTTAGGTTTACATTAATTTTTTTCTTTGTGCTAATAAGTTAGTGCTCTGACAGTATATAGACAGTGGATTCAGGAATGCTTCCCATTTTAGTAATGAGTCATTTTCTGCCTGCTAAAATGTATTCAGTTGAATGTTTTCTTGTTGATCTCTGTTTCTTGCCAAACATAGCACATTCTAGTTCTTTTCTTGTGGTAGTGCTCTTTTATTCTGTGTAGTCTTCATTCTATATTCCTGAGTCTCATTTTTGAACATATTTTCACCATGTTTACCTATGCCCATATTTGCACTGGAGCCACTATTTATTAAGGTATTGTTGTTCAGTCGTTTTCCAGTTGTGTCCAACTCTTCGTGACCTCATCTGGGGTTTTCTTGGCAAAGATTCTGGAGTGGTCTGCCATTTCCTTCTCCAGCTCATTTTCCAGGTAAAGAAACTGAGGCAAACAGAGTTAAGTGACTTGCCCAGGATCACACAGCTAGTAAGTATCTGAGGACAGATTTCAACTCAGGAAGATGAGTCTTCCTGACTGCAGGCCCAGGACTCTATCCATTATGCCACCCAGATGCCCTTTATCAAGGTATACATAGATCAAATTTCAATTTGTAGATTCATCGACATCTTATAGTATCAATACTTGTGTTATTTTATGTTATATTTCTATGGATAGATATATTGATCATTTCAATATGTAGATTTAATATCAAGGTCTTCATAGAATTCCTCTCCCTTTTAATCTACTACATTAAATATTAATTTCTCTGAGATTCACTTTTCTAATTTGGAAAATCATGTTAGTAATACCTATCCTGTCAGTTTCAAAAGGTTGCTACTTAGATATATAGATGGTTCTGTGATCTCACTTGGGTGATTACTTCCTTCATTAGTGCAGAGTGTAACTCTTCCTCTCTTGTGTGATTTCCATCCATGTCTTCTTGTAAGTCTACTGTAAAAAGACTTCCAACATACTTGGTACCTTTTCCTTGTCCTTTTGATATGTGAAAAGCACCAGTGTAGTACAGGGGCTATCTATCTACTGTCTATCATCTCACTATGGGAATTACCCACTTCTTTGAATCACATCTGTCTAAGAGGATGTCTATTACACCTACCCTTGTGCATCATGATTGGCAACTCCCACACATCTTTATCTATAGTCCTGATTCTTCTGAGAATGTGGTATTCCATGTAGCATCACTGGAAGGACATTGATATTAAAGAGATGGACTTTTGCTTCAGCTTGGGATCATTGAAATAATAGTAATAGTATTTATGTAGAACATTACTGTTTGCAAAGGACTTTGCAAATATTATCTCATTTTATCCTCACAACAATCTTCTGAGATAGGTGCTATTATCCCCTTTTTTTTTGTATATGAGGAAACTGTGCATGTGGATATGTGTACATATGTGTGTAAATATCTTATAGAAGTATTATAGATGGACAACCATCTGGCCCTAGAATTTACAAGGTTGAATTGCATTTGAAATATGTATCATGGGTGGGTGTATGTATTTATAATTTTCCAATTTTATGCTTTGTGTAATTGAAGGATAGTCAAACAAAATCACTGCTGTCATTGCATCTTTCAAGAATCTCATATGATTTTAATATAAGCATGGAATACACATTATTGGGAAGAGTCTTTAAGGAGGCATTTTGTTGTACCAAGTCAAATGGTTTTTGATAAATAAATAAATAAACCATAACTATAGCAGACTATAAGATTATACATTTCAGTCAATTATGTGACTATAAAGATGTGCTGTATGACAGAATATCATTTCCTAAAGCCTGCCTCTTCCCTTCTCATACCTCTTTTAAGTAAGGATGTACTTGATACATGTACAGATTATTCTCAGGAAGGTTTTGTACAGTGGGCAAATAAGTCAGTCATTTATGCTTTAAGGACCAGAATGAGATTCAAGATAGGGAAAATGCCTTGATGAGTTAAAACTTCTATTCAAAGATAATTATTTTTATTACTAAATGTATCTTTATGCATATAGCACTATACTCTTGCCCCACTCTAATCTTTTACACACAACATCAAGCTTTTACTCATAAATTACCAAGAATAGTGAAGAAACACTTAGGATATAACACTAATCACTAAGTGTAGGAAAAAGAGATGAAGTATATCAGCTAATATTAGAAGTTGAGAAAGTGACTTGAAAGAAGGTAAAGTAAGAAGCAAGAGCTAACTTGAAGTTTGGGAATTATCTAAGAATTTATCGTGGGTATCATGCCCCATTTCCAGAATTCATTATAGAATTGTACCCCAAAAGTACCATTTCTACTCAATCTTCTGGATTTTTAAAATGTCAAAAATGTGACTCATTTGGAAAGTGTATTTTGGAAATATTTTCCCTGGAAAGACATTCAAGATGTTAAACATTAAAAAAAAATTTTTTTAGGCCAAAATTGTCTTAGCTTTGCCATGCAAGCCTGCATGCAAAGGTCTCTCTAGTTGAAATACAAGTGCCAGTGACAAATGTTTCTGTTTGACAGGCATGAACACTGTGATAGAGTTCTTACCTTCCAGTAATTTTCATTTTAAAAATATGAGTTGCAATTTTAAAAAATAGCCGTAGGTTTTTTATAAGCCCCACAAATCATTTTGTGGTTGCCAGTACCTTAATGTGAAAACAACTGGACAACTGGTCAAAAACTTAGTCTATCTAGTGAAAACACTTTCAAAGAAATTGTTTAGTATCTGTAGGTAAAATGATTGAATTTTCATTTTCAACCAGGTGTTTTCATATTGGTTAGACTTCCTGAATGACTTGGCATTTTCATCCTTTTCATTTGAGATATTCTTGTTTCTGTTTCTTCCTTCTACTTCTTTTTCTACCACTTTAGCCTTTCTCCCCTTCACATCTGAACTATTGCTGTATTATCTTAATGATCTTGTTTTCACCCTGTTCTAATACATATTGTATACTTTTTCTATATTTGTCATCTTATATAGTAGCATTTGAAAGATCTCAGAAGCCTCCAGGGCTCCTCATGATCAATAGGAAAAGGTTTAAACTACTTAGATGGAAATTGAATCAATCAATAAATCAATAAGCATTTATTGAATGCCTGCTGTATACAGCCACTGTGCTATTTGTTAGAGATACAAATATTAAAAACAAAAAAACCTCTCACTAGGAGCTTATATTCTACTGGGAAGACATGTAGTATATGGGGTGTTCAGGGAGGATTAGTATCTCTGGTGTGAAGGCTGCCAAACCCTTTTCAGGGCTGCTTATCAACCTTTGGTGTCCATCTGCTACCCAACTCTCACCATCTTGGCATATGGGTTAAACCAGGTTAAGGGTAATCAATGGGCCTCAAATCTGTCAGCAGGTTGGGTGGGGGTGTCTATCCCAAGCATATTCCATGGGGAAATAGGCAGATGTGAACAATTTGTTCCAAAGGCCATGAAGTTGGCTGAAATAGGCACTATGGAGCACGTAGAGCTTGGTCAGACATCAAAGATTCCAAGAGCATCCACTGTGTCTTAGGCCATTGCCAGTCATTTTGACTTTTGTCTTGCCACTGGACTTTGATGACTCTGGAAGAGAGAATGAGGCTGACAACTTCTTGCAACTCTACTTCACTTAAATCCAATTTACCAGTGAGTCAAAAAAAGAATACAAAATAAATGAGAAGTAGTCAAATATTAGGTACTTTAGGAAGGAAGGCACAAGTAATTGAGTAGATCAGGAAAGACTTTGTATAGTAGTGCTTGAACTATTTCTTAAAGGAAGAGAGGGATTTTATGGTGGGAAGGTAGAGAGGGAGGGCCAATGCAAAATTATAGAAGTGGGAGATGGGGTGCCATGTGTGAGAGACAGAGAGGGCCAATTTGCCTGGAATTTAGAGTGTGGGAATGGGAGTAGCATATAGTGAGTCTGAAAAGATAGGATGGGTCCATGTCATGAAGAGTTTTAAAAACCAAACACAGTTTATATTTTATCCTAGAGACAATAGGGAACTATAGTAGTTCATTGAGTAAAGGAGCAGCATGGTGAAATCTGTGCTTAAGGTAAATCATTTTGGCAGACACATGGAGGATGGATTGAGATAGAAAAAGACTTGAGAATGGCAACTAATTAGGGGGCCATTGTAATAGCAGAGGCAAGAGGTAATAAGAGCCTGAACTAAGATGGTGTTTGTGTTAGTAGAGAGAAAGAGATGGACACAAGAGGAGGTAAAAATGTGGAGGTTAAAAAGACAAGATTGGCAAAATCAATTAGCTATCTTGTATAAGAGAGAATGAGGAGTTAGAGATAACATAAAGTCTACAAACTTGGGAGATTTAAAGAACTATGCTACCTTTCACACAAATAGGGAAGTTTGGAGAGAAGGTGGGTTCACGGGGAAAGATAATGAGTTCTGATTTAGACATGTTGAGTTTGAGATAACTCTATGATATCCAGTTTGAAATGTCTAATAGACATTCAGAGATGAGGTACTGAAGCTTGTTAAAGGAGAAGACTGGGGTTTTATATTTAAATCTGTGAATCACCTGCATTGAGATGATAATTAAACCCATGGGTGCTGATAAGATCATTAATAGAGAGAGTTCAGAAAGAGAAGAGGGTGGAGAAGGAGTCTTCAGGAACATTCACGTTTAGGGTGCATGATATAGATGATGACCCATCAAAAGAGACTGAGATGGAGTAGTCAGAAATGTAGAAGGAGAATCAAGAGAGAGTGGTATCAAGAAAAACTGGGGGGGAGAGGGTATAAAAAGGAGAGAGTGTTCAATTGTGTCAAATGCAGTAGAGAAGTCAAGACAAGGACTGAATAAAGACTATCTGATTTGATAACTAGACCACTGGTAACTTGGAAGACAGAAGTTTCAGTTGAGTAGTGAGGTTAAAAGTCAACTTATAAAGAACTGAGGTGTTAGTAAAAAGAGAGGAAATTGAGGCAAAGAATGTAAAAATCTTTTACTTGGAATCTGGCTGAGAAAGAGTAAAGATATTGGACAATAGCTTGAGGGAATGATAAGGTCAAGTGAAATTGTTTAAGGATGGAACAGACGTAGATAAGCAACCAGTAGATAGAAAGAGATTAAAGATTAGAAAAGTAATTATTGAGAGGGGTTGGCCTTGGAAAGGAGAAGGGTCGCCTTATGATTGAAGACAGAAGGAAAGGATAAGAAAGTTGAGGATGATGTCAAGGTTTTTTTTTTTTTTTTAAAGCAATTGAGGTTAAGTGACTTGCCCAGGGTCACACAGCTAGTAAGTGTTTGGTCTGAGGCCAGATTTGAACTCAGGTCCTCCTGACTTCAGGGCCAGTGCTCTATCTACTGCACCACCTAGCTGCCCCCTAAGGGGTTTTGAGATGAAGAAAGCAGACATAAAGAGAGAGAGAGAGTTCATAGTGAATGATTTCTAAAGTAGGAGTCAAGGGTGTGAGAGACTTGAGGAGAGAAGGGAAGGTCTGAAATAATTTCTTGGGGGAGTGATACAGAAAATTCAATCAGGGAAAAATAAAAGAATTGCCCTGTTGCACTGGGCACTAGTTTAGGCTAGATAGCATTAAATATCACTCCTTAATTTAGCCTCTACTAACTATCCCATTTCCCCCACTACTATCCTACAGTTATCTTTGGCTCCAAACAAATTGCCTTGCTCATTACTCATAGAACATACCATGTGAATTTCTTCCTCTGTACCTTCGTTTCTTCCTTTAACCCAATCTGAAAAATTCCCCATCCTCTCTAAATCATATTCTCCAAGGTCCAGCTAAAGTGTCATCTTTTCTTGGAAACTTTACCCAGCCTCTCTGACCTCTGATGACTGCTCCTTTCTCTAAAACCCTATGGCTCTCAAGTTCTGTAATCATCACTTATCATTTTGTATTATCTTGAATTTTTTAAAATATTTTTGTTTGTATGCCCTGTCTCTTCTCCAGGAGTTTCAATCAGTCAAAACCATTTACTAATCACCTGCTTGGTGCCAGGCACTCTGCTAGGTACTGGAGGTACAACATAAAAATTGAACAGTTCTTACCTTGAAAAAGCTTGCATTCTATCAATAACTTATAATTAGCACCCCTAACACCTAGCTTGATACTACACTTCTAGTTTGCTCTCATTAGGCAGATAACAATGAATATAGTGTCTGTAGATGAATATGACTCCCTACCAAAATATTAGTTATGTTGGGTTACACCAATGAAAGAAACTTAATAAGAACTATTGTATTTCTTGCCCAAGATTGTGTGATAGATGCCTTTGTGAAGAGTGTGTGGGTGAGTGTGGAAATGTTTTCTCTGAGACACTATACCTATATGACATTAAAATGTGGTTCTTTCCACTTCTCCTATTGTATTCTTCTTAAAGAGTTTTACCTTCATACTTAAATCTTTTCCAATGATAATTGGAAGCCAGTGGCTCATTTCAGTTTAAGCATCCTCATGTCAGTACTGTGTAAAGTGTTCAGTAAAGCATAGAGCAGATCACATGTGGGAGAATAGATAATATCAAATTCAGTAACATAGTGGGTGGTTGGGTGGGTGCTAGGGAAGGGTAGAAGTGAATAAAATGTTGGTGTCTGCATAAAAATTTGCTCTTAGTCAGTAGCAGAACTCTTGGATTGGGTTGAGGTGATCCAAATCCAGAGATCCTTTAAATGTTAATAATAGCAGTATTATGAATTTTGCTTCAAGTACATTTTAGAAGATAATTTCTAAGCTAATGTCTGTAGCTAGTAGAATCATACTTTAGTATTTCATTATCATTTGAGAGAAGGAAAAGTAGAGGTTTCAGTGTGAGCATAAAAATCTTTCAATGCAATTCTGATGCATTCAGAAAAAAATAAAAATCTATAATTACTCCACGGTTCCCTAATGTACTGGAAAATGAAAGGAGAGTCTAATTTTAAAGTCATAAGGATGCTGAGTCCTTAAAGAAAATGCTTTTGGTCAAACAAAAACATAGGTGGGAACTTTTTTCTTTTGGTAGTATCTATTCCATTGTTTCCACCATCATAGAATCTCAGAGTTGGATCTCAGCTTTAAAGACCATTTATAACAACTCTGATGCCTCTTGTCTACTACTCCCCAGACAATGCATCTAGCGTCTGCTTCAATACCTCCCATGATTAGGAACTTGCAAGGTAAGGCATTCCATTCCTTTTGAGGACAACTCTAATTCAGAGAATCGTAGCATCCCAGTTACCTGAATGAGGATACCCTCTCTAACATTACTGACAATAGTTTTCTAGCCTTCATTTGAAGACCTCCTTAGAGAAGCAGTCAATTGCCTCCTGAGACAGCCCATTTCAGCAAGGTCCAAATGTTAGGGAGTACTTTCTTAGAATGAGCAAAAATCTAACTATTACTTCTATACATCTATCCATTGTTTCCAGTTCCATAATTTGAGACTAAACAAAACAAATTTAATTATTTTACATAATAGTCCGTAAATACTTAAAGGCAGACTGTCCTCTCTCTTCTTCTCTCCTCTCTCTTCCTCCTGCCTCTGAACCCCCCATCTCTTTTGTAGCTTAAATGACTCAAAACCCTTACCACCTCCTGGGTGCTTACTTACCACCTGGGGGCTTTCCTGTTTCTCCAAGATACTAGGGCCTTTACCTAAATACACACCACACACACACACACACACACACACACACACACACACACACACACACACAAATACATACCCCTAGTGGAAAATATCTCTAGTCCCTTCATTCTGTTCATTTTCCTCTGGAGGGTACTCCAAGGTATCAATGTCCTTCTAAAAATGTGGTGCTGGTACCCCAAACTGAATTAAGTTTTACAGATGTGATCTGACCTGGGCAGGGTGGTATAAGAATTTCACCTGCTTCATTGTGAACACTAAGAAGTACTTAATGCAGTCAAAATTCCGGTGCAATTTTGGGCTTCCAATTTGATTTGTAATCTCAACATTTAACTGAAATTGTCCTCTCCAAAATGGCCAATGATCCTTTAAGAGCATTTTCTCAATGCTCAACTTTCTTGACCTCTCTGCAGCACTTGATATGTGACCACTCCTCTCCTCCTGGCCACTCTTTCTTCTTTCAAGTTTTCATGACACTTCCCTCTCTTGCTTCTCCTTTTACCTGTTCAACTTGTTTTCTAAGGTTTTCTTGCTGGTTCATTATTCTTAACTGGTCCCCTAACTATGGGTATATACCAAAACCTGTGCTAGACCCTCTTCTCTCTCTGCATTTTCTCTCTCTTTGTAACCTTCTCAATTTCCCTAAGTTCCCGTATCAACCTTATACTGTTAATTCTATATCTATACATCTATACCTAGCCTTTCTTCTGAGTTCTAGTCCCATCTCCCCAACTGCCTAGAGGATATTTTGAACTGTACGTTTCTTAGGCACCTCAATCTCAACATGTCAACATTGAACTCATTTCCCAATTCATCCCTTTTCCATGCTTTCCTACGTCTGTCAAGGTCACAGCCAGTCAGCCAGGTCTGCAACCTTGGAATAGTCCTCAGCACGTTACTTCTCCTCATTCCACATAGCCAATCAAGTACCTCGCCTAGCTGATTCTATCTCCACAGTATCCCTTGTTTGCAGACCCTTACCTCTACTTACAAAGCTACCATCCTCATTCAGGCCCTCATCTCCTATCACCTAAACCATCATAATAGCTTCCTAATTGCTCTTCTGCCTCAAGTCTTTCTCCTCTCCAATTCATCCTCCACACAGTTGCCAGAATGATTTTCCTAAAGCACAGGTCTGACTGTGTCATTCATCTGCTCAAAAAACTTCAGCAGCTCCATATGGCCTTGAGGATCATATAAAAAACTCATTTGTGACATTTAATGCCCTTACAACATGGCTTCTACCAAGCTTTCGAGGCTTATGATTTGTTAATTACTTCCCTTCCCTCACTCTATGGTCGAGCCAAACTGGTCTTGCTGCTATTCTCTTTTCTCTATTCTTTTATTATTCTTTCTTGTATTTATTTACTTTATTTTTTTTTATGAGGCAATTGGGGTTAAGTAACTTGCCCAGAGTTACACAGCTAGTGAGTGTTATATGTCTGAGGCTGGATTTGAACTCAGGTTCTCCTGACTCCAGGGCCGGTGCTCTATCCATTGCACCACCTAGGGGCCCCTCTCTATTCTTTTGACTGAGAGTCTGAACAGATCGTCCCCCATTCCTGGAATGCGTTTTCTTCCCATCTTTGCTCTTTTTAGTCCCTCCCATCCTTCAAAGTTCAGATCAATTTCCACCTCCTATATGAAGCCTTTCCTGTTTCTCTAAACTGCTAGGGCCTTCCCCCAAATACATACGCACAAACATATATACACATGTGTGTACACATATATAAACATACATATTACTTTTGTGATTGTTCAGTCATTTCAGTCATGTTTAACACATTGTGACTTCATTTGGGATTTTGGCAAAGATAGCAGAGTGCTTTGCCATTTCCTTCTCCAGCTCATTTTACAGATGAGGAAATTGAGGCAAACAGGGTTAAGTGACTTGCCCAGGGTCACACAGCTAGTAAGTCTGAGGTAGGATTTGAACTCAGGAAGATGAGTCTTCCTGATTCTAAGCCCAGTGCTCTATCCATGGTGCCAGTTAGCTGCCCTATTGACTAATAGTAAACTTGAATCAGTTTTTAATTGATTAATAGTAAATCTAAGGACCATTTAAACCCTTAAATCTTTTTTTCACATAAAATATCATCTTCCCTCACCTCCTTTGTCTTGTGTTTTTTTCTGTGATTTGTTTTTAAACACAAATGCAGGACATTACATCCTCTCCTATTAATTTTTACTTTATTAAATTTAGCCAATTAGTGAATAGTAGCAGAGTATTGGTGAATAGTAGTAAAGTATTTATTAGGCTCAACATTCCAGCCTATTAGAATCTCTTTGGATCCTGACTCTGTGATTCACCGTGTTAGCTATCCCTTCCAACTTTGTGTCACCTGTTAATTTGATAAGTGGCCCATCTATGCCTGATCCGAGTCATTTCCTCGAAAATGAGACTAAGCCATGAGTTCATGTCATGAGGCAGAAGTAGTACTGGTTCCCAGCTCCTCAACCCTAGGTTTTGACATAGCATGCCATCTATTTTCTTCAGGAGCTTCCTTTCTAAATGAGTTTCAATTTAGTGTCTACTTGCTAAGTGACACTGACTCTGTTAGTCACTATGGTAGGTACTATGTGAGAATGAGAGTAACTCCAAGATGCTGTAGCGTGTGCAGTGGCCACACCCCAGTAAAACTGTCTTGGCAGATGGGCTAAACCAGGTTGAGGGTAACTGACAGGCCTCAAACACGCCGGTAAATTAGGGGATGTCTGCCCTAACCATGTGAAGTCTTCTCCCATCTGAATGGGTACATGAGAACAATTTGTTCCAAAGGCCATGAAGGCAGCTAAAGCAGACACTGTGGAGTACTTAGAGCTTGGTCAAACATCAAAGACACCAAGATTATCCACTGCATTCTGGGCCATTGCCAGTTGTCTTGACTTTCGTGGTGCCACTGGACTTCGATGACTGGAATAAATTGAGACTGATAACTTTGGGCAACTCTGCCTCACTTAAATCCAATTCATGAGCAAGTAAAAACAACATCTGTGATGTCATTGGTCAACAATAACAACAAGTACTAGGGTTAAAAAAGATAAAGGGACACAGAGTTCTTGCCCTCAATAAGCATAGAGTCTAATGGGAATAGATAACATGTATACAGGTAAGTGTCTCATATGACAGAATGTGATAAATACAAAGGAGAGATCTAGACAAAGTATTTCATGAAAATTTGGGCATGTAGTGATCACTTTCACTTCGGGGTGACAAAAAAGGCTTTCTTGTCTGATATAAAATATGATTGAATCAGCTGAGGCTACCCTGATATTCCAGTATGGTAATGATGTAGTCTGTACTATTCAATAACTGAGGCTATCCTCATTAGGAGATTTTGCAGTATACTGGTAATAACATTACTGTTGAAGCTGGGAAAACCCCATCTTCACAGCCTCTCTACAACACTCGTTAGCTCTGTGAACAAAAGCAAACCATTTAACCTTTCTGAGACTCACTTTTCTCATTTCTAGTACCTACCTACCTACCTACCTACCTACCTCAAATCTACTTTGAGGCACTATTGCGAGGGTAAAATTAGATCATGTAAGTGAGCATTATATGTAAAAGGCAGCTGCTATCTTAGAACAGATGAAGATATTGGATCCCCTATATTGAAGTCCTTTTATTTTTCAACTGTCTTGTGTAATTTATGGATGCTGTTGTTATTATAGTTCAGTTGTTTCAGTCGTGTCCACCTATTTGTGACTCCATTTGAGGTTTTCTTGATAAAGGTATTGGAAGAGTTTGCGATTTCCTTCTCCAGCTCATTTTACAGATGAGGAACTGAGGCAAACAGGGTAAAGTGACTTGCTCAGAGTCACACAGCTAGTAAATGTCTGAGGCCAGCTTTGAACTCAGGAAGATGAGTCTTCTTGACTCCAACCCTGGCATTCTATCCACTCTACCACCTAGCTGCCTCCTATAGTTTATGGGTATCAATGATAAATCTTTTATTACTGTTCAACTTTGTATGTATCTGGGGTTGGGGCAGGAAACATATCCTTATTGATTAATGTTAGTATTCCTTTCTCTGTTCACTTAGTTTACTCCCATGGACCAAGAAGACACTCAATAAATTTTAATTGATGGTTTCCATCATCAAAGAGCTCTCCAGAAAATCAATAGAAGCTCCATTGCTCAAAATGACTCCAGAGTTCCCAATGACAATTTATTTCCCTCAAAGTCCCTTCCAAACAAGTAGTAACTTCAAATTAAACAAGAAAATTACTGACATTAAAGAGGTAAGGAAAATATTCTTATACCTGAAAAACAAAGCAAATCTGAATTTCTTGGATAATAGTGTGAACTGCAATCTCAAATATGACACTTTCTATAGGTACTTCTGCCAATAAAAGAGACAATGTGATCCGGAACATAACCCTGGTAATTTTTTTAAAGAATTGAAATACAGGAAGAAAGGCTATGTTTGGTCAATTACAAGCATTGATCTGTGAAAACATCACTGGCAAATGGAATTACAGTATCTTAAGATTTATTATTGTAAAGGTAGCACACAAATCCCATAAAGGTAGCTAAACTCAAATTAGCAAAGTAAAACGGTCACTGTGAACTTTAAACAAATACTATCATACCATGGCATCTACAAGTGAGACTGAAAGCTTCTGCAAAAAATATGGCAGCTTACTTTAAAAAAGTCATGTCATTTTGTTGTATTAGGGAACTATGTGGACAATGAATCTAAGGCAATGTTTTCATGCTGGCAAATGAATGGTTTGCCTGAAAAAGAAATTATGTAAATGGATGTGTGTGACAATGTCCTAGCACCTAAGCTGCCTCTACATTTTTTTTTTCCATTTTTTCTCTGCCTTATATTATCTGGGGCAGAGCTAGAAGGAATATTTGAAGATATCTGCTTGTTATTTGCCTAGGTCAAGAGCTCTAGGCTCAATCTTGTTTCTAAGAAATAGAGAAATATTATAATAGCAGGACCTACCAGAGTAAGGTAGAATCCAATTATAAAACTTCTATACCACTATATATTTTGTTAGAATGCAATCTTGATACCATGAATAAATGGAGAAAAATCACATTCCCATGTCAGGGAACCTGTAAAGACGTCTACAAGTGAATTTGTATTTAAATCCAAATGGATAAATGCCTGCAGATTTGTTTTTAATTCATCTGAAAAGCACCATCACAGAAACACCCATTCTTATAGTTGAGAGAGAGAAAATCATCTGACCAACAAAATTGCATATTAGTCATTATTTCCAAACCACTTGAAAAAACACCAAACAGAACCAAAACCAATACAAATGAATTATAGCTTTGTGTAGAATAATTACTCTTAAATTCATAGGAGAAAGAAGACAGAGCCCTGACCAGGCAAAATCTTTATTAATTAACACCATGGATGATGGCTATTCTCGAAGTGCTCGCTTATCACCCCTTGGCTCCATCAGTCTTTACATGGACCTGACAGGAATGCAAGTTAACTCGCAGATTTGTTTAGAGGCTCATTTTGGAATCCCCCAATGCTATATAAATGATTTCAGAATACCCTTTGACACATACAATCTCTTTTCATCCCTCAAGGGACAGTAGATACTGTCTCTACCCTCCTACATGTAGCAGTAATGAGGGTGGGGCATGGGTGCTGAAAATATGGTGCCTATTGACTGGGACCTGGCAGTAGGTTAGGCAATCAAGGTGGTAGAAACTCTCCCCAGATCACATCTGCCTGCTCCTTATGCCACAGAAAGTGGAAGCTACTAATTCAACCCAGCTATGAGAAGTCAATAAGGAGAGCCAAGGAAGGAATTGGGGCAGTATACCATGTGGGCAGGTATGCAGGTAAATCAACTGAGAGGCTCCTAAAACGAGAAAGGGGGATGAGTGGAAAAGCCTCAAGGAGAATGCATAGCTCTTTAACAAATATGACATGATAATGGAAAGTGAACCAATTCCTTATGAAAGACAGACTAGTGGATTCTCAAAAGAGCAGGGAATAGGAAGACATTCCAGAGCAGTTCAAAAGAAAAAGAAATACATAAAAGGAGAAATTAGGTGTAGGTCAGAACTTGTAGCTTTCAGTGGAAAATTAAAAAAAAATACCTTAATTAGAAAAAAATGAACCCATGATGGAGAATCTCCCCAAACAAGTATAGATGTTAATAGATATAAAATACTAAAACAGTGGAAAATCTGGCGTGAGAAGCAAAAGACAACAATGGTTTTTTTTTCCCCCTTTTTAGGCAATTGGGGTTAAGTGACTTGCCCAGAGTCACACAGCTAGTAAGTGTCAAGTGATTGGTCTGAGGCCAGCTTTGAAGTCAGGTCCTCGTGACTTCATGGGACTTCATCCACTGTGCCACCTAGCTGCCCCTAAAAGACAGCAATGTTAAAGGAACAAATCAAGTCTCTAGAAGCCCAAACAGCTAACACTGAAGATAAGATGTATACAGACAACTTAAGAATAGTTGATCTCCCCTAAGAATATGACAAATCAAAAACCCTGAATATCATAATGCAGGAAATGGTACCAGAGAACTACTGACAGCTTCTGAATACAGATAACTAACTGTCAGTCAAGAGAATCCACAGACCACTTCCAGTAAAAACAAAACAAGAAAGCAAACAAATAGACAAACATGCTTCAAATTCCAATTCAAATTTAGCAATGGCTAAATTGAACCATTTTACTAACAACCAACAAGTTATGCAAGTGGCTTGGAGAATAATTTACTATTATAAAGAAAGGAAAATTTGAATAACACAAGATTATTCTTTAGCCTTGCAAAAATTCAGAGGGGAAAGGAAATCTATATTCTGAAAAGCAAAGGAGATCAATTTTCAACTCACAATGAAGTACCCCGCAAACCTGAGCGTAATCATCAGTGAAAATAAAATGAATTTTCAGCAAAAGAGAGACAGTTGAGGCATTCCTACAACCAAAAAAGGAGATGAGCAGAATATTCAACTTGGTGGCTCAGTGAATAGAGTACTGGCCCTGAAGTCAGGAAAACTCATCTTTGTGAATTCAAATCTGGCCTCAGATGCTTACTAGCTGTGTGAACCTGGGCAAGTCACCTAACCTTGTTTGCCCCAGTTTCCTTATTTGTAAAATGATCAGGAGGAGGAAATGGCAAACCACTTCAGTATCTTTGCCAAGAAAACTCCAAATGGAGTCAGGAAGAATTAGACAGGACTGAAAGGACTAAGCAATAACAACATCAAAACACCCCTCCCCAACCAAAGATAAATACAAGAAAGGCAAGTAAGTATAGCTCTCAAGGAGAGTAAATAATTAAATCAATTACCTCATGCTTAGAGGTTTTTTTGTAAAGTGAGAAAGACTGATTTGTGCAATTGAGAGCAAGCAAACAAAAGAACTGAGGGATAGTTAAAAGGAAAAAAAAAACTCTAGGGGATAAAGTTGCAATCAGAACTTAAAAAACAGGAGAACTGAAAGTGAAGGAATAGAACTATGACCTTATGGGCTAAACCTCCTGATCCTCTCCACAACAAGTATGGAATTGTAGATTTAGAGACTATTTAAATGGGGAGAGGAGAAGCCGGGCACAGAGGGAAATGAGTGTTGCCCCTCTACCAAGTCCATGGATAAATGGTGTATACATATTGTATACATATATTTTATATATATATATATTACAAATTATTTTATAATTTATATAGGACTGTGAGTCCTATAGGTTTTTAGATTGTAAATAATAAAATAGAGACTAGATTAGAGACTATTAGATTGTAAATAATAAAATAGAGACTATTTAAATTAGTCCTAGATAGATTGTAGATTTAGAGACTGTTTAAATGGGGAGAGGAGAAGCCGGGCACAGAGGGAAATGAGTGTTGCCCCTCTACCAAGTCCATGGATAAATGGTGTATACATATTGTATACATATATTATATATATATATATTACAAATTATTTTATAATTTATATAGGACTGTGAGTCCTATAGGTTTTTGGTAAGATTGGGGCTGAAGTATAATTGCAGAGGGAGAAGCAGAAGGAAGGGATTGAGCCTGGGGTACTTGAAGTGAGGATCTCACCTCAATTGAGGGAGGGGAAAAGGGTAATGGAGATGGGAACTCATGAATGCTTAATTTAGATCTGGAGTTCTTAATCTTTTGTGTGTATTGTGGTTCCCTTTGCCAGTCTGACAAAATTGATGTACCCCTTCTCAGAATAATGTTTGTTGCTGGCATTTGTAATAGAAGAAAATGATAAATTTTGGTTAGAAATAAGCTAAAATAAACAAATAATTTTTCCCTACCCAAGTTCATGAATACTGACCCCAGTTGAACAACTTCTGCTATAGAGGGAATTGGTGCCTTGGGAGACCCCCTTCTCCAGGTGAGTATTGTGTCTCTCCATGGAAAGTATCCTGGCTTACTAGATGGGCTATGTTAGCTCCTAGGTGCGACCGACATACATGGCATAGCCCTAGAGGTGAGATGGCACAATCTTTGTGAGGAAGACTGATCATGGTGAATGCAGGAGGTAGTACTGGGCTGCATGATCTGGGATGCAGAAATTTCTACCATGCAGTAATGTTTTTGTCCAACATTGCATCTTTCACCAGATTATACTTCTAGCAGTAAGTAATGACAGAATAAAGGGATCATGGGGAAAGACTTTTAAAAGTAATAACAGACAAAAGAAGAAGTTAGAAGAGGGAGCTCAAGCCTAGTGCTTTAGAGACTTTAATCACGTTTTGAACACTGAGAGATTAGAAGAAGTAAACAATGATATAGCCAACTAATCAGAAAATAATTTTTCAAAATAGACTGGAAAAGAATTAACAAACAATTTATAAAGAGAACAAAGAAAAGAAAAATTTATAAAAAGGTATGGCAAAATAAAACTAATAACTACAAGGAGTTGGAGTGGAGAGGGGAAAGATTTTGAATTTACCACTAGATTGAGAAAGATAAGTACACTAATACATTAATGTGGACCTTTGAATTGGTCCAACCGTTTTGGAAAGCAATTTAGAACTAATCCTGCTTTTCGTATATTGACACCAAGGAGGTCAACTATAAAAAGCATGTCCTTGTATACACTGAAATAGTTACAATGACACATTTTTGAAGCAGCAAAAACAAACAAAAACACCAAAAGAAAAACTGTGAACAAACGGTGGGAAATGGCTAAACAAATCATAATTTGTAATATATATATATATAAAATATATGTATACAATATACATATATAATATATGTATATACATATATAATATACATATATGTAATATATAATGTCATACCTGTAATATGAATATAATATTATGTTACTATGTTATAAAATGATGAATGTGACAAATATGAGGCAGCTAAGTACTGTAGTGGATAGAACGCCAGGCCTGAAGTCAGGGAGGCTTATCTTCTTGAGTTCAAATCTGGCCTCAGACACTTACTTGCTATATGACCCTGGGCAAGGCATTTAACTCTGTTTGCCTTAGTTTCCTCATCTATAAAATGAGCTGGAGACAGAAATGGCAAACCACTCCAGTATCTCTGCCAAGAAAACCCCAGATGAGGTCACAGAGTCAGGCATGACTGAAATAAGTGAACAACAACAACAAAAATGACAACTATAGAGAATTATGGAAAGATCTATATAAACTTGTACAAAGTGCAGTAAGCAGAACCAGAAAAAACAATAATCTGTCTCTGCAACTTCTGCTTTTCACTTCTAGTTTTTCTCCCTGAGAACAAGCAGAACAAGTGTAATCCCTTTTCTGCATGATGGCTACCACAACATAATGAATAATTGAAACTGAAGCTTCTGAAATTATAGTGACCAATCTTGGCCTCAAAGAAGAGATATAAAAAGACACCTCTTCCCATTCATTGCAGAAGTGGAGAATTAATGGGTGTTTATAGAGTGTAGGACTTGTAGTCAAGAAGATCTGAGTTCAAATCAGCCTCACTTACTAGCTGTGTGACCCTGGGGAAGTCACTTAACCTTCCTCAGCCTCAGTTTCATCATATATAAAATGGATATAATAATAATACTACCTGCCAGAGTAGTTATGAGGATAAATTGAAATAATATTTGTAAAGTTCTTTGCAAACCTTAAAAGTGCTAACTAAATACATGCTGCTGCTGCTGTTACTATGCCAGACTTATTTTTTTAATGTATTTGTTAGTTTTGCTGAACTGTTATTTTTCTCTCTTTTCTCTTTTTTATAAAGGAATATTTCTCTAGGAGGGAAAAGAGAGACTTACATTGGGAAGTAAAAGTTGCTGACAAACATTTAAGTCTTCTATATTCCAGGCACTCTACCAAGCTGTGGGGATACAAAGAAAGGCAAAAACCAAACCCCTTCCCCGCTCTCAAGGAGCCCAAAGTCTAATAGAGGAAGGAACATACAACAACTATATATAAACAAGATACATACAGGATAAATTGGAGGTATAGGTCATGTATAATAAAAAATACCAAAATAATTTTTTTTTTGGTGAGGCAATCTGGGTTAAGTGACTTGCCCAGGGTCACACAGCTAGTAATTATTGAATGTCTGAGGCCAGATTTGAACTCAGATCCTCCTGACTCCAAGGCCAGAGTTTTATCCACTGTACCACCTAGCTCATTTTTAATTAGACCAAAATAATTTTTAAAAATATTTTATTTTTGAAAAGTCTGTGACGGTGGTGAGAGAGGAGCTAGGTCTCAGCCGCAAGTCTGGAGTGCAGCCTGGGATCGTGGCTGTTTCCTGAGCTTCTGGCCCACAGACTGAGAGGGAATCAAGTGACTGATCAGAGGGGGATTGCAGGGATCTCTTTGCCAGTGCTGAGGCAGGAATCTCTTGCTTTGCCTGTGCTTGGACCTGGGTCACAGTTCTGAGGGTTGGTCCTGGGGCGAGGAGGAACACTGGTGTGGTGGAGTTTGTTATGGCGGCGGAGAGAAAACACCTTGCCCCTTATCATAGCACCTTGGAAGAACTGAAAATTTTCAGATCCCTAGAAGTATCTCTGAAAACAGCTGTACAAATCCTCGAAGCTTGGGACAATACATTCTCCACATTGGAAGCAGACTTTTACCTTAACAAAGAGTTTAAAACTCAAGTAATTGGCTGGGATCATGAGTAAGCAGCGCAAAAAGAGTCAGACTATATTATCTTACTTTGGTGACAAAGAAGATCAAAACATACAACCAGAAGAAGACAACAAAGCCAAAGCTCCTACATCCAAAGCCTCCAAGAAGAATATGAATCAGTCCCAGGCCTTGGAAGAGCTGAAAAAGGATTTTGAGAAGGAAGTAAGAGAAGTAGAGGAAAAACTGAAAGTGATGCAAGAAAATCATGAAAAACAAGCCAATAACTTGCTAAAGGAGACCCAAAAAAATACTGAAGAAAATAACACCTCAAAAAATAGCCTAACCCAAATGGCAAAAGAGGTCCAAAAAGCCAATGAGGAGAAGAATGCCCTAAAAAGCAAAATTGGACAAATGGAAAAAGAAGTCCAAAAGATTACTTAAGAAAATACTTCCTTAAAAATTAACATAGAGCAATTGGAAGCTAGTGACTTTATGAGAAATCAACACTGTAAAACAAATCCAAAAGAATGAAAAATTAGAAAACAATGTGAAATATCTCATTGGAAAAACAACTGACCTGGAAAATAGATCCAGAAGAGAGAATTTAAAAATTATTGGACTATCTGAAAGCCATGATCAAAAAAAGAGCCTAGACATAATTTTTCAAGAAATGTCCTGTCCTGATATTTTAGAACCAGAGGGCAAAATAGAAATTGAAAGAATCCACCAATCTCCTCCTGAAAGAGATCCCCAAAAGAAAACTCCTAGGAATATTGTAGCCAAATTCCAGAGTTCCCAGGTCAAGGAGAAAATATTACAAGCAGCCAGAAAGAAACAATTCAAGTATTGTGGAAACACAATCAAGATAACACAAGAATTAGCAGATTCTACATTAAGGGACCACAGGGCATGGAATATAATATTCCAGAGGGCAAAGGGGCTAGGATTACAACCAAGAATCACCTACCCAGCAAAACTGAGTATAATCCTGCAGGGGAAAAAATAGTCATTCAGTGAAATAGAGGACTTTCAAGCATTCTTGATGAAAAGACCAGAGCTGAATAAAAAATTTGATTTTCAAATACAAGACTCAAGTGGAACATGAAGGGGTAAACAAGAAAGAGAAAACCATAAGAGACTTATTAAGGTTGAACTGTTCACATTTCTGCATGGAAAGATAATATTTGTAACTCATGAGGCCTTTGTCAGTATTAGGGTAGTTGGAGGGGAAAATATATGTACATATATATAAATATAGATAGATAGATAGATAGATAGATAGAGGACACAGGGTGAGTTGAAAATGAAGGTGTCATATCTGGAGAATAAAATTAAGGGGTGAGAGAGAATTATACTAGGAGAAGGAGAAAGGGAGAGGTAGAACAGGGTAAATTATCTCACGAAAAAAAAACAGAAAAGAAAAGGCTCTTACAGTGGAGGGGAAACAAGGGAAGGTGAGAGGGAGTGAGAGAATCTTATTCTCATTGGATTTGAGTTAAGGAGGGAATAACATACACACTCAATTGGGTGTGGAAATCTGTCTTACCCTACAGGAAAATAGGGGGGGAAGCAAGAGAGTAGGTGGATGATAGAGAGGAGGGCAGATTGGGAAAGGGCGTAATCAGAAGCAAATACTTCTGAGGAGGGACAGGGTCAAAAGAAAGAATAGAATAAATGGGGGGGCGGGATAGGATTAAGGGAAATAGAGTTAGTTTTTCACGGCATGCTTTGCATAACTGCACATATATAACCTATATTTAGTTGCTTGCCTTATCAATGAGGGTGGGTGGGGAGGGAGGACGGGAGAAAATTTGGAACCCAAAGTTTTAGAAACACATGTTTAAAAAAAATGTTTTCACATGCAACTAGGAAATAAGAAATACAGGAAATGGGGTATAGAAATGCATCCTACCCTACAGGAAAATTGAAGGGGAAGGGGATAAGAGAAAGGGGAGGGGAGAGAGATTGAAGGGAAGGCAGACTAGGGGAAGGGGTATTCAGAATGCATGCCATCTTGGGGTGGGGGAGGGGCAAGATGGGGTGAAAATTTGAAACTCAAAATCTTGTGGAAGTAAATGTTGAAAACAAAAAAAAAATAAAATTAGCATAAAAATTTTTATTTTTTCCCAATTACATGTAAAAACAATTTTTAACATTCCTTTTTTTAAAAAAGTTTTGAGTTCTGAATTCTATCCCTTCCCCCTCTCTGAGATGGTAAACAATCTGATATAGGTGCAATCATGTAAAACATTTCCATATTAGTCATTTTGTGTGAGAAGACCAAAAAAAAAAAAAAAAAAGAAAGTGAAAAATAGTATGCTTCAGTTTGTATTCAGATAGCATCAGTTCTCTTTCTGGAGGCAGATAACATTTTTCATCATGAGTCCTTTGGGATTGTCTTGGATCATTGTATTACTGGGAAGAGCTAAGTCTATCAGAGTTCGTCATTGTACAATATTACTGTTACTGTGTACAATATTCTCTTGGTTCTGCTCACTTCATTCCACATCAGACCATGCAAGTCTTTCCGGGTTTTTCAGAAATCTACCTGTTCATCATTTCTTATAGCATAATAATATTCTATTACAATCATATATCACAACTTGTTCAGCTATTCCCCGATTGATGGTCATCCCTTCAATTTCCAATTCTTAGCCAATACAAAAAGAGCTTCTATAAATATGTTTGTACAAATAGGGTTTGTTTTTTTTTAAATCTCATTGGGATATAGACCTAGCAATGGCATTGCTGGATCAAATAGTATGCACAGTTTTATAGCCCTTTAGGCATAGTTCCAAATTGCTCACCAGAATGGTTGGATCAGTTCACAACTCCACCAAAAGTGTATTAGTGTCCCAATTTTGCCACATCTTCTCCACCATTTATCATTTTCCTTTTTTTTTTGTCATATTAGCCAATCTGATAGGTGTGAGGTGGTACCTCAGAGACCAAAACAATTTTTAAAAAAAGTATCTTAGAGTTCACTAAGTCCAACTCATACTTGAACAAGAATCCCTCCTATAACATTCACAATAAATGGCAATAAAGCTACCACTTGCAAACCTTTAGAGAGGGGGAAGCTATTAATCTCTGCTGTAGACCATTCCACTTTTGGACATTTCTAATTTTAAGAAGTTTTTCCTTATATAAAGACTAAATCTATCTCTCTGCAACTTCTACCTTTTGTTTCCAGTTCTTTTCCCTGAGGCCAAGCAGAACAGATCTACTCTTTTTTCTATATGATGGCACTTCAGATACTTAAAGACAGCTCTCATCCATCTTTCCTCTCCAGTCTTTTGCAGACTAAACATACTGATTTCTTTCAACAGATACTTGGATGGAATTTTCCCCAGTCCAATCACCATCTTAGTCAGCCTGCTCTCTGATCTGCTTATCAGTGGCCCTATCAATGTGCCCCTTAGAACTGAACACAATACTCCAGATATGTTTTGTTCATCCCGTTGCACATCACCTCTTTCATTCTGTAAACAATGAATCTCTTAATTTTCTGGAACCCAATTATCTCTCCCTGGCTACCACTATCTTCTGTGGATAGTATCCCTTATTAGACAATAAACTCCTCCAGCACAAAGACTGCCTTTGTATTTGTATTTGCATCCCTAGGATATAAAACAGTGCTTGGCTCAAAGGAAAAGCTTAATAATACCTCCCCTCCCTGTTAGCTACAGCATTAAGACAAGAAAAAAGGAATCTAAGTAATAAACATAGGCAAAAAAGTGAGAGAACTATTACTTTTTTGCAAAGATATGATGGTCTATTTTGAGAACACTACCCTAAAACTACAATTTTAATTGAAGCAAGTAATAAATTCAGAAAAGTTGCAGGATATAAAATAAAGTCACATAAATCATCAACATTTCTGGATATTATCAATAGAATTTAGTAGGGAGAGATAGAGAAATTCCATTCACAATAACTACAGAATGTATAAAATATTTGGGAATCTCTCTACTAAGGCACACACAGAAATTATAGGCATAGAGCTCCAAAACACAACACAAATAAAGTTCTGAGTAATTGGAGAAACATTAATTGCTTGGGAGTAGATAATGCCAACATAATAAAAATGACACTACTACCCAAATTAATTTACTTATTTAGTGCCATATCTATCAAACTACCAAAAGATTATTTTATAGAGCTAGAAAAAATAATGTTCATCTGGAAAAACAAAAGATCAAGAATCTCAAGGGAAATGATGCAAAGAAGTGAGAAAGAAGCATTCTAGCAGATCTCAAACTATACCACAAAGCAACCATCACCAAAGCTATTTTATACTGGTTAAAAAATAGAGAAACTGATCAGTGGAAAAGATTAGGTAAATTCCACTGCTTTCCTTCCATTAACTGCTCCCTATTTATCCTCTGTATAGCTTGCTTTGTATATATTTGATCATATGTTGTCTCCTCCAATAGAATGTAAGCTCTCCAAGGGCAGGGCCTATTTTTTTTTGCCTCTTTTTGTATACCCAATACTTAACACTCTGCCTGGTACGTAGTAGTTGCTTAATAAATACTTATTATCTTATCAATTGGAATCAGTTCCATACATATATATATAAATATATACATATTTATATATATATAGGATATGAGATCTTTGTCAAAGAAATTTGCTACAAAGATTTTTTTCTCTCCAGTTACCTGCTTCACTTCTAATTGGAACTGCATTTGGTTTTGTTTGTGCAAAATCTTTTTAGTGTTATACAATCAACATTGTATGCTTTACCTTCACCATCCTCACTATTTTGGTCATGAAGCTTCCCTTTTCCATAGATCAGAATGGTCATTTCTCCTTTGCTCCTCTAATTTATTTATGAAGTCACTCCTTATGTGTAAGTCAGCTTATCTTTATTTATAGAAAGATGTTGATCTGATATAGCGGTTAGTAAAATGGGATCCATGAACCTATTTTTAAAAAAACTTTATAATTGTTTATCAGGCCAACATTTTACTACAAGGGAGAAAAAAATCTTTGTAACAAATTTCTCTGATAAAGGTCTCATATCCAAAATATATAAGGAACAGATTCCATTTTATTTGGTGCTTGTTAAGTTCAAAATAAAAATAAATGAAAGAATAAATACTTGTTCATTCACTAGCTTTCTTAAATATGTGAGCGGCTGACTCATTTTTATCTTGTTGTTTACTAATAGCATTTTATATTTTTCACATAACTTATTTAGTCATGTCTCTCTTATTTTGTATTTGTGAAATGGATTTTATTTTATTTTTAAAAATCTATTTATTTAATATTTTTAGTTTTTGACATTCACTTTCAAAGTGAATTAAAAGATTTTTAGTTCTAAATTTCCCCTCCTTCCCCTCTCCTTGCCAAGACAGCATGCAATTTGGTATAGACTATACATGTGCAATCATATTAAACATATTTTCACATAAGTCATGTTGTGAAAGAAGAATCAGAGCAAAAGGGAAAAACCACCAGAAAGAAAAAAAAAGAGAATGCTTTGATATGTATTTAGACTCCAAAATTCTTTCTTTGTACGTGGAAAGCATTTTCCACCATGAGTCTTTTGGAATTATCCTAGAACATTGCATTGCTGAGAAGAGCTAAGTCTAACAAAGTTGATTATTGCATAATGTTGCTGTTACCATGTACAATGTTCTCTTGGTTCTGCTCACTTCATTCAGCATCAGTTCATGCAAGTCTTTCCAGGTTTTTCTGAAATCCACCTACTTACTATTTCTTAAAGAACAATAACATTCCATCATAATCATTTACCACAACTTGTTGAGCCATTCCCCAAGTGATGGACATCCTCTCAATTTCCAATTCTTTGCCACCACAAAAAGAGTTGTAATAAATATTTTTGAACATTTGTGTCCTTTTCCCTTTCTTGTGACCTCTTTGGGATACAGAGCTAGTAGTGGTATTGCTGGATCAAAGGGTATACACAGTTTTATAGCCCTTTGGGCACAATTCTAAATTGTTCTCCAGAATGGTTGGATCAATTCACAACTCTACCAACAATGCATTAGTGTTCCAATTTTTCTACATCTTCTCCAACATTGAATTGATTTTATTTTCAATCCCAGTTTAGGACTTTATACTTTTAAGTCTTTTTAATTTCATCTTATTAGGTTCAATCCCATATCAATAATTCTATCCTATCCAGAACTTCTTGGATCATGTCTGTATTCTCCAGCAGTGTGACAATCCCTACGGGCTTTGTATTATTATCTTCAATTTAAGTTAGGATGTCATTGATAAATATGACAGCCTCCTCAGGCACTTTGCTAGAGAACTGCCCTAAAGCTGAAATCAGCCTCCTAATTACCAGTATTTGGGTCCAGTCATTTAACTATATATGCATCTATCTAACCTAGTTCCTAAATGTCCATCTTGTCCATATGAAAAGAACGAGATGTGTTTTTTCCCAAAGGCTTTGTTGAAATCTATGTAAATTTGTAAGTAACTATCAAAAATCCAACCAAATCAAACCAGAAATGAGGCTAGCCCAGAATGACCTGTTCTTCCTTGATCGCGTCATGCTGGTTTTTGGTAATTACTGCTTCTTTTTCTAAATGCTCACAAGCCGTTGATTTAACAGTAAGGAAATTCTAAGATTTTCTAGGAATTGAAGTCGAGCTCTTGCCTAGTTATTTTCTTTACTTTGTGGGAAGAGAGAGGTAATATTTCTGTTTTTCAGCTCAGTAGTTCTTCCCTTTTCAACTATTTTCCAAAGACCACCGATAATACCTCATGAATTGCATCTGTCACCTTCCTCCATTTTTTTCCTAATATAGTCAACCTATCTTAATGATTAGAGAGCTGGATTCTAAGGCAGAAAAATCAGTGGTCAATTCTTACTTCTGACCTGTCTGTGACCGGGGTGGGGGGGGGCAGCAAATAAATCACTTAATATCTCAGGGCTGTAGCCAATTGGTTTGAGAAGTTTCTTGACCAGCGAGCCCCTTATAAGAATGAAATCACAGGTCCAATCACTGTCCTTGTTGATTCTCTTATTACTTTGGAACGGAGATGTCAAAAGGCGGACTTGCACTCCTGGGTGAGGCCTAAACCAGATTGAAAGATAATTGGGAAGTATTTAACAAAATAAATCAAAATACAATAAAACAGATAATATTATATTTTAAAGCTAATTCAATATGTGGCCAAAGAGATTCTCACGTGCAGATTAATGGCCCTTGTTTCTATTTAAATTTGACTTCACTGCCTTGGAATCTAGGTCCAGTGACTTGAACATATTAAATAGTTTGATGGTCTCTCACTATCTCTTCTCTTGTCTTGAGTTTCAACTCCCCAAGAGACAGCTAGTTGGTGAAATGGATAGAATGCTGAACCTGGAAGACCAGAGTTAAAATCTGATCTCAGTTACTTTATAGCTATGTGATATAACCTCAATTTGCCTCAATTTCCTCATCTGTAAAATGGAGATAGTTACAGCATTTACCTGGTTACGAGGTTGTTGTGAGGATCAAATGAGGTATTTATAAAGTTCCTGGCACATAGTTGGTACAGATAAATGTTTATTCTCTACCCCATAAATTTTTTACCTTTCATCTCTCTCAGTCTTGTTGATTGAGAAAACAGAAGTAAATTAGTTGAAGATTTTTATTTTGTTTTGTTTTCCCTTCTGTTTGTCATCTATAAGTCATGGTCCCACACACATAAGTTGTGTTCATAGCCTTTATTTGACCCCCTTTTTTTTCCCCAATATAGCTGTAAAAGTCCCTTTTGTTGTCTTTAACATTGATATCTTCAGTTCATTCTGAACTTTAACACTTCTGATGCTGTTCTCATAGGACTTTACTCCTCTTTTGTCTTTATCTCTTATTGCTTGTCCTTGTCTCCATTATCTATGCTAGATTCTTGGATTTAGAGTTAGACAGACTTGAGTTCAAATCCTTACCATCCTAGGATCCTTGATACTGCCTATGGGATCGTGGGCAAGTCACATAAACTTTCTGTGTCTCAGTTTCCTCATCTGTAAAATGTTGATAATAATAGCACCCAGCTCCCAGGATGTTGTGAAAATGAAATGAGATAACACATATAAAGTCATTTGGAAATCTTAAAGTGCCCAACAAATGCTAAATTTATTATTATTCCATGTGAATCTCTATTGATTCCTCTAGAAAACTCCCTTTGCCCCTCCCTCCCACCCCTGCTCCACAATCTCCTTTCCTTAACAGAATAGTTTCTAGTTGTGTTTTCAGCACTTCATTCTTGGTAGCTTCCCATTCCTCTGTTGGGTCTATTTCCCCTTTAGAGTTTCAGGACATGGCATCCTACCTATCCTTTCTCATCTCTCTTTGAAGTCTACTCTCTCAAAGTCTAGCATATCAGGTTATGCTTGGTTTTCACTTTCTATCACAAATTTACCTTGCCCATAGTGGGCCCTTAATCAATATTTATAGAATTGAGAGAATTCTAAGATGGAGTAATTTTCCTAATGTTCCCATCATTCCTACTTCATCAACCTCTTTGTTGGTCAAAATCAAGACCTGAATAGAAATTATATTGTTGTTGCCTCCATTTTTAATGATATCAAAACTATCATTAAAGCAAGTGAAAGATACATCAATCACTTTCTTTTTGGCAGAGAGAAAGGTCCAGTAGATATTATTGTTGAAGTCTTCCATAATTGTTACATTATGCATCTTTGACAGATGTGTTTACTGAAATTCTCATGTATTTCCTCCTTCTGTGCAGGTAGCTATAGTATATTCTCCTGGCAATGTTGTATTTGTTTCTCCTTCTATTGATTCTCATGCTTATGCTTTCTAGTTTCTGTATTTGTTTCTATGAGTATGTCTTCTTAATGCATAATCTTATTCTACCAACTATTTCTATAATCCAGTCATGAATTATTTCTGGTGACATAGGAATAGAACAGAATCTTTCTTTAGTAAAGTTTACCCCTCACTCCTAGTCCAGTATTCTGCATGTAGTAGGCACATTATAATGCTAGATCAATGAAGAAATACACAGGGAAAATTGGGTATTGTTATGCAGGGGCCACCTTTTACCCCTTTCCTTCAGTATCTTTGGTTCCCCCACACCCCCTTACATGGGACTATTGGAATGCTTGGTGTGGGAAAAGATAAAAATTTAGGGGTAATTGCTACCTAATGACAGAACAGAAGAACTATGATGAGATAAGCTATAGTTCCATTCATTCTACAAAAAAATTTAAGTGTTTATTATCTAAAAGGTAATGGATATACTGTTTGAGAAAAATAAAAAAAGATCAACCTCAAGAAAATTACTATCTGGTAGAAATGATTCTTTGATGGTTTGCTACTGTGATGAATCCATATTTTTATCTATATGGCCCACTGACTCTACCAATGAGGATCACAGTGTTTCCATTCTTTATCTTCCTGTGCCATTCTTATTAATGGCTTTCCATAAATACTCAGTTGAAGATCCACTCAGCATACTGAAGGCATTCTAGTTCTTTTAATATTGTATGTGTGTCAGGGTGTCATTAGGGCTATGTCACCATCCTTTCCTCACTCTCACTCCATGATCAATTCACCTCCTTTTTGGGTCCTATATCTACTGGACGATGTCTTTTATGCCACTTCTCATCCATGAATCATCTTAGGTAACATGCTATGGACTGCCTATTTCTTTGCTGCCCTTTGGTTTACTTTTCATTTTGATTTTTCCTGGATTGTGACATTCCATGCTTCATAGCACACTAGTATTACCAGGAGAATATTGGAACTAAAGAGATCAGCTTTTTTGACCATGAGTAGCTTAAGATCACTGAAAACCCTGCATGGTGTCTAAAATGAAATACAGTCTAGTCTTCTCCACAACTCTAGTTCTTGGCCCAGCTTATTATTCATTTGCATTACCTGTCCAAGATGTATTTAATAATGGACTAATTGAAAAGTCTCTGCATCCAGTTTCATGTCACGGTGTAGGTCAATTACTTCCTTCATCTGCTTTGTTTTTACATTTTGAATTGCTAGACCAATTACTTTGGCATTGCTATGGATTTCATTGAGGAAGCTTTGTAGTTTATCAGAGACTGCCAATAATATCAAAGTCATCTTTAAATAGTAGCATTTTTAGAATTCTTCTGTAGGAAATATTTCCATTAATCTGCAAACCTATTAAGTAAGTGTGGCATAATGAAAAAAGCCCTGCACTGGGGTGGCAAGATCTGGATTTAAACCCTGAATCTATTTCTCCTCTGTAAAATAAGCAGTCTGGTCTTGATTTTATCTGAGTTCTCTTTCACTTCTGACATTATAGTATGTCTTTCTGTTTTCATCTCATTAAATGATTGAACAAACATCAACAATCACATCTGTCTTTTGTGTGCCTGGGAGATGTCTTGTTAGAGAATGGCCTTCAATATTGTTTCTTGCTCTGTCAAATACTTTTAGAATATTAACCAATTAAAAACACGAGAAGATCTTATCTTCCCTACACTTCTGAGTTAATTGTATCATCATGAAGTCTGTTCTATTTCATAGTGTTTTCTTTGCTTCCCTTCTTTTTATATATTTTTATTGAGGATTATTGTTGTGTTCAGACTATGTTAACAAAGATTTTATAGAGATGAAAAAGCAGGATATGGGTCAGTATGAACTGACTTCTTCTTGGCTATTCTTTTTATAGTAGAAACAATAACTATGATATTTTCCATCCTTCTGGAATCTCTTCCTCTTTCAAATATCTTGAAATTGATCCCTAGTTTCCTTGTGTCTCTTTGTTTCTGGAATAAGGATGCTGGGATAACTTGGGGACCATGAACATGAGGCAGTGATTTTTCTTAATACAAGGCTAGGATGCTAATCAATCCCTGTCATTAGAGAGTCTCTCCCCCATTTCCCCGCATCCTATTCCCCTATTTCGGTCTCTTTCTGTCTGTCTCTCTCTTATTGGGGACATAATCAAGAGCCATTCAAAGTTTGAAGACTACATTTCCAAGGAGAGAATTAATACTTATTCAGACCTTTTAGTCTTTCTGATCTGAGCACAAACCCAATTTGTTATTTTGCCATGAAACTCAGGTGCCTGTCTTCCTGAGAGTAGCAGATATCTTAGGCTCCGTAAGAACAACTAGGATTACACTATAAAATCGTCTTAGGACATGAAACCAAGACTGATAATCATCAGACTGAACAATCTATCTTGTCAGTAATTTGTTGGAACCTATCACAATCATGTCTATTATATTGGGCTAAGGTGTTTGATGGATATGATTGAGTCAATACTCAGGTAGTTCCCAATAATTTTTTGAATACTTACTGTAAACAAAGCACTTATTTGGTAAGGAGCCAAGATGGTAGAGTACAGACAGCAACCCAGCTGAACTCTCCCAACATTCCCCTCCAAAAAACTTTAAAATAACTCCTCAAATCAAATTTTGGAGGGGCAGAGCCAGCAAAAGGTCAGAGTGAGACATTTTTTTCCTGCCTGAGACGATTTAGGAGGCTGGCAGGAGAGTTCTGAGACACTGTGTTGGGAGCTGGCTGGGAGTGTGGCAACAACATAAGCAGTGGCTTTGGAGGTGGCTATGACAGTGGCAGCATTGTCAGTAGCTTTGGAAGCTCTCAGCCCAGAGACAGTAAGGGAAGCAGACAACTGGTTAGAAAGAGATTACAGCACTGGGTACATCTGACACTGGGTTGTCAACTCTATTGCCCATATGCAGTTCTGGGTCACAGTTCCTAGGTGAAGAAGAGGATCAGCCCTTGTGGCTACAGGAGAACAGGAGATCTGGTTGTAACCCCAAGGACCAGAGGAGTGCTTGTGGTTGACCACAAGGAAGAAGGGGACCTGGCCACAGTTTCAAGGATAAGAAGAGCAATAGTACTTGTAGCTCCCAGGAAGCAGGGGCCCTTCTTTAGCAATGCCAGAGCACAGTCCAGGAGAGTACTAACCACACCTTTCTTCAGATCACAGCATCTGGGAAGCACTGAAAACTTTCAGACCTCCAGAACTAGATCTGAAAACCACAGCACAAAAACCCCTGAAGTTTGGGACAGTGCCTCCCCACTCCAGGTGAGCAGAGCCCAGCTCTGACATGAAGTCCAAAGTCAAGAAATAGGCTGGAAAAATGAGCGAACAAAAAAAGAAGTACTTGACCATAAAAAGCTACTGTGGTGTCAGGGAAGACCAAGACATAAACTCAGAAGAAGATAACAGTATAAAAATAACTACAACTAAAGCCTCAAAGAAAAAGGACTGGCTGGACACAAGCCCAACAAGAATCCCTGGAAGAGTTAAAGAAAGAGCTAAGACTAGTAGAGAAGAAATTGGAAAAAGAAATGAGTGCTACCAAAAAATTATGAAAAGAGAACAGTTTGGCAAAAGATGCACAAAAAATACTGAAGAAAATAACACCTTAATAAACAGACTTGGGGGCAGCTAGGTGGTGCAGTGGATAGAGCACCGGCCCTGAAGTCGGGAGGACCTAGGTCAAATCTGGCCTCAGACCAAACACTTGACACGTACTAGCTGTGTGACCTTGAACAAGTTACTTAACCCCAATTGCCTCAAAAAAAAAAACCAAAACAGACTTGACTTAATGGTAAAAGAGACATAAAAGTTCATTGAAAGAACTCCTTAAAAAGCAGAATAGGTCAAATGGAAAAGGAGGTACAAAAGCTCACTGAAGAAAATAATTCCTTAAGGATTAGAATTGGGCAAATGGAAGCTAATGACTCTATGAGACATCAAGAAACAATAAAACAAAGTCAAAAGAATGAAGAAAATAGAAGAAAATGTCAAATATCTCATAGGAAAAATAATTTCCCTGGAAATAAATTGAGAAGAGATAATTTAAGAGTTATTGAACTACCCGAAATCCATGATAAAAAAAAAAAGCCTAGACATCATATTTCAGGAAATTATAAAGGAAAACTGCCCCGATATCTTAGATCCAGAGGCTAAAATAGAAATTGAAAGAATATATCTATCACTTCCTGAAAGAGATCCCAAAATGAAAACTACCAGGAATATTGTAACCAAATTCCAGAGCTCTCAGGTCAAGGAAAAAACACTGCAAGCATTCAGAAAGAAATAATTCAAATGTCATGGAGCCACAGTTGGGTTCACACAAGATTTTGCAACTTTCATATAAAATGAGCAGAGGACATGGAATATAATATTCTGGAAAACAAAAGGAGCTAGGATTATAAACAAGGATAGCTTACCCAGCAACACTTCAGGGCAAAAAAGGGGATATTTAATGAAATAAAGGACTTCTAAGCATTCCTGATGACAAGAGCAGGGTTGAACAGACAATATGACATTCAAACACAAGAATCAAGAGTGGCATAAAAAAGTAAAAATAAAAGAGTAAACATTAGAGATTTAATAAAATTAAATTGTTTACATTCCTATACGGGAAGATCATACATGGAACTCCTAAGAACTTTATTATTATTAAGGCAGTTAGGAGTCTACATAGACAGAGAACCTAAGTGTGAGTTGATTATGTTGAGATGATCTCCAAAAATAAAAGATGAAGTGGTGAGAAAGAGGGACGTACTGGGAGAAGGGGAAGGGGAGAGGTAGAAAGGGGACAATTTTCTCACATAAAAGAAACATGCAAGGAAGAGCTTTTAAAATGGAGGGGAAAATGGGGAAGAGTGGCAGGCAATGCTTGAAGCTCCCTCTCATTAGAATTGGCTCAAAGAAGGAAGAATACACACAGATATACTCTCAGCTAGGTATAGAAACCTGTCTTTCTCAATAGGGAAATAATATGGGAAAGGGAAAAGAGATATGGAGGAGGGGGATAAAAAGAGGATGGGTTAAAGAAGGCAATGGTCAGAAGCAAAAAAGACTCTTGAGGAGGGACAGGATAGAAAGAGAAAGAGAAACAATAAACAGAAGAAAATAGGGTGGAAAGAAATAAACAGTCAATAATCCTAACTGAATGTGGATAGGATGAATTAACCTATCAAATGGAAGTGGATAGCAAAATAGATTAGAAAGCAAAATCCAGCAATATACTGTTTACAAGGGACACACTTGAAATGGAAAGACACACATAGAGTTAAAATAAAGAGCTGGAGCAGAATCTGTTATGCTTTAGCTGAAGTAAAAATGGTAAAGGTAGCAATCATGATTTCAGACAAAGCAAAAGCAAAACCAGGTCTAATTAAAAGAGATAGTGAAATTACATGTCACTAAAAGCTATCACAGGTAATGAAAAATAGCAAACATTTTTATCATAAGTTTTTCTTATAAAGGCATCATTTCTCAAATATATAGGAAGCTGAGTCAAATTTATAAAAGTAAGAGCCGTTCCATAATTGATAAATAGTCAAAGGATGTAAGAGAAGTTTTTAAAAGAAGAAATCAAAGATATCTATAGTCATATGAAAAAATGTTCAAAATCACTATTGATCAGAGAAATTACTAATACTGGAGGGTGTATTGTTGTTGTTGTTGATCTTTCTTTCTTCTTTTTTTTTTGTGAGGCAATAGGGTTAAGTGACTTGCCCAGGGTCACATAGCTAGTAAGTGTCAAGTGTCTAAGGCTGCATTTGAACTTAGGTCCTCCTGACTCCAGGGCCAGTGCTCTATCCACTGTGCCACCTAGCTACCCCGATCTTTCATTTTCAAAGAGGTCTGATGACATCATGGTTGATCTCTCATGTGTGAATTTAATTTCAGTGAGGCAGAGTTGTACAAAGTTGTTAGTCTCACTCTCTCTTCCAGAGTTATCAAAGACCAGTGTCAGTACAAAAATCAAGATGACTGGTGATGCCCCAGGATGCAGTGGATGACCTTGGCATTGTCAATGTCTGACCAAACTTTAAGCTCTCCACAGCTCCTGCTTCAGCTGCCTTCATGACTGTTGGAACCAATTTTTCTCATCTGCCCATTGCATGGGGGAAGTCTTCACATGCTTGGGTTGGACAGCCCCCAACTCACTGATGAATTTGAGGCTTATCAATTACCCTCAACCTGATTTAGCTCACCTGTTGAGAAGGTTTTACCAAGGTGTGACCACTGTGCATACTACAGCTTCTTGGAGCCATAGGTGAGAGATGGGTGACAGGTAGACATGAAAGGTGGATGAGCAGCCTAGAAATGGTCTTGGCAAGCCCTCATACCAGAGGTGCTAGTCCTTCTGGTGTACTTCATACAATCAATGTTGATTAAGAAAATATAATGTTGATTCAGAAAATATAAGTATTTAGCAATTTTGTACTTAGTGAGGCTGTGAAATGTAGTGAGAAGAATACTGGATTTGAAATCTGAGGACCTGGGTTCAAATCTTAGCTTTGTCACTACCTGCATGGCTTTGGGCACTTAGCCTTTCTGGGCCTCAGTTTCCTCAAGTATAAAATAAAGGAGTTAGCCTTGATGACTTTGAAGTTTTCTTCTCTAAATCTATGATTTAGATTACAAGAGAATGTTATTTTGCATTTTATTGACTTTTGGAGGAAGAACACAAAAGAAGGAAACATCAAGCTTTGATATAGCATATGCACTTTGTTGCAACCCACATGTACTTCATGAAAGGGTAAGGAGAAGAGAAGAGGAGTAGAAGCAAAATTACTCATTAAAAGTTATCCAAGATGCTAACTGATTTTAAGCCCCATTTCCTATCCCAAGGAATATTAGCTTTATATTTGATTACATTACCAGATCATTTTAAAAATTAACTGTTGATGGAATTATGAACTGGTCCAATCATTTTGGAAAACAATTTGGAACTAAACCCAAAGGGCTATAAAATTGTGTATACCCTTTGACCCAGCAAAACCAAAAGAGATAAAAGGAAAAGGAAAAGGAAAAGGACCTATATATACAAAAATATTTATAGCAGCTCTTTTTATGGTGGCAAAGAATTGGAAATTGAGGAGAAGTCCATAAATTGGGAAATGGATGAACAAGTTCTGGTATGTGCTTGTGATGGAGTACTATTGATGAGGGAAATTATAAGGGAGGGGGTACATGGTAAGTCCCATATGAACTTATGCAAAGTAAAATGAGAAGAACCAGGAGATCACTGTGCACAGTAAAAGCAATGTTATGATGATGATCAACTGTGAAAAACTTTGCTACTCTGATCAATGCAATGATCCCAGACAATTCCAAAGGGCTCATGATGAAAAAAATTCTATCCATCTCTAGAGAGAGAGCTAATGAACTGAGTGCATATAATTTTTTTGCTTTCCTTATTTTTATTTTTTATTGCAATATGGTTGATATGGAAATATGTTTTATGAGATTTCATATATATAATTGATATAATTTTCCTTGCCTTCTCAGTGGGTGGGGGAGAGTGGACGGGAGGGGAATAATTTGGAACTCAATTTAAAAAGAAAAGAATGCTAACATATATAAATAATAAAATTTAAAAGGCACCGTATTAGCAGACATTTATATAGCACCTTAAGGTCTGCAAAATTTAGAAGATTTTGAAAGCAAAGGTGCATAATTCATGTCTTTAAATATAACAATATTGGAAAAGATCAGAGATGTGATGAAAACAGCACAAACCCATACTTCTGGACTTATTTTATATGAGAGGAGAAGGAAAAAATATGATTTAGCTAATATATATGAAAGGTAAGATACATTAGAAAATAGACTTTTAAAATGGAGCAATTCTGCCAACAGCTGTGCCAACTGGCCATATAGAGCAATCCTTTAGAAGTTTTAAAAGAATAGGATAATATAAATGATTTAAGATCTATTATGTGATTAATAGTTTGAAGTCCTTGCAGGTTATTTAGTAGTCACATGTTAAAGATCAATGAGAAAATTGTTAGAAATTGCCATTAGGAGGAGAAGTGTAACTTTAAAAGCAGAATTTGTCATATGGGATTCATTTCAACCAAATGGACTTCTCCTTCCTTCTACTGTAAGATTTCTAGTAATGATACTACAAGTTTTGGAAAGACAATTCCAATGAATTATATTTCCCTTTATGCTGTTCTTTTCTTCTTCTAGATTTGCAACCTTGATGTTATCTTTGACTTTTCGCTATTATGACTCCTCCCTTCCCACATGTCCAATCAGTTGCTAAATCTCATCAATCTTAGCTCTATAACATCTTTTGCTCCCATCTTCTCTCCACTCACATAGCCAACACTCTAATTCATACCCTCATCCCCTCTCAGCTGGACTACTGGAATAGCTTTCGAACTGATCTCCTTATCTGTATCCTTTCCCATTTCCAAATCATCTTCAGGAAAGCTGCCAAATGATATTCCTAAAGCACAGGTCTGACAATGTCACTACCCTGCTTAAAAAAGTCCAATGCTCCTTTTGCCTTTAAATATATATATATATATATATATATATATATATATATATATATATACTCCCCTCTTTGGCATTTAAACTCCCCCCCGTCTTGCTCCAATCTGACTACACATTATTCCTGCTCACACACCGTACATTCTTAGCCAAATTTGTCTACTTATCATTTTCCATGCATGTCATGCTATCTACAGGCTGTCCCTCCCTCTTGTCCCCCATAACTACTACTGGAATGCTTTCTTTCTCTTCTTATTCTTTCTTGTTTTTATCCTTCTCTTTCTTCTTCCTGTTGTCCTTTTTGTTCTTGTTCTTCTTGTTCTTTCTTGTTGGTCTTCTTGGTTTTGTTTTTTGTTTTTGTTTTTGGTGTTGTTGTTGTTCTTCTTCTTCTTCTTCTTCATCTTCCTGGTCCAATTCAAGGTTCATCTCAAGGGCCGCTTCCTTATATGAGGCCTTTCCCAATTCCTTCAGATGTGACTGACTATCCCCATTAATTACTTTGTGTTATTTTCCTGTAGATGCAAGTGTGGGCCTCTTCAGACTTGAGCAGACTTGCAGGTGCAAGTCTGGATCTTTTAAATAGCACATGCATGTGTGTGTGTATGTAAAGAAAAGTACATTATTGTGCTTATATTATTATTGGTAATACTAACACATTACTTCTGGGAGAATTTTTTTTTTCACTTTTCACATGTCAGCATCTCCATGGTGAAAAGACTTAGAAATGAAACATATTTTTGGATTTAAGGAGCTCTTATGAATAGAACCAAGATCTTTTTTCTTTGCATTAGACATAGGACCACAGATTTAGAGTTGAAAGGATCCCTACAGGTGATCTCCAACCCCTATACCAATGCCTAGAGAAGTTAAAAGACTCCTTCAAGGTCATACAGGTAGTGCTTGATTTGAGACCTTGCACTGATTCCACATGAAGGGCTCATTTTATTTCACTTTGATGCCTTATTAAAGGTTTTGTTATACTAGGTTGGCAAAAATTAAAATTCTATAATTTATTTATTTAAAAAATATATTGATATCTTTTCTTTTTACATCACCTTCATTCCCAAATATATCTGTCTCCTCTGCCATACAAAGACATTCTTTGTAGAAAAGAACAAAAAAGAAAGAAGAAAATAAAGCAGTTTAACAAAACTTACCAATATATCAACCAAATTAGGGTGTAGATACAAAGCTCTGCAGTCATAGTTCCCCGTGTCTACAAAGAAGAGAGGGAGATGCATTTTCTTCTCTCTTTTTTGGAATCAAATTTTGTTTTTATAATTATGTGATCTAAAAAAAATAAATTATGTTCGCTTCTGTTTTTGTTGTTGTTTCCATTGGTATTCTTAAAATCACATATGTTATTTTCCTGGTTCTTTTCACTTTGCATCAGTTAATGTCTTTTAATACTTCTCTTTCTTCATATTCATCATTTTTAAAGCTAAGTAATGTTATATAATTTTCATGTGCTGTAGACATTTACTTTATTTTTGGTTTTTTTTTTTTTGGTACTATGATAGATATTTTGGTGTATATGGGACCTTACTGAGAAAGCTAATAGGATTATAGGCTTGAGCTGGAGAGACCTTAGAGGCCAATAATTCCAGGCCTCAAACTTAAGAGGTGAAGAAACTAAGGCTCAAAATAGGTAAGTGATTTTCCTGGAGTCATACATTTTGCAAACACCTAAGGCCTTCCAGCCCTAGCCACCACCTAATAATATTATATACATAGTATTATTTTGTTTTGTTTTCAATTTTATTTATTTTATTCTGAACTTAAGAAATAAAACAAACATTTCCATAACATAGTAGAATAGAAAAAAAGATGATTGGCATGAAATTGTAAACCTATTATGTACAACTTGCTATTCTATTTAAATACATAAGAAAGTTATGCATGGTATTATTATAATATGGAAGGCAGAACAGTTGAGTTGTAGGGGCAAGAGGGAAGCAAGGAGAGGCAAATAATCATGAGGAAGGCATCATTGCCTATAGCAAGCCCATAAAAGAGGTCTTCCTTTATTGTGTCTAAAGGGTGACCCAATAACATTGCTGCTATAAGCTTATGGCTGTCTGAAGAGGGAGAGAGAGTCAGGTAGGACTTCATCGCGGCAGAGCAGTGTAGCTGTTGTTGGGGAGGAGTGCTAGGGAGTACATTTCAGTCTTCTTAGATTTCTTTCCCTTTTTAACTGTGTCTTATATTTCTCCTGAGAAGCGTTGTAAGTTGCTGAGCTGCCTGAGGTGTGAGACATAGATGTAGTAGCAACTCAATGCTATCTCTGTCATTCACACTGAGCTACCAGATTAGGTTCCCAGAAGGGGGGAAACGATTTTTACTCTCAAGATTGTAGGGGGTAATATTGAGAAGCTGGGATTTCTCATGCTGTCATTCACAAACTTCCATCCAATATGCCCCCCCCCATTTCAATAAACCAATTGATGTTAATTAATTTTTACAAAGGGACATTTATTGAGAAGGCATAGGAAGGACAGAAGTTACAAAAATATCCCCCCAAACTGGGGCTCATTCTCCCCTTACAAACATAAAGTCTCTGGGAAGAGTGAGCTCAACCTTAAATTAGTTGGTATAGAACATTTCTTGACAACCCAGGGGAACATTCTTATCCCTGTACACACTGAAGGCCCCTGGAGTTAATGGGCTCAATCTGGAAGTTCAAAGGTAGTGAGGTAGACAAATAGGGTACATGTGGGGCCAAGAAGTATCTTTTAATTCTTGGCCCAAAGGGTCCTTTTCTGTTTTGAAGAATTCCCAATTTTGCTTCTAATGAATAGCATTGGCAATAGACAAGTTGCTTTCCTGGGTTGGCTCTTTGCAGGGCTTGGTATCTTGGCTGATGGGGCAATCCACCACTAGGTTGAATCCAGCATGTTGCTTGACAGCTGAGCCGGCTTCTCAGGACTTGGCTATCTCTGCTACATGCTCTGGTTGCTGGTGAGACATCTCTCATGGCTCTGATGGATCTCCCAAACTCCCAAAGTTGCCTGGACATGCCACTCTCAGTTTACTCATTCATTGGAAACCAGGAAAGAATAAACGTGAAAGAAACTGAAGTGATATGTATTTGCAGGCATACAGTGACAGGGTAGGAGATAGGCTAGCTGCCTTTCCCTTGCCACAGTTTACAGTAGTCCTCCTCGCTTGAAAGACTACAGGGAAAAAAGTGAGAGATCATCTACCCTAACCTTTTGAATGCTCACACATTTCCAGTTTAGTAACTCATGAGTTCTTAGTCTTTCTAGTTCTAAAGCGAAATAAAAGGCTTTTCATCATCAGGTAAGACTAACTTTGATTTATCAAAAAATTCTTCTCCTTTTTTTTTTTTTCTTTGGCTAGGCAATGGGGTTAAGTGACTTGCCCGGGGTCACACAGCTAGTAAGTGTTATGTGTCTGAGGTTGGATTTGAACTCAGGTCCTCCTGAATCCAGGGCCAGTGTTCTATCCACTGCACCACCGAGCTGCCCCCAAAAATTCTTGATCTCTAAAATTCTACCTATCAGATTTATATCAGGTAAGGAATGTCTGGGCATGCTCCAAGGACTGGATCCTTATTGGCCAGTGCCCTACCTTTCCTCTTCACCTTCATTTATTTGACAGAGGATAACAAAGAGTTTATAGGAACTTAGATGTCATTTATTTCAACCTTCTCCTTTTCTAGATCCAGGAAACTGAAAATTATAGGGACCTACATTCTTGATACATTCTTGGGGTAGCTAGGTAGTGCATGGTTAAAGTGTCAGGCCTAAAGCCAAGGAGACTCATATTCCTGAGTTCAAATCCAGCCTCAGATACTTACTAGCTGAGTGACTCCGAGCAAATCACTTAACCCTGTTTGCTTCAGTTTCCTCATATGTAAAATGAGCTGGAGAAGGAAATAGCAAACCACTCCAGTATCTTTGCCAAGAAAACACCAAATGGGATCATGAAAAGTTGGGCACAACAGAAACAACTGAACAACAATATTCTTTAATTTTTTTATTTTTAACTTTCAACATTCACTTTTATAAGATTTTGAGTTCTAAATTTTTCCCCTCCCTCTCTTCCATCCCCCCTCCCCAAGATGGCACGCAATCTGATAAAAGCTATACATGTACAATCATATTAAGTATATTTCCACATTAGTCATGTTAGGAAAGAAGAATCATAACAAAAGGGAAAAACCACGAGAAAGAAAAAACAAACAATAAAAGAAAATAATATGCTTTGATCTGCATTCGGATTCCTTAGTTCTTTCTCTAGATGTGAATAGCATTTTCTGTCATGAGTCTTTTGGAATTGCTGAGAAGAGCTAAGTCTATCAAAGTTGATCATCACACAATGTTGCTGTTACTGTGTACAATGTTCTCCTGGTTCTGTTCACTTCATTCAGCATCAGTTCATGTAAGTCTTTCTAGCTTTTTCTGAAATCTGCCTGCTCATCATTTCTTATGGAACAATAGTATTCCATTACATTTATATACTCCAATTAGTTCAGTCATTCTCCAATTGATGGACATCCCCCCAATTTCCAATTCTTTGGCACCACAAAAGGAGCTGCTATAACTATTTTTGTATATGTGGGTCCTTTCCCCTTTTTTATGATCTCTTTGGGATACAGACCTAGAAGTGGTACTGCTAGATCAAAGGGTATGCACAGTATGCACAGCTAGATCAAAGGGTACACATAGCCCTTTGGGCATATTTTTGCTTTCTTGCCTCAGCAGTGAAGGGACCCTAACAGCTGGCATTCTCCCTTCTCATAAGTTTACCCTAGCAGGGAAAATATGGCTGCAACAATGATTAAGGAAGAGAAACATATACTGTTAGTATGATAGGATAGTGCTAATAAAGCTATCAGATAATAAACATTTTGTAATAAGTACAATGGGGGATTTGGATTCAGAAGACCTAGGTTTAAATCCTACCTCTGCTATGGTCACCTGTGTGACCTTGGGCAGGCAACTTCACATCAGTTGTTTTTGTTTTTGTTTTTGGCTAGGCAATGGGGTTAAGTGACTTGCCCAGGGTCACACAGCTAGTAAGTGTTATGTGTCTGGGGCTGGATTTGAACTCAGGTCCTCCTCACTCCAGGGCCAGTGCTCCATACACTGTGCCACCTAGCTGCCCCTACATCAGTCTTTACATCTACAAAATAGAGGGGTTGGACTCTATCTAAGTTCTCTTCCATGTCTAAATTTAAATATATGATCAACCAGTTACACTAAAACTTAAACTTTATGGGATGACTTAGGAAACTAACTTCCATTAATAATAAAATTTTTAAAGAAAAATGAACTTTTGCCTTAGCAATTGACTTACAAACTTTTTGAGTACAAAGTACCTAATTTTTATTCTTTCTCCAAAGTATTAATAATGCAAGAGCAGAGAAATAACACATCTGTAGATAGAATCTTTAGAAACATTCCTAATAATTTACATGTCTATTTCTAAGCATCCAATAAAAACAACCTGAACAGAAGTCTCATTCACTGAGATGTAAATAATTCAAAAGAAGGAGGGGAAAGGACCACCTTTCCCTATAGCATGTAATCATTGCTCTGATTTTCTGAGAAAGAAGAGTAAACCAAAAATAATCATGGGTGATAGTGATTCATTATGGTGACTTAAGGGAGCAAAATTACCTTCCATAAATTCAAGGTAATTTGTCTCTATCAACCTGTCTAGTAATGAATTTCCATTTATTTACAGATTGGGTAGTAACATCTTTTCACAAATAGCTAATGTAACTTGTCATCTTTTATCTGTCCTCATTCATTTGATATCTTCCAAAGGTTCAGAAAGTGTTTGGGGTTTTTTGTTTTCCCCTTTTGACTCTGATGCATCTGATATTTTGCTTAAATTGAATTCTGAATTTAGTAACTTAGAAGCTGTGGTACTTCCTAATGAATGGAGTTCTGAAACAAATGTACCAACATCACTTTTGTAAAGAATACCTTAATCGTGACGGACAGCCTCTGGAAAAACACAAATTATCTGATCAGATGTGATAAAAGAAAAATATTTCATATCTTTTTATAAAGAGTGTAGAACTAGGGACTGGGCCTGTGATTTTTTCAGTGTAGAGAAGTTATGGATATGTACACTCCTTCTATTGATTTAGCATGATACCGATATCAGTAAGTAATCGCAGTTTATAGTCTTAAAAGGTTGCCTTAAGGGCACCAAGAGGTTAAGTGACTGTTCCAGAGTCACATAGCCAGTATGGTCAGAAATAGGATTTGAACATATGGATCTCTTTATACATGTGGATCTCTTTCTTTTTTTGCCAACACACATCACTGGACCATATCCTAAGTCTTTCCTGCTTGTTGGAGAAGGTTTTAAGAAAACATGCCAGAATAAGGCATTAGTATTAGGGTATTTTATGACAAGATAATGAAATGGATGAATTGCTCCAGTTTTTTTGTCTTATAACTAACATCTAGTTTGAATGTATAGAGCACAGATTCCCAAAGTAGGTGATACCACCCCATGGAGCACACTGGCCTGATCCAGGGGGGGTGGTAGTGGCTTCGAGTACAATTGGGGGGTGTTGAATAAAAATAAGGGGGCAGTGGGAGCATAAGGGAAGAAGAGAAGACAAGAAAATTTTGAAAAACCATTCATACGTATTTCATCTGTTGTGTAATAGAGTTAAAATCAAAGTGATTACATTATTTTCCAAATTAACACACAAGATGCAAGTTATAACCGATCAGTGGTCAAATCCACTGACAGGTCTTAACAAGCAAATGTTGGCAAGGGAGCCTGTCGCACATTGTCAGGAAGTCCAGCTTACATCAGCAGCAATATGTGCTTGTAATGACGTGTTTACAATAAAATACTATATGGTTACATGGTGCAAAATTTCAATGCAGAAAAAACCCCACAAATTTACAATACATCATTAAATTTAAGATGCATCATTTAAAAAAAAAAGTAGATTTCCAGGGGGGGTGCTGAGTATTTTTTTTTGAAACGGGGCAGTAGGCCAAATAAGTTTGGGAACCTCTGGTTTAGAGGAAGGGAATAAATCTTTATTAAGCACCTACTATGTGCCAGGCATTGTGTTAAGCACTTTACAAAAATTATCTCATTTGATCTTCACAATAACCCCAGATGTGTACTATTATTATCCCCATTTTACAGTTAGGGAAATTGAGACAAACAAAAGTTAAATGACATGCATCAAGTAAATATCTGAGGCTAGATTTGAATCAGATCTTCCTGACCCCAGGTCCAGTGCTCTATCTACTCCACCATTTAGTTGCCTTTGTAGCTGTTTAGATAATAGACCAAACACTGGGCCAATAATTAGTTTCTTTATCTTCTAAATCAGGATTGGTCTTATATATAGGCAGAGTAGTCTGGTCACTGCTATGATTTGAGATTTGTGACAAGTAGCCACCTATGCAAAAATACCTCATCTACTAGCTCCTCCCCAAACCTAGCTGAAACATAGAAATCTCTTAAGCAAGGGTAAAATTCTAAGATGTACTCACTTTTCCACGCTATCTCACTAGCCCTTCACATACTGGAATCTCCAAATTGTGGTTTCATCTTTAGTCCTGACAACAAAGAATGAACCACTGTGCATAAATCTTCTCTTCCTTTACTGGAGTTTAAATTTTTCTAAGGCAAAGTACCACTGAAGGAGTTTACATCTTTTACCTGGGAAGAGTGGGAAGGTCCAATGAATCTTTCCTATCTTCTTCTGATTAGCATATTAACATTAGTTAAATTAGCTAACTCTCACCTTGAAGTCACACAAGAGCGTGGACCTGGTGGGATGTTAGATGGGAACTTTCATAGGAAAAGGGGAAATAAAATAGTGAGCGAACCCAAATGGCCAAGGAATTGGTATGTGCTTAATGGTCTGGAGCAGGCCCTTGAAACACAGCACCTTGGGCATTAGAAGGAAGAAGTAAGAAAAATAAATAAGTAAATATAAAAGTAAATATAGTGACAAGGAAGTTAAGAAGAAGAAGAAGAAGCTTACTTATTTCACAAATGCAACTGGGGCTAGCTTTTTACATGTATTGTTTGCTTATGTCAACAAGGAGAAATACAAAGAATAACTCACATTTGTGTAGTATTTTTTTATGTAGAATTTTATGAAGGTTTTTATATAGTATTTTAAGATTTTCAGAGCATTAGCTCACAACTGCCATAAATCCTAGGGTAGTACAAGTATTATTTAACCCCATTTCACAGATGAGAAATGAAGCCTCCAAAAAATTAAATGATTTGCCCATAGCCACATAGCTAACCACATAACTAACTAAGAATGGGAGCATAAATTTAATTCTAGTTCTTTTGATTGTTAAACCAATGTTCTTTTTGTTATAATATGCTGAATCTGTCCAAAATCAGAACCAGATTCTGCCCCTCCACTCCTTTTTTTTAACATGCATTTAGTAGGTTTTTGTCTCTCTCTTCCTTCTATATATATCTTGCAGTATTTCAAAAAGATTATGTAAGCTTTATTTAGTGCAGGCTAGGTGGTGCAGTGGATGGAGCACTGGGCTTAGAATCAAGAAAGCTCATCTTCTTGAGTTCAAATCCAACCTCAGACACTTGCTAGCTGGGTAACCCTGGGCAAGTCACTTAACCCTGTTTGCCTCAGTTTCCTCATCTATAAAATGAGCTAGAGAAAGAAATGGCAAACCACTCCAATTTCTTTGCCAAGAAAACCCCAAATGGGGTCATGAAGAGATGAATGTGAAACAACAACAAACAACCACCACCATTTTTAAAACCATAGTATAGAGGAGAGTGTGCTGGCTCTGGAGTAGGAGGGCTTAGGCTTGAAACCCACTTCTGACATTTACTACTTGTGTAATCTTGTGGAAGTGACTTAACCTCCATGGAGTTCAGTTTCTTTAGCTGTAATATGAATGAGCTGGGGTAGACAGACTCTGAGGTCCCTCGTTATGAGACCTTTATTATTGGATCTATGTTCCTATGAATAACAACACCTTGAAATGTATTATGTGTATTATAAAATTGTATTGCTATGTCTGTTTTGTTTTTACATTACTAGCATTTACATATTACTTCCCTTCACAAGAAGTCTCATAACTAAGAAAAATAAAGTAAAACAAATACTACAGTGACTTTGTCTGAAAATGTTTCTAACATTTTATATCTGTAATACAAGCCCCCTCCTCTGTATTAAAAATTAATGTAGATCTATTTTATTTCCCTCCCATCTCCTACCTCAATGAAAAAAAGAAGAAAAAACTCACAATTTTTGTAATAAATATGAAGTTAATTTCCTGAAAGGCTGCATATATCTACCAGTGTTTAGCATAGTGCCTGACACATAATGGGTGCTTAATAAATGTTTATTGAATTATTGAATATATACATATGTGTGTGTGTATATATATATATATATATATATATATATATATACATATATATGTATCTTCTTCTACACCCTAAATCCATCACCTATCTGTAATAGATAGCATGTTCCATCATTGGTCCTCTGAAATCATGGTCACTGGATTGATCATAGTTCTTACAGCTTTGAACATTGTTTTTACAGTACTGTTATTATTCTGATTCTGCTCATTAAATTCTTGGTGATAGGCAATTAGTTAGAGGATAATTAATTTGTAGTCCATGAGAATAAAAATCAAATATTCTACTATATATCATATTTGATATTAGAAGCAGCAGAATCTGTAGTAGTTTTTCCTTTGGAATCCCCATTTTCATTTCCAATCTTCATTTGATGTTTCAGAGATGAAAATTTTGTTTTCCTCAGGGATAGTAACTTGATGGAAAAAATGTTGATAATGGTTTTGAGTTTAGCGATTTCTTTCCCTTAAAAAATATTTTGTCCAAGGATATAACAAAGCACAAAGACAAACCCATACTATATTATATGATAAGTCAAGTCAGCAAACAATAAACATTTGTTGAGGCCCTAATACAAAGAGAGTGGCACTCTCTCAGGTGCTTCCAGGGATACAAATGTGAAATAGATGGGTCTTGAATTTGAAGAGAATGCAATCTTGTAAGGAAGAGAAGCTATATGCAAATAAATATGAGACAGAAAGTAATAAGTGGTGAAGAAGATATACAAGCGAAGGGCTCTGAGAGCCTGGGGGCGGGAGAGATTATTTTTGGGCAGGGAGATCATTGAAGATATCATTTTTTCTGAAGTCTTTTTAAGTATGGATGCTATTTTAAGGAGAAAAGGTGGAGAAAAGGGTATGAAGTTATAGGCCGAGCGAAGAGTATGAGAAAAACAAGGACGCATAAAAATAATGATGAGTTTGAGTCATCAATTGTCCTAAACATAAGGTGCAAAAAAAAAAAAAAAAAAAACAACTGAAATAATTTTGAAAAAGAAGGTGGAATGTCAGGTCAACATAACCTCTTGCAAGATGCCTTTCCTTATTCTTCAGGTATTAATATCCCATCCTCCCATCAGTGATTATTTATTTTTTGCATACATCATATATTGGCTTATCTATGAATAGGTTTTTTCCCCCTCCAGTAAAATTGTGAGGTCTTCGAGGGCAAAGATTTTTTTCACTTTCGCATTTGCATTTCCAGGACCTAGCACAAGTAGAGGTTCATTGATATATTAATTAATTGATTGATCACAAAGCACCCTGAATTTCAAGTTGAGGAATTTTTATTTTAATCTGTGGACAATAGGAGTTGCTGAAAGTTTTTGAATAGAGGAGCTACCAATATTTATTACATACCTATTATGTATCTAGTGTTGTGTTAGGTACAGTAGGTTATAATACAGAACTTGCTCTTTAGATAATCTCCATCTAGTTGGAGAGACAAGAGTCACATACAAATAATCAAGGAACAATGGGAAATCATGTATAAGCAAAAGTTAGGCTTTATGGCATAGATTATGAGTTTTGGAGAGGAATTTACAAGACAGAAATATTGGTATGGCTAACAGTGGTTATAGAAGAATGTATTGATGGGTGGGGGCTGGATCTGGGTCCTGAAGGGTGGAATAAAATTTGGATTAGTGGTGAAGAAGAGGGAGAAGGATGTTCTATGTATCGGTAACATCTTGAATGAAAATATGGAGGTAGGAATGGGAATGGAGACAGTAACCTGGTCATCCTGACTGAAGTAGATGGTTCCTATTAGAGAATAGTAGAAAACAAACCAATAATGCTAAAGCTTTTCTTGATGTATAATTAGGGAAAAATAAAATACTATTTAAAAAGTTAAAAATTTTTTAAAAATTAAAAGAAGAAAATAAACTAATAATAGATACTTTTTGATGGTTTGGTAAAAGTAAATGGAAAAACTGGGATCAGTTGATAAAGAGCCTTAAAGGTTAAAATTCTTAATGTAAATTTAGACTTGGTCTATTAGACTAATAGTCTGCAAACTTTTTTTTGGTTTCCAGAATCTCATTAGTTAAAAATAAATAACTTTTAAAAAAATAAAAATTGAACATGTAAGTTTATTTATAAATAACATGCATGTACTAATATACTATTACATGTGAATAAAAACAGAATTTTAGAAGAATGAAAGGAAATAAACAATATTTTAAAGATATTTTGAATTTTTAAATTGCTAATACAAAACATTTTTATTCTTGAGAAAAGTGTGATTGAATATGCTTCATTATTTTAGAAAAAATACTTTATTTGTATCTTGGGAAATATGGTAGACTCATGAATAATTGTTAGGAATCAGTGAATTTGGTTAGTGTGGCTAATTAAACAGGTGCGTTTTTTTTAAAAGATTTTTAATTGAAAACTCTACAGTACAAAAATAAAGTAATAGATGATAGAGAGTTGTTACAACAGCTTTTGAATAGGAATTGTGCTTTTTTTATAGTGATTTATTACACACAATGCAAAAATAATCAACAAAAAGTCCATTGTCCCTGATTTCAACTCAGCAGAATTTCTAATATAGGCATACCTTGGAGATATCACAGGTTTGGTTCCAGACTACCATAATAAAATGAATATTGCAATAAAGTGAGTCACAAGAATGTTTTGCTTCCCAGTGCATATAAAAATTAGGTTTATATGCTATGTTGTAGTCTATTAAGTGTGCAATAGTATTATGTGTATAAAAACAATGTATATACCTTAACTTAAAAAATACTTTATTGCTGAAAAAAAATGCTAACCATCATATGAGCCTTCAGCAAGTCAGAATCTTTTTGCTGGTGGAGCATCTTGCATTGATGTTGATAATTGCTGAATGATCAAGATGGTGGTTGTGGCAATTTCTCATAATAAGACAACAATGAAGTTTGCAGCATCAATTGACTCTTCCTTTCACTTGATCACTTAGTGGCCATTATAGGGTTATTAAGTGACCTAATTTCAATAGTGCTGTGTCTCAAGGAATAGGGAGGGCCAAGGAGAGGGAAAAAAATAGGGAAATTGCTGATTGATGGGGCAGTCAAAACACATATAGCATTTATTGATTATTGCTGTTTTATATGGGCATTTGTGGATTCCCCAAAACAATTACAATAGTAAAATCAAAGATCACTGATCACAGATCACCACAACAGATATAATAACAATGAAAAAATTTGAAATATTGTGAGAATTACCAAAACGTAACACAAAAACATGATCTGAGCACATGTCGTTGGAAAAATAGTGCTAACAGATGTGCTTGACACAGGGTTGCCACAAACCTTCAATTTGTAAAAAATGCAATGTCTGCGAAGTGTAATGAAGTGAAGTGTAATATAATGAGATATGCCTGTATAACTCCATTCCTCTTTCTTTCCAAGGTTCTGCTTAATGGTGGCATTATTCTGAAATTTCTTATTCATCTTCGGGTGTTTTAACTGTGTTTTGTGTGTGTCTGTGTGTGAAGAACTCTAAGAAAGCTAGTTTGGTCAGAGTATAGAGTACAGAAAAAAGAATAATGTATAATGAGACTGGAAAGATAGGTTAGGGGTAGGCTGGGAAGAGTTTTAAATACCAAAAAGACTTCATATTTGATCCCTGAGGTAATAAGAAACTCCTGAAACTGATTGAATAGAGGAGAGGCATGTTCGTACCTCTGATTTAGGAAAATCATTTTGGTAGGTGTATGGAGGACATATAGGAGAAGGGAAAGACTAGAGGCAGGGAAACCAGTTAGGAGGCCACTACAATAATACAGAGAAGAGATGATGAGAACCTTAACCAGGTGATGACTGTGTAGGTGGAGAGAATTAGGAGTAGGCAAGAGATGTTGTGGAGACAGAAATTGTGAGACATGACAATTCCTTAGATGTGTGGGGAAAATGAAAGTAAGGAGATGGGGATGATGCCAAGGTTGTGACATTAGGTGACTCCAATGGTAATCTTGACAAAAATAGGTAAATTTGGAAGAAAGATGGGTTGGAGGGAGGGAATAATGTAATGAGATATACATATCACAACTCATCCTGTATAATTCATTCTATCCCATTCCACAAAGAAAAGGGAGGTGGTTCAATTCTCTTCCTCACCAGTCACTTCATGAATAGTAGAACTGGCCCTCCAAGGTGCACTTGTAGCCACGAGAAAATCTGGGGATCAGAGGATGGGTACATTGGGAGGCTGGGGATATTCCCCTGTGGTGTCTATGCAACTGTTTCTTTGGGTTCTTGATGTAGTGTTTGGGTTTCATTCATCTGTTGGGTCAATGTCAGAACCAGGAGTTAAGAGAGTTTCCCGGTTGTGTGTGGGGTAAGTTGCAGAGTGCTGGGATGTAATGGCTTGAAAAGTAGATGTGGTTATGTTGAAAACAAACCCCAAAGTAGTGTTGGTTGATTATCATGGCATCATTGGCTTCATGTCATACTCCACAAGAGAGCCAGGGTCCCAATTTTGGAGACCATTGCAATAAACAATGGAAAGCCACTGTAGCTTCTTGAGCACTGAAGTGACTTGATAAAGTGATGTTTTATGAAAACCAATATGGTTTCTGTGTATTGTTGTTTTTGTTCTTGTTGTTGTCCTTCATTTTTGAAGAGGACCAACATGACATCACTATGTTAGAGTCAAGTTTTAGTGTGTCCGACTGTGACTGATCAGACCAATACGAGCTCAGAATGTTCTACCACGGGTTGGGCACAAATAGTTCATATGAACATTTGGAGTGAATTCTCTAACTTTGCACATCTCAAATTTCTTTTGAGCTATTTCAATTCTGTTTTGCTCATAGAGCGTAGCACCTTCCCTGATGAGGGCAGGCCATGTTGGGCAGTCCTGTGCCAGTGCCCCCATGTCACACAATAAATTCTAAAGTTCTTAAGAAAGACCTTGAGAGTATCCTTGTATCACTTTTTTTTTATCACCATGTGAGCGCTTGCCCTGAGTTCTCCATAAAATAGTCTTTCTGGCAAGCACACATTTGACATTCAGACAGGCCAGCCCAATGGAGTTGCTCTCTGTGCAGTAGAGTTTGTATACTTGGCAGTTCAGCTCGAGAAAGTACCTGAGTATCTGGTATCTTATCCTGTCAGGTGATTTTCAGAATCCCCCTAAGACAATTCAAATGGAAGTGATTCAGTTTCCTGTCATGGTTCTGGTATACTGTCCAGGTTTCACAGGCATATAACAATGAGGCCAACACAACAGCTCTGTAGACCTTCAATTTTGTAGTCAGTCTAATACCTCTTCTCTCCCACACTTTCCTTCACAGCCTCCCAAACACTAAGCTAGCTCTGGCAATACATGTGTCAACCTCATTATCAATGTGTACATCCCTGGAAAGTACACTACCAAAGTAAGTGAACTTATCCACAGCATTAAAAACTTCTCCATTTGCTGTAATCAATGGTTCCATGTATGGATGGTGTGGTGGTGATTGATGGAGAACTTGTGTCTTCTTGGTGTTAATTGTTAGGCCGAAATCAGCATAAGCAGAAGAGAATTAAGCCATACTCTCTTGCATCTTAGCTTCAGAGGCTGCTTTGTGCACAATCATGGACAAACAGAAAACCATGCACCAACACTCCCTCCACTTTAGTCTTGACTTGTAGCCTTTTTTTTGTTTTTTGGTGAGGCAATTGGGGTTAAGTGACTTGCCCAGAGTCACACAGCTAGTGAGTGTTATGTATCTGAAAGCAGATTTGAACTCAGGTCTTTCTGACTCCAGGGCTGATGCTCTATCCACTGTACCACCTAGCTGTCCCTAGGATTATAGCCTTTTGATGAAAAATGTACCATCAGTGTGCCTTGATGCTGTGTTCATCCTCATTTGACAACATGGCTGAAAATATCATGCTAAAAAGTATGAGAGCAAGCACACAGCCTTGTTTCACTCCATTGTTGACTGGGAAAATGAGAGAGCATTGTCCATTATCCAGAACCTGGGCAAGCATGCTGTCATGAAATTGACATACAATGCTGATGAACTTCTCTGAGCAATGAAATTTTGACATAATTTTCTACAAGTCTTCATGACTGACAGTATCAAAGGCCAAGCTTGGTCAGATCTATAAATGTTGTGTACAGACCTTTGTTCTGCTCCTAGCATCTCTTCTGGAGTTGTTGGGCAGCAAACATATTATTGACCATTCCTTGGTCCTTTCTGATGCCACACTGGCTCTCAGGTAGATGACCATCTTTCATATGAAGGATCAGTCTATTAAGGAGGACTCTGGAAAGAATTTTGTCAGCAATGACTAAGAGAGAGACACCCCCTTGCCCCTGTGATCGGCACATAACAATCTATTTCCTTTACTTTTACAGGGATGGACAATGGAGGTGTTCTTGAACTTCTGGGAGAATAACTTCCTCTTGCCATATAATCTGGAAAATTTCAGTCACTTTTTGTATAAGCAATGGACCCCTCCACCTTGATGAAAACAAATTCTAAAAATTCCAAAAACTAATTGAAAACTAATATGATTTTTGTGTATAGAATGGATGCAAAAGGGACTTGACTGGAAGTGAAGGCATCAGTTAATATACTATTTTGAACAATCCAGGCATGAGTAGGTGAGGACCTGGACTACAGTGATGGCAATGGCAAAAGAAAGGAAGAAAGAAATTGAAGAGGCGCTGTTAAGTATTCTGATGACTTCTTCCATAGACAAAATAAAAAGAGTAGTCAAAGATAACCATATCTTTTAGCTTGAAGGACTAGGACAGGAGTATAAGAGTTTAGAATGGGAGCTGTTTTAAGAGGGTTCAGTCACAGACATTTTGATTTTAAGTATAAAATGTTTTATAGTTGGAAAGAAGTTCATTATTATGTTTTCCCAATTAGAGAAAAGTAACCTTCCACAAACCCAACTCAAACAAAACTCAATGCTTTCATTCTACAAAACTTATTAATATAACAAATATTGTTTTGACAGTTTTGTTTTGGCTCCCCAATGTTTACTTTGGCAGGGAAAATTGAAAGACATTGTCTCTTTAGAGAACATAATAAAAATTCACACTATGAAATTATAAATGCTGCTTTCAAAATACATAAATGCTGTTTTAAAATATAATTATGTCATAAATCATTTACAACATATTCTTTCTTAGGTAAATTTCACTATAATATAAAAACAAATGAAGCTAAAAACTCACTCTCATTTTTAAATACTTGTGGCTTATCATTTATTTAAATATTTAAATCAGAGATTCTAGTGTGCTTTTTCACATCTAGGACAATGTTATGGCTTTATTAATAAAATATCATTATAATCTTAATTCTTAGTTATGTTTCTTAAAGGTATCAAAAATATAGATGAAAACTGAAAATTAAAAACAATTTTCCTTGATCCAGGTGTTTCAGGCATCCCTCTATCTCACCCTAAACATAGATCATTGGAAACTTTTGCATGACTTAACATTTAAAATTTAACCTGAATATTTGAAACAATTCAGAAGATATTCAAGCAAAGGAATATCTCACAAAAACTATGTTTTTTTCTTATAATTTTCAGTAACAAAGTTTGGAAATGTACTTGGTATATCTAGTTTAATGATATGCATTTTTCTAAGACTAGATATTGCTGATGTATTTGGAAAGACTTTGTATGCTGCAAAATGCAGCTAGGTAGCTTAGTGAATAAATTACTGGGCCTGGAGTTGGGAAGACTCATCTTCATGAGTTTAAATCCAGCCTCAGACACTAGCTCTGGGACCCTGGGCAAGTCACTTAACCCTGTTTGCCTTAGTTTCTTCTTCTATAAAATGAGCTAGAGAAGGAAATGGCAAACCACTCCAGTATCTTTGTCAAGAAAACTCCAAAAGGGTCGCAGAGAGTTGGACATGGTTGAACAATTGTTTACTGAAAATCTTCAAACAAAAAAAATTCTAAGTGTAAGCTTACAAAGAAAAGCAAAAATATGGACTCTGCCCTCAATGAGGTACAGTTATGTGCAATCATATTAAGTATCTCGTTTGGAATAACCATTTTCAGAATAATAAGTTATATGTAGTCTCAACTTGCTTGAATTTCTCAGTGTCCTCCTTAGCTTTAGTGCAAAAGATGCAGATGTGCAGGCCACTGGGACATTTATGGATCTAGTAATTAGTAGTTGTCGCCATGAAGACAAATTCATGTTCAACAAACTTTAAAGTGTTCCAGTGTTACAGATGGTCTCATAGAAACTGTGCACAGTGGACTTCGCAGAACTCTTACACCATCCTGCCCCTGTAGATAAACTTGAGAAAAATGTCTTAACCTTTTCATACAGTGGTTCTTTGATGTATGGTGCCTAGAATGGAGCAGATGCTTAATAAATGTTGGTTCAATTGAACTAAATTGATTGCTTCCTTTACATTGTAGGTTTTCAGAGTCTTTTCAATTGGCCTAGATGGGCCAAAATATATTCTGACACCACCTTCTAGAGTCTTGCTGCAGGGTAAACTTTAGCTGACTCAAACCTAATTTGGTATCAAACTATAAATACTGCCAAATTACCTTTACAAGGGGAAAATATAACCTAATGAATCAAGGGTAGTTAAATTTTTTGCCTTTAATAGAAGAGGTAAAAACAAAACAAAACAAAACAAAACAAAAAAACAGAAGAGGTTAAATAAAATTAAACCTGTTATTGTTCTGCCTCATTACACTGATAGTGAGGAATGGTTCAAACAAGGGACCATCTGCTCTGTTCCCATTCGATCCCATATTCTTCAACAGATCACCCTCTTTGCAATCTGTCAGTTATTTTCAGTTTCTCCATATCTACTAGACGCTTCTCTACTGACTACAAACATGTCAGTATTACCTATCATTTCACCAAAAAAACAAACCCTCATTTGATTCATCTGTTTTTACTATCATCTCATGTCTCTCCTCCCTTTTATGGCTAAACTCCTTGAGAAGGGTGTCTACAATCGGTACTGCCACTTCCTTTCTTCTAACTCTCTTCCTAACTCTACAGTCTGGCTTCAAACTTCATCATTTAAAGAAAACTGCTTTCTTTCTAAAATTACTAGTAATCTCTTAACTGCCAAACCCAATGACCTTCTCTCAATTATCATCCTTTTTGACCTCTCTGAAACTTTTGATATTATGATCACGGTCTTCTCCTTGATACTCTCTTCCCTCTAGATTTTCATGACACTTATTTTCCTTCTACATGTGTCACTGTTCCTCAGTTTCCTTTGCTGTATCTTTATCTAAGACATGCCGGCTAATCATAGATGGTCCTACAGGGATTTGTCCTGGGTCCTTTTATCTTCTCCCTTTCTATTGTTTCACATGGTGATCTCATTGGCTTCTATTTGGACTATATGTGCTGACCAGTGGTGGCGTCTTCTGAGCTCATATTGATCTGATTAGCCACAGTCAGACAGACGCTGCACTTTCATTCCAACACAGGGATGTCATTTTGGTCCTCTTTGAGAATGAAGGACATCAACCATAACCATGAATTCATTTGTCATCTTTATATAGAGGGTTTGCAAATCTGCTTATTCAGTCCTGATCTCTCTGCTTACCTCTAGTCTTACATCACCAGCTGCCTATCAAATATCTTAAACTCAACATGTCCAAAACTGAACTCATGAACTTCCTCCTAGCCCCAAACTATCCTTTGTTCATAACTTCTCTAGTAATGTTGGGGGTACCACCATCTTCCCAATCCCTCAGACTCACAACCAAGATGTCATGCTCAATTTTTCACTCTCTCTCATGCCCTGCATCCAATGTATTGCCAAAGTTTGTCCATTTTACCTTGGTAACATCTCTTACATATGCCCCCTTCTCTCTTCTGGCACTGCTACCACTAAATCCAGGTTTGGATCTCCTCACTCTTGAACTACTGCAATGGTGGTCTGCCTGCCACAAATCTCTCTTCACTCCATTTCAGCTGCCAAAGTCATCTTTCTAAAGCACAGCTCTAACTATGTCATCCCGATATTCAATAAACTCCAGTGGCTCCCTATCACCTCCAGAATCAAATAGGACAATTTCTTCTATTCAGAGCCCTTCGTTCTTCCCCTCCCATTAACTTTCTAGTCTTCTTACCCTCTACAAATCCCCCTTACCTTTCACTCTTTGATCTAGAGACGTTGGTTTCCTTACTAGTGCTTGTGTAACCTGATTTGGGGCATTTTCACTGCTGTCCCTAATGCCTGGAATGCTCTCTCCTCTTCTTCTCTACCTCTTGACTTCACCAACATTCTTCAAATCCCAGCTAAAATCCTGCCTTCTACAGGAAACCTTTTCCGATCTCACCTTAATGCTAACACCTTCTCACTACTGATGATTTCCACTGCCTCCTTTATATAGCTTATTTACATGGTTTTTTTTTTTGCATTAAACTATGAATTTCTTAAAAGTAGAGGCTATCTTTACCTTTCTTTGTATCCCCAGGGCCTAGTACAGTGTTTGGCACATAGTAGGTGCTTAATATATGTTTGTTTACTGACTGATATAACCAGTCACATGATATGAAGTGCTGATGAATCCATTGTGTTGCGCACTCTTTTTTTTTTAACCAATTGCCGGAACTTACACCACTTAATGATACTGAATACTTCAGTAAACTCAAAAAATATAGATGCCTATATAGCTCTGATTCAAAAGACTTCTCTAATAATATGCATAATGCTAAATGGATTTTGGATCTCAATGGTATTCCTCTACACAATACTGTCCATTCAGACCTCTTTATCTGGTACTTTTGTTTTTGTTCAATTTTCCTTCTCCATTTTATAGATGAGGTACTGAGGCAAACAGGGTTAAGTGTTGCCTAGGGTTACATAATTAGTAAATGTATGAGGCCAGATTTGAACTCGGGAAGATGAGTCTTCCTGCTTCCAGGCCCAGCCCTCTATCCATTGTTCCACCTAGCTCCCCTATTTTTGTATTTTTCAGTTCAGTTGTTTTTCAGCAGTGTCTGACTCTTCATGACCACATTTGGGGTTTTCTTGGCAAGGATATTGGAGTGATTTGCCATTTCTTTGTCTAGCTCATTTTACAGATGAAGAACTGAAGCAAATAGGGTTAAGTGACTTGCCCAGGGTCGCACAGTGTCTGAGGTCAGATTTGAACTTAGGTTCTCCTAACTCCAGGCCTACACCCATTGTACCACCCAGGTTGTTTATATCCAGCAGAATATAAGATCATCCTTGGAGACAAGGATGGTTTCATTTTTATCTTTTTATACACTTAGCACAAGGTTTGGCACATAATTGGCATTTATAAAATGTTTGTTATATATAAAGGAAGCACTTTTGCCTGCACAGAATCTTCCTTAAACTGGAGAAATAAATGCCAAAAGGATTTAAAAGGGTCCGCTCTTATTCCTATCCTTAAGAACTAAGGGGGAAAAAGCTGATTGTGGTAACTATGAAAGTAGCTCTCCACTCTCTATCTCTTGCAAGATCCTGGCCAGAATCTTTTGTCTATAACCCAATAATATTGGGAAACTGACACTCCTAGAATCATGGCATTTCTTCAGACAACAGATATGATCTTTGCTGTGCATTAGATATAGGAGAAGTGTAGGAAATACAACCAGGATCTCTAAAATAATGATAATAATAATACCAATATCAATAATAACAATTACAGTTAATCTCATTGTTGAATAAGTCAGGCTATGTAATTCTCTTGGTAAAACACAGACCTTTAAACAAAATGGGAGGATGAAAGGGGCTGGAGAAGGAAAGGATGGGAATGGTCTTTAGCACTAAATCTTCTTTTCTTTCCATTAAAAGCCTCCAGCATGCTAATTGCATCATCAGCTTACTTATTGATTCTAATGTGTTGCAGTTTACCATAAATGAAAGTCTCTCTAGTTGTTGCTTTAAGGATTCTTGAAATTTAATACAAGGATGTGAGGATGGAGAGGTTCCACTGCCCAGTTTTAATTAAAAAACAATAGAATGAAAAATAAAATTTCAGGCATTGCTAAAATTACCTTTTCTAGGGGGAAAAATCCAGATAAATCACTTACTTGCATTTCCTTTAGTAATGAGGAAGTCTAGGCAAAGCAAAGTAAATCTCTTTTTGCTGAAAAGGCAATTTGTTAATGCTTGAAGTTTTATTTCTTATTGATTAAGTAATAGATATAAACTGACCCACTCCTCCTGGATGCCCTGACTTGAAAAATGTTAACACTGGACAACTTTAGAAGGAATTTTGAGGAAGTTTACGAGCACACCATTAATGGAGCTGCATTTTTTATCTATACCAAAGAGAACAACAATAACAGTTTTCTAAGGAAAAGGGCATGGGTGACAGACAAATAACAATATTTATACTTAGTAAATAAATCTAGGATGGAACTAATTCATTTACCAAGTACTATTTCTTCCACTAGCTGAATAAAAAAATACACCAGGCTTGAAGTCTGTGTGTGTTCTTGCAAATACATCCATGAAAAGACTCAAGTGTTGAAGTGTATGATATGTACTAGCATCCGTCCTGGGCAGGGTGCCATGCTTTCAGGAGTTCCTGATACTCTTCTTACCCAACCATGAAGCACATGGGTGCTTCACAGTGAATGAATGGTGGCACCTGAACTTCAAAATAGCCAATAATTTTGCCAAAAGTAGGTGTTCTTTCTCATCAGTACTTTTTTGATTGATTGATAATAGGTGCTACAATCTGTTCTTGATTATTGCTGCTTCCTCCCTATCTGATTCTGTTGCTCTATTCCTTGGCATCAATTCCTGTATCTCTCTTAATAGAAAATCTTGTCTACTTTCTCTTATTCCTTTTTTCATATTAGATGTATAGCACCTATTTCATTTTAGATAAATCTCTTAGGCTTGACTCAGTTTCCAGGCTTGTTCCACCACACTTGAACTGTCAGTGCACTTTGCCTATGGCAAATTCATCTTGTATGTCCCCACAGACTACAATTCCCATAATCCTCCACTGGATGGCTCCTGATGGAGGATATGACCCACTGAAGTTAAGAATGCCATAGTTGCAATCCCAGTTCCAGCATTTCCTAACAGAAGCTGGCAATAGGGAACAGACAGGGTCCAACGTCCCCCAAGCTACATTCCTTTTGCTGCTTGCACCATTAGGACATCTTTTTTCCATTAGTGGAACCCCAAGTTCTTTATTTTCCAGTCCCCTCCATTTAGTGGTGGGTGAGCCTTGTGTCTGCTAGCAATGATATGGAACTATAAGAGGGGGTCCCTAGGCAATCCTGAATTTCTGCCACAGCAAGGGAAAGAGTCAGTAGATTCCTCTTCCAGTACCTCTCATTTCTCGTGATTCTTGGTGGTATTGGAGAGTATGATATTTAACCTCACAGAGTCCATATATTTTCTGGAGCCCCTGGAAAGTCATCTCTAGTCAGAATTACTATACTTACCATGATACCTTCTACTCAATGACCAATCAAAACTCGTGGCTGTTAATTGAAACAATGTTCTCTGGTCACATCAAGGATTTCATTGACGTAGTTAACACTCAAGAAGCAGAAATCTTTTTCTTTCCTGGAGCCCATGACTATGTCATCAAGCTCCTACCAAAGATCCTTACCCTTGGTATGTGTCTCTTCAAGTGAGATGAAATATGTGAATTACGTTGCAAACTTTAATGTTATTTTTATTATTACTTATTTATAGGCCTAGAGACCCAGACCATTAAGGCTTTTGTAGCAAGGAAATTCTTCTTGATTCTAGACTTTTTGTCTGCAAAAGAACTACTACTACTCTTGGTGAGAAAGAAAATCTATGAGTTCAGACTGTACCATGATGATAGAAATGTAAAAGTGACAAGTATCACCTAGTATTTGTTCTAGAACTTCTGAGTCAGTTTTTTTTTTTAATTTGTTAGGAGGTGGGGGGATGTCTAATTTTCATCAAGAGGAACTAGGACCTGGGGTTTGGGTGATCCTGCATGTTAATTAGTACACCAAGGGAACAAATGAACAACCATATCTCAAATATGATTTGGACCATAATGATACCTTGTGATGCCATTTGGGCTCTGCTAAATCCCTGCTAAATTTCAACAAATCATGAATATCATCTTCCAAGGCTTGTTAGTTCAAGATCTAATCACATACTTTGAAAATGTTTTAATCTGTTCACAACCCACACACAGAATACCTCATTTATGTGAATTATGCTAGCATGGCTCCATGAGAACTGTTCATATTTGTAGCAGATGTGTCTAGCCCTGGAAAAGCCAATTTTCCCCTTGCCAACTATGTCCTGTACAAGATGTGAAGTTCCCAAGGGAAGGTCAACTCTTTGTTCAGGTGTTAATTGGCCTTGTTATGGGTTCTTATTGCCACATCAGCGATGAAATACATGCCTGGTTCATAAACCTCAGTGACACCTTTGTGTTTGGCCTTTATAAAAAAATTGTTTATTTCATTAAATTTTTTCAATTACATGTAAAATATTTTTAGCATTCATTCATAAAAATTTTGAGTTTCAAATTCTCTTCCTGCCATCCCTTCTTCTGCTTTGAGAAAACAAATAATTTGGTATTGATTATGCACGTGAAGTCATGCAAAACATATTTCCGCATTATCCATGTTGTGAAAGAAAACATGATCAAAATAAAACAAAAATAAGGAAAGTTAAAAAAAAAGTACACGTCACTCAGAATTCAGAGTTTATCAGTTCTCTCTCTGGAGGTGGATAGCATCTTTCATCATAGATACTTTGAAATTGTCTTGATCAAAGTAGCTAAGCCATTCACAGTTGATCAGATTTACAATATTGCTGTTACTGTGTATAATGTTCTCCTGATTCTGCTCACTTCGCTTTGCATGAGTTCATATGTCTTCCTAAACTTTTTTCTGAAATCATCCTGCTCCTCATTTCTTATAGCACAATAGTATTCCATTATATTCATATACCACACCTTGTTCAGCCATTCACCAATTGATGAGTAGCTCCTTGATTTCCAATTCTCTGCCACCACAAAAAGAGCTGCTACAAATATTTTTTGTACAAATAGCTCCTTTCCCCTATTCTTTGATCTCTTATGGATACAGACTTAGTAGTGGCATTGCTGGCTCAAAGAGTATGCCCAGTTTTATAGTCCTTTTGGTGTAGTTCCAAATTGTTCTCCAGAATGGGTGGACCAGTTCCCAACTCCACCAACAGTGAATTAGTGTCCCAATTTTTTTCACATCTCCTCTAGCATTTGTCATTTTCCTTTTGTGCCATGTTTGCCATTATGATAAACGTGAGATGGTATCTCAGAGTTGTTTTAATTTTCATTTCTCTAATCAGTAGTGATTTCAGGCATTTTTTTTATGTGACTATAGTTTTGATTTATGCCTTCTCACTGGAAGCCTCAATCATAGGTTGGATGATCACTTATTGGGTGTGTTGTAGAAGAGATGCTTGTTAAGGTATGGGTTGGGCCAAATGGCTTCTGAGGCTCCTTTGATTTCTGAGATTCCTTGATTTTATGACCATAGAAGTCCTTGGGGTTGGTAGGTCTGGTTTTCCAGGAGAGTGGGTTGTTTGATTCTTAAGCAATCTTCGGTCATTTCTTCTTATGGATGCCCTGCCTTGGTGATATTTAGTTTCAGAGTTATCAAGGAGGATGAAGAGACAGGAGACTGCTCTATGAGTTCCTGGAATTCTTTCTTAGCCAGTTGTGGCCACTCAGTCACATAGCTCTTTCTACTATTCACAATGTCCCTGATTGATTCTGATCAATATACTTAATTGAAAATATTGTCCTTCTGGTAGCATTTTTTTATTTAGTAACTGTATGTGAAAGCCTGCATTCTTAAGAAGATTTGATAATTTTTATAAATGTGTTGATGATTTAACCCCTCTGACCCTGTTTCAGTGAACATTTGACTGCACAAAAACTGAAGTCCTCTTAATTTTAATAAAATTTTATCTGCTAATAATAGAAGAAGGATCTAGGGATGTGAAAAAGGTAAGGTACCGATTAATAAGGGACAGAAAGCACCCATATTATAGACTCAAGGGTGAGAGAGATTTTATAAACTCTATGCCCATACTTTCCTGAGCCTGTCGTACCCCAAATCTATGGAGTCATGTACTCTTGAATCAATAGATTGCCTGGATAGCTGACACAATATAAAAACATCAAGTGTGTGGATTACACATACAAATACATAGACCACCATGGGAAATCCCCATCAGAAAAAAATGTCTACATAATGAAAATAGAATCTTTAATACAATCTTTAAAATACAATTATTTCCAAAAGGAGGATTATTTCTTCTTTCTAATATGAGAACTTTTGCTGTCCTGGACACGTGGCAAGAATCAAGGCACAGAGCCAAGAGGATGCTGATCTCTTGGTCAAAGGAGAGAAGTGAAAAGTTTAATCCTATAAAGGAGACTGAAAAAGAGTGGTCAGAGGGTAAAGAAAGAAAAAAAAAGAAAACAAAGAGGTAAAAGAAAAAAAAGAGACAGAGTAAAAGAGGGAGCAGTACCATAAAAAACCATGGAGGAAAGTGTCCAAGGAGCAGTAAGTAGTCAATATTCTCTGACTACCTTGATTCCATAGTTTCAGCAGCTTTGGTGATCTGGATAGTCTAGTCAGGGTAGACCTCTGTCGTCTCCTTTTCCTTTTGCCTCCAGTGAACTTCTCAACTTAGACTTCGAGAGACAGTGGAAGATAGAAGGATCTGTTGTGCTATGGTCTATGGGATCACAAAGAGTCAGACATGACTGAATAACAAGTCCTTTATCTCTTAGTCCTATTCCTCCATTCCTAAAGCTTCTGCTACTTTCTCAGGCCATTACCTCTACTCTGACTTCACTTTTCTCCCTTCTTGATTTCAACCCATTGGTTAACAAAGTAACATCATACTCTTCTCCTTCTATTTGTCTGGTCACTCCTCCTCTATCCCCTTTTGTATATAATCATCCATGTACATTTACTAATGGACTTTATCCTGGGCCTAATTCTCTCTCCCTACTCCACTTGATTACCTCATAAGTTTCCATGGTTTTCTTTTAATCATTTTTACATTGATGATTCCCAGATATATAGATCCAAACCCAGTTTCCTTCCTGAGCTCTAATTCTACTTGGCCAACTGTCTGCTGGGCATTTTATACTGTATATACCAGAGACATCTCAAATTCAACATGACCAATGCTTACTTCCCTCAAGACAGCTTAAGTGCCATTTTCTACACGAAGAGTTTTCTGATTCCTCTGGCTGGTGCTATCCATCCCATGATTACCTTGTATTTATTCTGTATGCACTTAGGTGTATATACATTGTCTCTGCTGATAGACTGTAGGCTCCTTGAGGGTAAAAGTTATTCTAGTTTTTGCCTTTTCACTGAGCACCTATAGTGATGCCTGACCCTTGGGAAGTACTTAGGAAATGCTTATTGATTTATTGATTAGATTCATCTTCCTAATGGAATTTTCTGTACAAGTCATTCTACAGCCTATTTATTTTTGCAACCTACCAAGACCACTCTTTCCTGAGACTTGTGTTCTGCCAGAGTAAGGACACTTTACTCTGCCCTTCGAAACTACACTGTATACATTTTTAACATGGGGTCAAATGCTAAGTTATTGACAAGGATGCTTAAGTAAGCAGGCTCCTAACAGCAAAGCAATCAAACAAACACAATCAACTATGTTTCTTCAGATCACCAACATAGAATAGAAAATACTCAAGGAGAGTAGGTGAAGGTTATCAGAACATATAAATACAGTCATGAGGAAATTTACCATCTCATGAAATACTTCTGTGAAACTTTAGAAACATATTTTTTGCAGGGAGAGATCAAGAGCACAAGATCACAGCTTTAAAGGTAGAAGCACACAGGTCCAACCCTCTTATATTATAGATGAGGAAACTGAGAGCCCAAGAAGTGAAATGACTTACAATAAAACAATTGAGCCCTGTTGCCATGTGACAATTTTGATGCCCAACAAGCTCATTAAAAATTAACAAATAAACCAACAAAAACCACAATTTTATCTGCATTCTGTAGGGTCCTGTATTTTGTTGGTATTCAAAGTAAATAATGTATTAGGGACAGGTAAGCGTACAAAGTGTTTTTTAAGGAATTTCTAGACCTTAATAAAAGGATTCTATTACTTACATGAGGTATTTATGTATAAGTTATTCATGCTTAAAATAATGAAATCCTGGGCAAGAAACTGAAGACAGACTCAGGTGGTGTTTTTATCACTTGTAGTCATTGAAAGTAAGGACTTTAAAAGAGAAAGGCAAATTCTTCCTTCTAACTGCTAGTGCCTCACTTTCACCCAAAAAGTACTTTGTTTTTCCTTTGTAATTTGTATCTACACACACACACACACACACACACACACACACACACACACAGATCTATATCTATATCTATTTATACAGTTATCCCTTCCACATCATGGGATTAGGGTAACAGTGCCCCCGCGATCTGGAAAATCCAACTACAATTTTTTGGCCCTCCCTTCATACCGGAGAAGAAGCCTGAATTTTTTCATTTACTTTTATGGGATGTTTGCAGTGCCTTATTGTAAAGTTTGCACTGAGTATTTGGGTAATAGGTCTGAGTCATCTGCTGATCTTTGCGTGTTGTCTTCAGCTTCCACAAAACTCCCAAGAAATTCCCATTCAATTTCTTATGCCAATTGGAGAGATGTAGAAACCAAGATGAGGGAAGTAGCAATGTGGAAGGGATAACTGTATATGTATATTGTTCCCACATGTCTTTGCGCATATATAGAGGTGACTAGGTGGTGCAGTGGTTAGAACACTAGGTCTAGAGTCAGGAAGACCTAAGTTAAAATTTGACCTCAGATATTTACTAGCTGTGTGACCCTGGACAAGTCACTTAACCTCTGTTTCCCTCAGTTTCCTCAACTATAAAACAGATTAAATAATAGAAACTAACTCAGAGGGTTGTTGGGAAGATCACATGAGATAATATTTATAAAGTCTGTAGTATAGTTCCTGGTAAATGCTTGTTCTTTTCCACCCTTTCCCTACTAGTAAAATACTAGGAAAAACAATTTCCCTGGAAACTTGCAGATATAATCAAAAGGGTGTTTCCATGAAAGAAAATAGAATGGGAGGGAGAAAACAGGTACTAGTGAGGAGGAGGTGAAATTTATAAAGAAGCATATTAATGGAGAGAACTAGTAATTCATAAAAGAAAATATTCAGGAAGAGATTAGCAATCAAACCATGGCTACAGACATCTATATACATATACAAGGAGTATGTGTAATAAGCAAGGTGAACCAGAGTTATTAAGTCAAGGAGATAATATGATCTTACAGTTATTCCTGAAATTTAGTGAGATGAGGCTAATGAATAATATGGCTGTGGAAAGACATACCTTCCCCCCCCCCCCAAAAAAATAAAGAGATTGAATAAAAGAGATTATGGAGCAGCACTGTATGTTAGTAATATACTTATATGAGAAAAATCACAGAATGAAGAGAGAGAGGAACATCTGGTTCTCCAGGTGAGGATCAATAAAAGGAGAAACAAAGCGACACTCTGTGAGTTTGTAATGCAGACCTCTTAGCCAGAAGGAAGACGTGGCTAATGAGTTCAGAGAAGAGATTAAAAAAAAAACCGTCATAGAAGCATGATGGGGAATTTAACAGCAAGATATCTATCAGAGATCTCTCTGTGCTGAAAAGCAGAGTATCTGATAAACTTTTGATTTGGTTTAATGATAATTACTCTTTTCAAAAGGTGAAGAAAATCATAAATAGAATTGCTATTCCAGATGTGATTTTGATCAAAAGGAGAAACTTTTTGCTAAAGTAGAAATGATTGGGCACCTGAGGGGAAAGTATCCACTCAATATTAGAGTTTATAAGAGATTGGGGGTGGAAAGTTGAGAATAGTCAAATTATACCCTAAACTATGGTAGAGATGATTTCAAAGAGTTTACGGAAAAGATGAATGAGTTCATGACCAAAAATGAAACAGAGGAATTCATGCCCATGTAGAGATTAGAAGCTGATAACACTGAAATTCTGATAGCCCAATCACAAAGTATTTAGTTTCATATTGCACCTCAGAAGTTTAGCAGTTGTGTGATCCTGGGCAAGTCACTTGATTTCTCTGGGCCTCAGTTTTCTCATTTGTAAAATGAGGTGATTAGGTTCTATTTTATCTAAGGTTCCTTTCCTTTCTAAATCTATGATCCTGTGATACTTTTCATTTCAATAGAGAAGAGGAGTCTACATAAAGGGATCAAGGTTCACATTTTACTTAGAAACATTTACCAATTTTTATTTTGACCAATTTTATTCCTAAAAGCCATAGCAGGTAATATAAGATGGATGCAGAGGAGCAGTGTGATCCTAAAAGAAAAGCCCAAACTAGAAACCACAGATTGATCTAAAGCTAAAAAATTCATTTTGTATGAATTGTACTTTCAACATATACATATTCCAAGACCACACTCTCTTTGTTAGGGTTCCAGGTTGACAAACACGTCTTTTCCTTCTCTCAGTTTTAGCTAGATATATTAACATGCCATGCTCTCCACAAGCATTATTTCCCCTAAAGCATCAAAAAGTCACCTACCAAAGTGTTTTTTTCCTAGATTTAATTAAACTCAGGAAATAATAGAACTAATTAGGCTATAGAATCAACTTGCCTTCATTCTGAGGGAATTTGAGCATAAGCATCACCCCCTTCCATTTGGAAGATATATAACACATGTACTTTTTGGTTATGCTCATACAACCATAGGCTATGCCTCAATGATGTCAGGATTTAGGAAAAATTTGACATTGTACAGATAGTAACTGAATTCATGTTGGAAGTCTGATATCAAAGCTTATTATAATTGTGTGCAAAGTAAAAGTTAATTGGCCCCAACTGAAGGTGAGTGGGGATTTTCTATAACGAACTACATGGAATTTTTGACACTTGGCTGCTGTTTACTTATTCATTTTCAGCTGTGTTCCCAGTAGAATATAAGTCCCATTGATGGCAAGGGATGCTTGATCTGGTTTTCATATCTCTAATACCTAACACAGTGCTGTATACATAGTAGATGCTTGGTACTGGTTGTGATGTTCCCTGATTTCTGCTGCAATATTGCTAAATACTATTCAAATGAGGTGTGACTGTAGTGTTTTACAAAGATGAATGATGTGATTTTCACTAGAGAATTGCCAGCTCTTCATAAGTCCTGCAAGAGACAAAATCTCTTTGCTGAGAAATTACTGGATTCTGATTTCTAAAAAGGATACCCAAATTGCATAGTTCATATCTCATGGAAAAAAAATAAAATCATTGCAGTCATAAGAGGTACTATTGAAATATGAAAATATACAATTTGCTCATCTGAATGGGGTATTGTAACACATGATCTTTGAAAGAGTTAGCAAGTGTGGTATTTTGGAAGAATATTTATGTGACACAATGTAGCCAATAAAGGTTATAATTTACCATCCAACAAGTGAGGAAAATGGTAACCATCTCTAAATAGAAAGAAGTGAAGGCAACTTCAAATTATATGGATAAAGCAGGGCAAGAGTGGATGTAAGTTGTGATTTTTTTACAGAAAGTAACAAAAAAGAAAATATTACATCTTAGTGTATCTTCCTAATTCTTGCTATATTCATACATTTAAGGAAATTATAAACAACCATTGAAGGGTGAGAATAAACATTAACAGTTATCCACTGAGGCTATGCAATGCACTAAATAAGAAGTAAAAACAGTTCAGGATGGGAACTGTTACTTTTTTGTCTTCAAGTACTTAACCCAGTGCCTGCCACATAACAGCCGCTTAGCAATTGCTTATTGAATTGAATTATCCATGAGGTGGAGGCTAGGTAATATGACCATTTAAAATATTTGAATTATCTGGATAAATAATAAATCTCCAATTTCCTTTGCATATTTGACTGAATCATAGGATATCAATAGCTGGAAGGGACTTCAGGGAGCACTTAGACCAAGTCATGCCTAATAGGAATCCTGTCTATTATATATATGAGAAATGGGTCATCCTATTGCTGCTTTAACCCCCCACCTTGATTTAAACTGAATATCTAGATTTCACCCAAACATATGGATGGGGAATCCAATCCACTTTGGCCATCTTTTTACACGGACAGAGACAGAACAAGTCTCTAAGGTGCTCTGACGGTAACTTTCAGCTCAATTACTACTGATGTTGCAGTAATTGTGCCTCTACATGGTTGGCTTGGAGTGATTGGTTGAATGGAAATATGTGGTCAAAATGGTGAATTAACTCCACTCTTGGGACCAATCTGAATTAAAGATAATTCTTTAGGCATATAGGATTTTTCCTTAAAATGAACAAAAAGATTGATCAGGTTCTTGCGCACATTTTTAGTTCCTGAGTTTGGTGGTATATTCTTTTCCAAAAGGAATGATTCTGTGTTAAATCAGCATTCATACAGGAAGTAAAAAAGAGATAAAACCCAAGTATAAAATGCACTTAAGCCAAATAAGATTTATTGAAGGACATTTTTCATAGCTCATCCTAGCCTCAGGAAAGCTGTTGACGTGGGTGTAACAAATCAAGAAGTCTGAATCCAGCTCAATTCAAAGCAGGTGAAGAGAGGAGGGGAGGTGAAGGGAGAGAATAACAGTTTACAGCGTCATCTTTCCAGCTCCTCTCTTTTAAACGGTAAAAGTTCAATTTCTGATGTGTGTCAGTTTTCCTTGATTTTCAAGGATCTTATGCCATTGATTGTTGGGGAAATAAGGTATTATATTTTACGTCTGCTCCAAGCTTTATGCTTTGGCATCTCCAAGCATTGTAATCCATTGGTGGAACTAAAGAGAGAGAAAGGGGAGGCAGGGAAAGAGTGACTCATCTTATGGCTGACTCCTGTTCTCCTAGAGATAGGAGTCAGTTCTTTCTGGCTTTGAGTGGGCTCTGAGAAACACTCCCCTGCATTGGTGGCCATGAGCTCATACAAAGAACAAAGGCGTCAAGGTTTGTTCATGACCCGAATTTCTGATTTAATTCTCTCCACTTGCCAGAAACTAAAATATGCTGTAGATATGGTGAACAACAACAGCAACCACAACAGCAAAAGCCTTCCACAACCCCCCTTAATTCTAGTATCTTCTCTCTGTTAATTATTTCTTCTTGATCCTGTATGTAGCTTGCTCCGTATATTTTTGTTTGCATGTTGTCTCCCCTATTAGAGAGTAAGCTCCTTGAGGGTTTTTATTGTCTTTTTTTATCCCCATTGCTTAGCACAGTGCCTGGAACATAGTAGGCACTTAATAAATGTTTATTGAGTTGGAGAAGATGTGGGAAAATCGGAATACCAATGCACTGTTGGTGGATTTGTGAACTGATCCAAACATTTTGGAGAGTAATTTAGAACTATGCCCAAAGGCTATAAAAATGTGCATACCCTTTAACCCAGCAATAGCACTTCTAGGGCTGTATCCCAAAGAGATCATAAAAATGAGAAAGGGACCCATATGTACAAAAATATTTACAGCAGTTCTTTCTGTGGTGGCAAAGAATTGGAAATTGAGGGGATGCCCATCCATTAGGGAATGGCTGAACAAGTTGTGGTATATGAATGTAATAGAATACTATTGTGCTATAAGAAATGATGAACAAGCAGACTTCAGAAAAACCTGGAAAGACTTATATGGACTGATGCTGAGTGAATTAAGCAGAAGCAAGAAACATTGTACTCAATAACAGCCATGTCGTGCGATGACTGACTTTGATAGACTTAGCCCTTCTCAGCAATGCAAGGATCTAAGACACCTCCAAAAGTCTCATGATGGAAAATGCTATCCACATCCACAGAAAGAACTGTGGAGTTTGAATGCAGTTGGAAGCAAACTATTTGCTCTTTTTTTCTTCTGTTTTGTTTCTTCTTTCTTGTGGTTCCTCCTATTGGTTATGATTCTTCTTTACAACATGACTAGTGTGAAAATATGTTTAATAGGAATGTATATGTATAGCCTATATCAGATTGGGCACCATCTTGGGGAGGGGAGGAAGGAGGAGAAAATTTGAAACTCAAAAGCTTGTGAAAGTGATTGTTGGAAACTAAAAATAAATCAATTAATAAAAAATAAATGTTTATTGATTGATTGATGACCTGAATTTCTGTTCTAACTCTTAACTCTCTCAGTCCAGTTGTCAAACACTAAAATATACTGTAGATCTATTGAATAGGTTAACATTCATTCAAGGCCTTTTGTTCAGTATGAATTGACATGTCTTCATCTATGAGAAGGGCCAGTAGTCAATTGCCAGGAGTAAGAGAAGCAAGGATAGAATAGGTTTGAAAACAAAAGTTTCTCAGAACTGTTCAGTACCTATAGATACCCTGCAATCAAAATTATTCCATTTGTACAAATTGAGTAGGTACAGCCACGATAAATTGTAACCTAGGTATTAGACTAAAGGTTAAGATTCTATCTCCTTAGCAGAATCACTTCTACTAATAGAATTCCCTGACAAGACTCCTTTACTCAAGAAATCACCCACTTGCTACTTAGATTCTCATTGATTTGATTTCTCCCTTTATATTAGACTTTCTGTTGCTCTTTTCTTTATATTCAGGTTTTATCTGTTTTCCCCTTCTGGTTGTGTTCACATCAAGATACCTTCTAGAATTGTAAGTTACCGGAAACTTTTCCATATAAACTATCCCCTGTATCCTTTGCTTGGGAAAAAAAAGGAAAATTAAACCCATTTTGTGACAACTTTCTGAGCAGCATCCTGCAGTACAAGCTCCATGGATCCTTCCCATGGTCAAACAATGAATGACCAACTAAAAGGCCAACCAATAGTACTATGTGTTCATGCTCATACAATTGTGCAAGGTTATTCTTTAGCCCATGAATCACAAAACAAGTTTTAGTATTATTTAGAGTTGTTCTGTCTGCTATAATAGGAATTCTTTGTCCAGGGTCTGTGAACTTATTATTTTTAATATTTTTCTAACTGAATTTAAATAAAATTGTTTTCTGTTGTAATACTATGTATTTTATTTTATTCATTTAAGAACAGGAGTCTTGTCCAACAGGCAGTAAATAGTAAAGCTTGGATCTGAACCCAGGTTCTCCGACTCCATCTATGGCCACATAGTGAGAAGACAGGACTCATTGGAAAAGACCCTGATATTGGGAAAGATGGAAGGCAAAAGGAAAAGGGGATTGGGGCAGCTAGGTGGCACATTGGTTAGAGCATTGGACCTGGAGTCAGGAGGATCTCAGTTCAAATCCGGCCTCAGACCAAACATTTGACACTTATTAGCTGTGTGACCCTGGGCAAGTCACTTAACCCCAACTGCCTAAAAATTAAAAAAAAAAAAGGATGGCAAAGGATGAGATGGATGTTAGCGTCATGGAAATAATGAACATGAACTTTGACAGACTTCGAGAGATAGCGGAGGATAGGAAGGCCTCGTGTGCTATGGCGACTCTTCGTGCTGGACGCAATTGAATGACAACAACAACCTCTGACTTTATAGCCATCACTCTTCCCACTGCACAATGCTAGTCCAACTCCCTCATTTTAACAGATGTAGAAACTGCGACACAGAGAGATTAAGTCACTTGGTTGGGTCACACAGGTAGTAAATTGCAAGGACAGAATTTGAAATCAGAGCCTCTGATTCTAAATACAATAATTTTTCTACTATGCCAATCTTTCTCCCATTAGCTCCAATGAAATCATTACATGGTTGGGGAGCCTACAGCCTCAAGTCTACATGTGGCCCTCTAGGTCCTCAAGTGTGGCACTTTGACTGAATCCAAACTTCACAGAACAAATCCCCTTAATAAAAGGATTTGTTCTGTAAAACTTGGACTCAGTCAAAAGGCTACACCCAAGGACCTAGGAGGCCACATGTGGCCTCAAGGCTGCAGGTTCCCCACCCCTGAATCTAACCAGCCACCTCATGAAAGGTGTAGCAGTATATGTTTCCAGTTCTTGGTAGCCTGTTAAGAGAAATAACCATGAGAAAAAACAAAAAAAAAAGAGGGAGTCTTCAATGTTCTAGGCCTACTTTATTTAGAATTTGATGATGAGGGAAAAATGTGGGACTGGTTCTGATGAGATAAATGGGGGAAATTCTCACTAACTGGTTTTACCCAATAGGTATTATTGGAAGCCATGGTTGAACTACCCAGCATAGAGCAATGCATTTCATAGTGAAGTACTTTAGAATACTAAATATCATCCCAGACTTTTTTAGAAATTAGGATATAATGAAAACATTTATTCATAATTAAAACTATTGAATCAAACCTCTGGGTTTCTCTAAGTTCTTCATTAGATTGTAAGCTCCTTGATGGCAGAGACTGTCTTTTGACTTTTTTTTTTTGTATTACCAGTGTATAGCACAGTGCCTGGTACCTAATAGGTGTTAAATAAATGTTTATTAATTGATTATTAATTGATAGATATTTTGTACCCACAGTGTCTAACACATATAAAGTGCTTGATACATGTTTGTTGAATTGAATTTTTATTACTTGACTTTTGGTTCAGAATAGTTTAAACATTTTAATTTGGGCATGTAATGACACTCAGGACTATTTAGAAAATACTATCTTTCTTGCAAAATTCTTAAAATGATAATTCTTCAGAGGAGGTTACAAAGAGTGACTCATAATTTCACATGAGTTGAAAACTTCAAAAACCTGTCATGCTGGGGCCTGGAATGTGGAAGTTCTGAATTTGGAAGTTCTAAAGTGTGGAATTCTGAGAGAAACCATTCTAAAATGAAAATTGGTGTCCAGGGCCAACCTGCAATTAAAGGAGTTGGACCAAAGCTGTCCTTATGATAGCCAAGGGAAAGGCAAAGGTTACGAAGAATATTAATTACTGAATTAATATGCTATTGAGAAATTAAAGTAACCCTCTAAGTTCTAAGCACTAACATATGTGAGGGACATCTTAATGAGTAAAAGAATTTTTATTTAAGTCTAGGAAAATTTTTAATTGCCTCTTTAAAGACTATAGATTCAGAAGTTAGATTAAGGAGTTCTTAAAAGAAAGTGGTCAGTGTGAAAATACAAAATCTCTCTTTATTATAAGGACTAATATTTTCTCTGTTGAGAATTGTTATGCTTCATAAAATATAGGTAGCTACTAAAACTTAGGTGAGCGATCCCAAAGAGACAAACATCTTGTTATTTCAAAGAAACTCTTTGACCTACTTAGTCTGAGAAAGCCTAGAATGGAGTGGCCTAAAGCATTTGGATTTATTCACGTGGTATTTATTCCTGCTTTTGTAGCTCTGCACCAATTGCCTTGCCTCTGGGTGTATTAACAAACAAGATTAAAAACATAAATTACCATAACTAATAAAATTACTCCACAGGCAATTTTAACAAGAAATCTTGAACCCTGTTTCTTGGGAGAGCTGATGATTGCCCAAAACAAACTTGGCTATTCCTGAAGCATACACTGCTTTACAGAGTTTTACTCAAATTACTAAAATACGGCATTATTTTTGGCAATGACATATTGCATAGTGCTGTACTCATATTCATAAATGCCTGGATTTGAAACCCGCTTCTGCTACTTATTACCTGAGTGACTGTGGGCAAGTCACTTAACCCGATTGGGCCTCAGTTTCTCCTTCTATACAATGAGAATGTTAGACTAGAACTATATGTCTTCTGCTGTCCCTTCTATCTATAGATTTATGGTCTTATGGTCAGACACTTAATGTCTTTGAGTCTTAGGCCAATCTCTAAAATTATAAATTGTGGGCAGGTTGCAGCTCTGTGGCTGGAATTAATTCCTGTGCTGTTTTCCCCATCATAATAGTTTTAATAGTAGCCAGGAGTATTAGATGCTCAGTTTGCTTATTTCAGATGTTTTAATGAGCAAATTGAATTGACCATGAGGTGAACTGTTTAATTGTGTCATAATTTGTGTTCAGGCAATGGATCCATGTAGCCATATGGACACCACCCCTAGACTTCACCATTTCTATAGCAAAAGAAAACAAATTTTCTATGCTAAGGTCATTAAGGTGCAGGAATGATCATTCCTCTCACTATTTCTATTTAAATGGGTGATATCCTCCAGTATCTAACACAATGTTTTGTGTATAATAGTAATTACATTTATCGAATTGAAAATTGAATTGTTTGGTACCAGTGAACTACTGTCCTTTTAACTGATTTCTCTGCCTCAGGAATATCCCCTACAATGTTAGCAAGACAGCTCATATTCTGCAAGGAATGTCTGCCTTCTCCACCAGAACTGTCAAGAGGGCTGCCCCCTCAAATGCTCTGGCAGTAACTCGAAAACCCAGGTATCTTTTGACAATTGGTAATAACTGCACATCTTGACAAACTGTACCCTATTACATAAAAAGCATGTCAGGATTAGAGCTAGAAAGCACTTTGGAGTTTGATTCCTTTATTTTACAGGTGAGGAGAACAGAAAGCTAAAAGTGACTTCCCCAAGATCACACAGGAAATAAATAGCAGGGTTGAGATTTGAACTCAGATTCTCTAAATCCAGTGCTCTTTTTGCACTGAAAACAGATGTATGTGCATGTGTATATGTGTGTGATACAGGTATGTATACATATGTGTATGTGTATATATATATACACACATATATCTCAAGCATATATGTGTACATGTTATATGTGCAACTACATATAAAGTATATATATGACATACTTTATATGCACATATATAGTCTATTATATATATTTGTGTATATATGTATACATACAGATATATACAGTGAATACACACACACACACACACACACACACACACACACGAGACTAAAATATACTGTGAGGATGCTGATGTCTTTCCCGGGTGCTATAGAGATAATGCAGAGATTGCAGGAAACTAACCATCATGTCTAGGTTCAAGCTTTATTGAAGACAATTAATTTCCTTCCTCACTGGACCGCAAGAGCCCATTTCCCCAGTATCCTCTGACTTCCCAACTAGTAGACTTGGATCATGTTGGATTTGAAGTCAGAAAGACTCAAGTCCTGCTTCAGTGACTCATTCAGTGACTAACCTTGGGCAAAGCCTTTGACCTCTTCCAACCTTAGTTAACTTATTTATAAAATAGGGTCTTGCTAATAGCTCCTACCTTACAAAGTTCTCAGAGTTAAATAACATAAGTGCTATACAAATGCTGGGTATTACACTATTTTATTACCCTTGGGAAGATAAAAACAAAACGAGTGCTTACCAGTGAGGATGATCTGGGACCGCACAGAGAGAAAATTTGGATGACAGAAGGATATCCAACTTTCAGGGGTCCATAGCTCCCTGGAGGGAAGTCATAGAATCACAGATTTTTAGAGCTGAAAGGGACCTCAGGGGGCATGTAGTCCAATAAATAACCCCCAAAGGAATCCAGTATAATATGCCCGATGTGGTCATCCAATTTAAGCTTGAAGATGTCTTATAAAGGAGGAACTACTCTACTACTTATAAAGGAGGAACTACTCTACTCATGGATATCTCTAATTATTAGCAAGTTTTTCCTGACATTAAGTCTAAAGTTGCTGGGTTTTGTCTTCTTTTGATCACTTCTGGTTCTTTCTTTCTAGAACCAAAGAGAACGTGCCTGATCTTTACTCCACATGACATCCATACAAATACTTAGAGACAGTTATCATATGCTTCAAGTCTTCTTTTCTCCAGGCATACTCAGATCCTTCAACCCATTTTTGCAAGTAAGTGAATAAATAAGCATTTATTGTACACCTACTATGTGCTATGTGCTGTGCTAAGTGCTAGGGATACAAAGAAAAGAAAAGTACAAACCCTGCTCTTAAGGAGCTCACAATCTAACAGGAGAGACAACATGTAAACAACTATGTACAAGAAGATATATTGGAATAGGATAAATTGGATAAATAGGATGTTGTTATTTAGTTGTTTTCAGTCACGTATGTGTCTTCATGACTCAATTTGGGGTTTTCTTGGCAAAGCTACTGGAGTGGCTTGCCATTTCCCTCTTTAGCTCATTTTTGCAGATGAGGAAACCGAAGCAAACATGGTTAAGTGATTTGCCCAGGGTCACATAGCTAGTCTGAGGTCGGATTTGAACTCAGGAAGATGAATTTTTCTGACTCCAGGCCCAGAACTCTAGCCACTGTGCCATCTAGCTGTCCCATAAATAAGATAAAGTGGATAAAAGGATAAATTGGAAATAATCAATAGGGAAGGCACTACAATGAAAGGGGATTGGAAAAGTATTCTTGTAGAAGGTGAGATTTTAGCTGAGTCTTAAAGTAAGCCAGGAAAGCTAGGAGGCAGAGAAGAGGAGGAACGGTATTCTAGGCATGGGGGACACACAGTGAAAATGCCTAGAGTCAGAAGATGGATGAAATGTCTCATGTGAGGGACAGTAAGGAGGTCAACATCACTGGATTGCAGAGTACTTGTGGGGCATAAGGCTTAAGAAGACTAGAAAGGTGAGGGGGGAGGCAGGTTATGAAGGGCTCTGTACATCAATCAAAGGATATTATATTTGATTCTGGAGGTGACAGAGAGCTACTGGATTTTATTGAGTGGGGAAAAGAGAATGGGGAGAGGCAATCGAAACTTTATTTTCTTTTCTCGTGGCTTGTTATCTCTTTCTCCTCCTCCGCCTTGGAAACCACTCTGACCTCCAAAGTTTCCTCAGCCTTTGCCACCAAAACCCCTGCAGCCTCCTTATGACCACTGCTGCCATGACCACCATTGCAGCCTTCAAAGCCACTGGGAATGACCCAGTCCAAAGTTACTTTATTTCCATCAACGTCCCTGTCTTCCATGGACTCTTTTGTAGCTTTAGCAACTTTTGAGTTGAAATTCACAAAACCAAGCCCTTTAAATGACCCTGATTCCCTGTCTATGACTATCCTGGAACCAAGAGAGCCATGAAATGAGTCTTTCAATATTTCTTCCATTGTTTCTTCAGATAGACCTTTGATGAACAAAGTTTTGTGTGGCTCCTTGGTGCTGCATGTGTTATCTTCTGACCCTTTAGCTCCAAGCCTGACTGCTCTGCCTTTGATTTCTGTATTGTTACAAGAATTCAAAGCTTCTTTTGCATCTTTTACAAAGGCAAATTTAATAAACACACATCCTTTATGCCAGTCTTGGTTGTTCTGGGGCAAGTTGATCGCCTTCTCAAGCACTTCCTGCAGACGTTTTCCAGGGGCACTGTGAGTGAGGTTATTCACCACCAATGTCTCTGAGTCCACTGACTTGCTGTTTTTCCTGCTCTAGGAATTATTCTCGTGTTCTTGATTTTTCTCCTCTATGTAGTCCAGAATGAGTGCCCAACCATGAATCTCTGCTCACTGTTTCTCTTCCAAGTCCTTGTTCAAATCTGTTTCTGTCTTAAACTCAATGTAAGTAATTCCTTTGGGTATTGGACCCTTGGTGCAGACAAGTCTAACCTCAATTGCATCTTCAAAGACTTCCTTGAGCTCTTCCTGAATTATTTTATAAGGCAGATTCTTGATCTGTTATGTTTTCTTTTTGCCTTTCCTCATTTCATTTCAGAGTCAAGAACTTTGGAGCTACTGAGTTTCAGAACTTTTTACATGTCTTCAGCTGATTCAAATTCCTCGTAGTCAAACTTCCTGATGGTGCCAATGAAGACATCCGAATTGGATGTCTTTTTGCAAAGAAGTCCATGATGCCAGTTTTTAGCCCAGAAATAGTTTTGTTGAAGTTCAGATTACCAGTGAAGAGATTGGAAATTTGTAGATATTTTAGCTCTTGGGTGAAATTTTTGATTAATTTTGACTGAAACCAGGCCTCTGGGTCACTGTCACTTCCTGTAGTCTCCTCACCATATTTCCACAAGGGTCTTTTCCCCACTTTCCAATACATTTTTATGTATTGTCTCTCCTTCTTAAAACATAAGCTCCTTGAGGGCAAGAATATCTTGTTTACTTTGATGTCTGTAGTGTTTGGCACATAGTAAGCATTTAAATGCTCTATCATTATCTATCTATCTCATTATCATCAATATTTCCTCTTTCCATCACTATAACTAAAGACAAAACAAAACAAAACAACTAAAAAACCACTTTGGTTGGCTTTGACTTTCCTTGGTAGCCTTAGATAATTCTGAGTTAAATCTCTCTTGGAACTTTTTATAGGACCATGCCACATTCTTGTTTTCTTCATCTGTGGCCTGCCCTTGCTTCTATCTTCTTTACATATCTTCTAAAAATCAAATTTGATTGGTTATTTCCCTATGTATCCATAATAGTGTCTTCAGATAACTTCTATTTTTCCTCCTCAACATAAGTGGTTTCCATGGTATCTTCAGAATTTTATTTTTCTGAGTTTCCCGTCTTTCCTGGACTGACTTCCCAAGTAGAAATTTAGTTTGTGGAATCCTACCTAACCTTCCTCTGTACCCTTTGAAATCAGGTCCTCCAAAGTCCATGGTACATGACAGATTATGACTGTCATGCCTCTTCTCTACAAGGATATTTTTATTAGAACCCGTGATTGGATTTGGGAATTAGGAAGATTATTTTGACAGCAGTGTGAGGAACATATTTTGTTGACTTTATACCCAAAATATCTCTCACATTTGTCTCCTTTCCACTCACACAGCCACAACCTTAGTTCAAGTCCTCATCACCTCTTGCCTAGGCTATTGCAGTACTTTCTTACTTGATCTCTTTGCTTTCAGTGGGTGTTTCTTCATCCCATTCTCCATACAGTTGCCAAAAAGATATTCCCAAAGCATAAGACTGTTGATATAGTCACTTAATGTATTATTCTTTTGGGTCTGTTTATTTTGTCATTCCTCAGCACACACAATCTGCCCATGTTTCCCAGTATCTGGCACAATATCTGGCACATAGTAGGCATTTTTTTCTTTTAGTGACTTACAAGATTTATATTTATGTCATCCCAAATCATAAACTGGGACCATTACATTAACAAATACATGGAAACCAAACAAAGAAAAATAGAAAGCAGCTCTGTTAGCGTAACTGGATTTACCACCAGTAAAAAAGAAAATATGGATCTGCCCAGTTTCATTATCCTGGCCTCCTTCCAACATGAGTCTCCTACAGAATGCATGGCTATTTAATTTTTATTATCATTGTTTTATTTCATGCAATAGTTTTTTATTTTCCTGGTGGTACATTTTAATGCATACCATTATTTTAAAGAGGCAGCTAGGTGGCGCAGTGGATAGGGTGTCGGGCTTAGAATTAGGAAGATTCACCTTCCTCAGTTCAAATCTGGCCTCAGATACTTACTATCTGTGTGACCCTGAGCAAGTCACTTAGTTGTGTTTGCCTCAGTTTCCTCATCTGTAAAATAAGCTAGAGAAGGAAATGGCAAACCTAGTATATTTGCCAAGAAACCCCAAATGGGGTCACAAAGAATTAGACATGATTGGACAACAATTATTAAAAATATACACTTTTTTGTATCACCTTTATTTTCAAATATATCCATCCTCCATCTACTACCTAGAAGTCATTCCTTGTAAACAAATTTAAAAAGAAAGAGGGAAATACTCAACAAACTGGCACATCAACTGGCTGATACTATATGCAATGTTCTACACCCATAGTGCCCCACTTCCGAAAAGCAGGGAGGAAAGTGCATCTTCTCTCTTCAACAGGGTCATTTATTTATTTATTTATTTATTATTGTATAGCATTCAGTTGTGTTTTGTTTCAATTTTGTTCTTTCTATTTCCATTGTTGTGCATTATGTTCTTGGTTATATTTATTTCATTTTACATTGGTTCATATATGTCTTTTCAAGTTTTTCTGTTTCACACATTTATCATTTCTTATAGCACAGTAACATTCCATTTTATTAGGAAATGTAGATATTCCTCAATTGATAGACATTTATTTGGTTTCTAGTTCTTTGCTATTTCAAAATGTGCTGCTATACATATTTTGGTGTACATGGGACTTTTCTTTCTATCTTTGACTTTCTTGGGTATATGGCCTATCAGATGGATCTCTAGGCCAAATGTTATGGGCAATTTAGTCACTTCCTTAACATAACTCCACATTGCTTTCCAGATTGGTTGGATCAATTCACTGTTTATTCAACAGGGTGTTAGTGTATCCACCATTCTATAATCCATCGAACATGGACGGTTTCATTTTTTTGGTCATCTCTGCCAGTTTGCTAGGTATGAGATGAAATATAGTAGGTGTTTTATTAATGTTTGTGAAATTGAATTTATTTAGTTTCTCCCTTATCTTTCTAGTACTGAATGGAGAAGGAAGCCCTATTTTAAGTGGGGCCTGTCACTACTAGAGATTGTTAGCAATCTTGCATTGACTAATTTCACCCAGCTGTTGAAGAGATTGGGAAACTATAGATCTGAATGAGGAAAAGAAAAGCACAGGTGTGCCCCCTTGTGGAAGATTTCCTTTCTCTGATGTTGTGGGGCAACTGAAAATGGAAGCAAATGCCCAAAGTAGATTTAGGGGTTGGGATAGAGGCTTTAAACTTCAAGTCAGTCTATTGACATTTCTGGTAGACAGGAAAGTGATAGGAGGGATCCATAAATCTGTGGTTGGATTGAGCACATGTGAATGCATGAATAAATGAACGTTTATAAAGTTTTTAGTATGTGCCCTGCACTGTGCCAAGTTCCAGGGAAACACATACATATGATCAAGACGGTCCCTGCCCTAAAGGTGCTTACATTATAACGGGGGAAGATAATCGCATTGGTTTGGAGGCAAGATGAAAACTCACCAATCAGACTAGGGTCCCAGGGACTAGAGTCAGAGTTCCAGTGGGAGGACGAGGAATAAGAAGAGGAGAAGGAAGAGGCCAAAGTGCAGGTAGAATATGGCATGAAGAAGACCAGAAAGAGGTGTGGCAGGAGTATAGAGCTTTGGAAAGGCCTTGGCAGTGTATTTGAGATTAGAACTAAGAGCTGAAGCAGTAACTCATGACCATGGTGGGAATTTTAGCAGTAATTTCATGCAAGTGTCTCAAGCTTCTACCCTTGGTCAGTTGGGAGAGATAGGGCAGAGCGGAGGGAAGCAACTCCAGAAGCTCAAGGCCAACCTTTCAGCACAGTAAAACCTCTTCAGATAAGTAACCCTGCCCACTCGTCGCCCTGCTTCCAGCTGCCACTAACTACTATTTCACATGCAGACTATTTTTCCAGGGAAACAAGTTCTTTTTTGGCTAATACCATCTGGTATTTAGCACATACTTCAGTATACGGCAGTATACGGCAAAAGAGCAGCCTCAGCCTTCATAGATATAAAGGAGAGGCTTAAATGTAAGTGGGCAGCAAGGCTCTAGTTAGAGTTGGATGACCAGAGCTTTGTCCCAGGTGAATCTTTGACTCATTTTTTATTAAGCCTTAATCACTGAATGGGCTCTGCCTCAGTCAATCCCAGAGATGAGACTTGAACCAGGATCTTCTTGATGGTGAATCCATCCTTCTATTACTATTCTTTTTAAAAATCTTCTTAATTGAGAACTCTCAATTTGGTAATTGCTCAGAAAATTGAGAAGTGTTTGGCAGAAATGAGCTTCAGACCAACAGCTGTACCATATTCCATGATAAACTCAAAATAGGTATACGGACTGAATATTAAGTCACATGATAAACAACTAAGCATCTGAGTGGGCTACAAAAGAATGAGATTAAAATGTCTATACTCTTTGATCGTGCTTCTGCTAGGCATATACCCAAAGAAGATCAATAAGAAAGGCTCTATTTATACCAAAACATTTGTACCCGTTTGTAGCCTCACTTTTTGTAGTAGATAGGAACTGGAAACAAAATAGATGTTCATAGATTGGGGAATGACTAGACAGATTTTGGTACATGAATGATGTACTATAAGAAATGATGAATATGGTGAATGCAGAGAAGTATAAGAAGACTTATGTAGACTGTTAAGAATTGAAGTGGGGACCAATAAGACAATATGAACAAGAACTACTATGGTGTAAATAGAAAAAAAATTGTAGAAAGAACTACTATGGCATAAATAGAAAGAACAAAATTATATGAACTTAATTCTGTGAGGCTAAAACTAATCTTAATCCCAAAGAAAAGATATGTAACTGCACCTCCCTTCATCGCAGAGGAGGGAGACTATGGCTGCAGAATATGGCATGTAATGTTAGAAGTGCTCAGTATGTTGAATTTGGCAGGACTGTTGTAATTTTTTGCTGTTGTTTGTTATGAAAGATAGCTTTTTGTGAGAGGAAGTAATATTGAAAAATAGAGGTGATATAAAACATTAATACAATTTAAATGAAAAAATAAAATATTCCAAATGGTGTATTTACAAAGGGAATTGGTGTTAGTGTACTGGGTAGTATCAGGTACTGATTTCCTCTGATTTCTGTGTGAGGGATATGATGCAAAGAATTGAAAAATCCTCCAAATTACATTCCTGCTCCCTCCATATTGACAGAATTTTCCTAAGGTATAGGTCATGTCCCAGCTGAAAAATCTGTGGTGCTTCCCAATTGCTTATGGGACAAAATATAAACTTCTTAGCCCGTCTCTTAAGACCCTCCAAAGTTTGTTCCTATTTATTTTTTTCAGTCTTATTTCACATTGTCCTCCTTCATGATTTCTAACTTCCAGTCAAACTGGAGAACTAACCATTGCCCAACTCATACTCACTCTACCACCCCTGGGCATTTGGATAAGTAATTCCTCATACCCAGAAATACTCCCTCCTTATCTTTGTTGTTCAGCCATTTTAGTTGTGTCTAAATTCTCCTGACCCCATTTTATTGGCGAAGATACTGGAGTGGTTTGCCATTTCCTCCTCTAGCTTGTTTTACAGATAAGGAAACTGAGGCTAACAGGGTTAGGTGACTTGCCCAGGGTCACATAACTAGTAAATGTTGGAGGCTAGATTTGCACTCACAAAGATGAGTCTTCCTGACTCCAGGCCCAGCACTCTATCCATTGTGCCCCTAGATGTCCCTTATCTCTACATTCTCAGAATTCTTATCTTCCTTCAAGACTCAACTCAAGTACCAGTTTATCCATGAACGCTTCCTTAAAGCCCCAAGCATCATTGCTCCCTAGCTTCTTTTTTTTTTCACCTTTTCAATCATGGTGATAGCTTTTGTTTTTGTATTATCTTCATTTACAAGCATATCCAGTCTCCCCATCCCCTATCCAGTGAGCTATCACTTGTGAATATTAAAAAAAGAAACAATAAGGAAAAGAAATTCAGCAAAATTCATTAACACATCAATCACGTCTGACAATAAATGCAATATTCCACCCAGATAGCCCCCCACTTATGCTAAGATTTTGCCTCGATTTTTCTTGTACTGTAGCTGTGTATGTGTGTGTAGAATATAAGTTCTTTCAGGGCAGGGACTGTTCCAATTTTATTTTTGTGTTCTCAGATTTTTAGCACACTTCCATGATTGTAATAAGTACTTAATGCATGTTTGTTGAATTGTTTGCAGAGGGAAATACATGTCAAGATAAAGAGTAAAGATCCTATAGGCGATAGAGACCCCTTGAAAGTTTTTGAGAAGGGAATGACATGGTAAAAAACTATATGAAAGATGGTTTGAAAAGGGAAAAAGACTGATTGAAAGATTTTCTGCAATCATTTAGGCAAGAGATGAGAGCTGACCCAGGATGACAGCAGTGTGAGTAGAGAGATGTGACAGATGCTAGAACTGTTTTTAAGGTAGAATCAACCAAAATTGGTCGTAGATTGGAGAGTGAAGGAAAAAATGGACCCTTCCCATATTCTCTAGCTTTATACACCCTTCATTTCTGCTATTAACTTCTGACTTGGTAACCTAAAGTGGCCTTATAAAGCCTACCTTTGATTCACCGAAGGTCATAACATCTTTCATTTGTTCCATCCATTCTATCCAACTGTCACCACAGTTGAGAGGAATGGAACAGAAGAAAAGATGGTGGGAAAGTACCCCTTGGTACTTTACCTTCTTCTCTACCACATGCTGCTATTAATTTCCCACATTCTCTTTGAAATAGTGGGGTAAGACTGAACTTTTGCTTCTCTTGTCCTCATATTCATGGTCTTATGGGATAATTGGCCTTAAGCTGATAGGGACCTTAGGGGCTGTGTAGTCCATCCTCCTCATTTTGCAAGTTGGGGAGGGAGAAACTGAGGCCAACAGAGGTGAAGGACGTGTCCAAATCCCACACGTAGCAAGTTGTAGGGCTAAGATTTGAACCCAAGCACTCTGACTCCAAACCCAGGCCTCTGCCTACTATACCTCACACCAATCTGTCTCATCATGATTTGGGGATGTACTGCCTGTCTTAGAAACAAGTCTAACTGAGACAAAAAAAATCCTGTGCTAATATTCACAAAAAACCTGTTTCTTCAGTCCAAACACATAACCTTCTGAGACCTTAAATCTTACTAAGTCTGTCCCCATGGGCATCCAACTAAGCAACTGGAATGGAGCTATAAATTAACTAGTTCATTCACAGCTGCAACAGCTATTTAGCAAGCAGAATGTCAACACTAGCTATTTACAGAGATTCCACCTCAAATGTTCCCTAGCTGGTATCCAATTTAAAATATTATATATGCAGAATACTGCATGGCCCATTCCCAGAGATCAGAAGGGGAAGACACTACAGTCTTTAAAGATCTCACCTTTTATGGGTGACACCAATTAATTTGTATAAATTAGACATGGGTCCTGACTTCTTCCTGCAATTTCAAATTGAAATCAGTAAATTAGCTTCTCCTTTTAAATGAAACTGGTTATCTATATCAGGAAACTTTAAGAAAAAGGAAGCAGAATTTTTGCTTCTGAGTATTGCTATAAATGTTCTCAATTATAATAGATTGTCTATAATAATTCATTTTTTTATTTTGCTACTAATTTGCTTTGTAAGTTATTGAATGTCTTTTGCCTCAGTTCCTTTATCTATAAATGGAAACAGCATCTCCTTTTTTTCCTCCAAGTTTTAACCTGTTTTACATATAAGAAATAACTTTTTTTGGAGTAAGGGGGGTTGTGAGGAAACCTCTTCTATCAATGCAGATGGGCAATTACTCTACTCCTTAAGTAGGGTTCTGAAAGGGGGTACTGACTTGCCTAAAGTCACATAGCTATAGTGTGTCAAAGGCAGGAACTGAACACGTTTTCTTGTCTGCAAGGCCAGCTCTATTATAGCACACTGCCTATATAGAGAAACACAGAATTTGAAATATGAAATGACTTACCTAAAATCACACTGTGAAGTTAAATAAATCAGATTTCTCTGTCTCTGTATTATATGATTTTGTGGGATTTCTAGGATCTCCTGAATGTGTTCTATTAATAATCCAGGTACGGAATTTTTTTGTGGGGGGCAAGGTCAGGCAATGGGGTTACGTGACTTGCCCAGGGTCACACAACTGGTAAGTGTTATGCGTCTGAGGCCAGATTTGAACTCAGGTCCTCCTGAATCCAGAGCCAGTGCTCTATCCACTGTACCACCTAGCCACCCCAGGCACAGATTTTTTTAAGGTTATATCATGTTTTATTCTATACTTCTAAATTCTAGAGTCATGTTGAAGTAGATCTAAGGGGACCCAGCTGTTACTTTGGACTTGGGCTTGTTCTGGAAGGTTCATCAGTTGGTTCTTGGGCAATTTTATAAGAACTACTATAAATATCCTGAGAGAATGTTTATGGAACCTGAATTTTACCAGAATGCCCAGACCTCATAAAGTTGCTTTGATTTTCTGGGGGAAGGTCCTGGAAACAAAAGATTTCCTACCCAGGATTCCTTTCATGGAAGCTTCCTCTGTTTTGAAAAGGATCTTTCTTTCATATTTGATCTTCCCAAGCTCCTGGGGTGATGAAAAGTCTTATTAGTGAAGTGTTTCCTCTTCAGGGAGCTAGGAAAGTGATGATACCAGGAAGTTTAGCATGGAGACCTGGGTCCTCAGAAACTGAACTGATAGTACCAATTTAGTAATTGTATCCCAGGATGTTAAGGGATGAGATATATGCACAAAATATTACACACAGAGGGATAAACACTGAACTGTGTGTCAGCCCTGGGGTCCAAGACCCTGGTCCACGTGATGTTCAGGTTAGTAATTGAGTCAGAATAGCAGAAAAGCAGCAGTAGGCCTTTGTCTGTAAAACCAGGCATTCTCGTTCCATGGGTAATAATTTGAGGTGGTGTGGGCAGCATTAGACCTTTGCCTGAGGTTAGTCTTAATCTGGTTCCAACCTACTTTTCCAGTCTTATTTTGCATTACTTATTTTCATGCACTGTGCATTCCAGGAAGACTGAACCAATAGCTGAATTCAGCATCTACCTTCTTCCTCCATGTATTTTTATAAGCCATTCCCCATGCATGGAATACATTCCTTCCTCATCTCTAACTTTTAGAATATTTCTTTTCCTTTAGGGTTCAGACTAGGTACTACCTCCTCCATAAAGCTTTCCCTGATTTCCCCAGTTGAAATTATTATCTACTTCCTTTAATTTTCCTAGAACAGTCAATCTGGATCCTCTTTTGCCCCCCCATTATTGCCATCCCATTGCTTATAGCATATGTGTATCATATGTACTCCGTAAATGTAAACTTCTTGTGCTCAAGGGTTATATAATTTTCTATTTTTGTATCACCTGGCATATAGGATCACAGATTAAGACCCAGAAGGTAGCTGAGCCAGAATTGGGTTATATGGTGCTACGTGGGATCCAGAAGTATAACTGTTTCCCTTTCTTTGCATATCAGCCCTTAGATGTCAGGCAGTTTTATAAGTATTTTAAGCGTCTACTGTGTGACACCCACTATGCTAAGTGTTGGGTATACAAAGAAAGGCAAAAGCAATCCTGCCCTCAAGGAGCTCACAGTCTAATGGGAGAGAAAATATTCAAACAACTACGTACAAACAAGCTACACACAAGAGAAATGGGAAATAATCAACAAGAAGAAAGGCACTAGAAGGAAGAGCCATTGGGAATGGCTTCCCATAGAAGGTGGGATTTTAGTTGGGACTTGAAGGAAGCCAGGGAAGACATAAGGTGAAAATGAAGAGGGAAAAGCATTCTAGGTTTTGGAGACAGTCAGTGAAAATGTCTGAAGCAGGGAGATTAGTGTCTTGTTCAAGGAGCAGCAAGGAAGTGTCATTGGATCAAAGAGTATGTAGTGGTGGAGGGGGAGGGGTAAGGTGTAAGAAGACCAAAAAGGTAGTGGTGGGAATGTTGTAAAGGTCTTTGAACACCAGAGTGATGTGTATTCAATCCTTGATGTGACAGAGGGACACTGGAGTTTATTGAGTAGGGGCAGATCATGGCTTGGTCAGACGGGCACTTTAGGAAAATCACTTTGGCAGCTGAATGGAGAACTGGGATGAAGTAGGGAAAGTTTTGTGGCAGGCAATCCACCAGAACGCTATTGCAATAGTCCAGGAGTGAGGCAATGGGAGCCTGCACCAGGGTGGTGGCAGAGTCAGGGGAGAGAAGGACGTGAGAGATGTTAACAAAGGCAATAGATTGGATGTGAGAGTGGTGAGAGATAATGAGGAGCTGGAGGATGACACTTAGGTTATGAGCCTGGAGGACTGGGAAGATGGTGGTAGCCTTTAAAGTAATAGGGAAGTTCAGCACATAGTAAGCACTTAATAAATTCTTGTTGACTGATTGACATTGTCACCAGGAGGGATCAGGAAAGCTTAGCTCTGTGCATGCCTGATAGGGTATGCTCTAGCCCAAAGGTGGGGAACCTGTGACCTTGAGTCTACATTTGGCCCTCTAGGTCCTCAAGTGCAGCCTTTAAAAGGTTAGGGCTGCACTTGAAGACCTAGAGGGCCACATTTGGCCTCAAGGCTGAAAGTTCCTGACTCCTGTTTAGCCAGAGCAGATAAGAGGGATGGCAATTATCCTCTTTGCAAATATAAACTTTGCAAATGGATCTTTTTAATTAAACCCTCTTTCCCCCGCTAAAACATAGTACAATTGTTTAACCTTATCTTCCCTGCACAAAAAACATTTTTTCCAAATTGACCTTGCTCTTCTGGCCTCAAACTCTGCCATGAAGTTCAAGCACTACTGACACATCCTTTTAAAACTTAAATTTGAACCCATTTTTTCTTCACTGTCTGTTCCAACCAGAACCTCAGATCCTCATATTACGGGTGAGCCATGAAAAACAAAGTAGAGAGAGGATTTGAAATGGGATAAATAATTTCTATTTAATTTTTCTTGGATCTAGCCAAAGCTGGATGGAATCTTCACAAAGGAGGGGAAGGAAAGAATCTTGGGGCAGATAGTTCAACTGAGATGTACCAAGCAGGGACAATGAGGAGGGCTAGAAAGAGACTACAGAGGGGCCAGTACTGCAGGGAAAGCAAGTTATCAGACACATTTTCTTTGTCCATCTGAACCATAGTCTCAAGGAAGAGGTAAAAAAGGGGAGAGAGTGGGAAGTGGAGGATGGAAGCATAAGGTGTAGCAGTGACAACGGTGGTGGTGGGGGCATTGTGGATACAGTAGTGAGGAGTCCTTAGAGAGATAAGAAGCTTCGCCCAACAACAACAGCTCTGGTTCCTGGGCCACCCCAAAGTCATTAGGAGGATGCTTGTGGCTCTGAATATTATGGTATTCCTAAGAACAACTCACACGTACTCCTATGACTAATAGAACTAAAATCTCATTTGATAATCCATCTCCTTGATTTGGTACTGGTTGTCTGCTATGTCTGTAATGCTTTCCCTCCTTACCTCTGCCTGCCTCTTGGACTCCCTAATTTCCTTTAAGACTGAGCTAAATTCCCCTTTCTACATGAAGCTTCTCCTAAGCACTTCTCCCTCTTACTCCCCCAGCTGCTAAGGCACTCTCAACCGAAGTTACCTCATATTAATTTTACATATAATCTATATGTACTTATATATATACACATCTCACCCATTAGAATATAATTCCTTGAGGGCAGGAATTGTTTCACTTTTGTCTCTGTAACACCAGGATTTAGCACAATGTCACACAGTAAACCACTTAATAAATGTTTATTGACTGATTAAAACTGCTCTGTACTTCCTTTATAAGGTTGGTCATTTTGTAATCTTCAGAATGGAAAATAGCATGTATAGCTTTTTAACTCCTACCAAAGTGACCTTCCAAAGTGTTGAGGAATTACAGTTTTCCTAAGCTGTGATCTTCAAGACACAAGTAGACAAGTGTTGTCGAAATATTTGGTGTCTGGAGTTATACCAGGCTGACATATTGATTGCAGCTTTTTCTAGTATCACCTCTTAGGCCTCACACACTGAATTGAACACATGGCTGTAATGACCCTTGTTTAAATCAAGGATACCAGTAATCAAATAGGAAACAAATGGTGAAATGAGGCTGATGGGGAGATGAAGTCACCCAAAGTGCAAGCTTACAGGGGTAGAGAAGAGTGGGAGATTCCATCTTTCCTTCATACCCAAGAAGTCTGACAGTCCAAATATCCAGAGGAATTATAATCAATTTGGTAATTCATTTGGATGATCTGCATAAATTATGCCAGATATCTGAGTCTTTGACATAATGTAAACACAGCTAAGTAGAACCATGGCTAGGGTACTGGGCCTAGAGTCAGGAAGACTCATTTTCCTGGGTTCAAGTCTGGCCCATACACTGATACTTAACCCTGTTTGCCTCAGTTTCCTCATCTGTAAAATGAGCTAGAGGAAATAGCAAACCCCTCTCGTCTCTTTGCCAAGAAAACTCCAAATGGGCTCACGATAAGTCAGACATGCCTGAACAACAACAATAAATAATAAAAACACAGCCACACAATATAGCCATGTTAACTTTAGTCAAGGAAAGGCCCAAATGGGTGAAATTTCTTGATGAAGAATTCCCAGGCATTGTCTTGGTTAAACTAATTCAAAACTTGGAAAACCTGCCTTTGTCAATGCATGAAATTTACTTTGCATGGTGTTACATTTGGTGGAAGAATTCATAGACATAAAATTAAATCTGAATGGCCACCAATGCTGATAAGCTTTTTCTCTTCCTATTTTGGGATGGGATTCAGTTTATCAGGATACTCATCATTCTTCCTCATCCGCTCCCCCATGCTTGCCAAAGATGTTAAGATTTCCTGCTGATGCAGATATTGCTAGAAAGAAAAACATCTTGCCATTGGTGAAATCAACAGAATATGTTTTTTATTCTCTTCTTCAAGAAAAAAAAACATCAGTAGAAGTTTTCATAGTCATAATGTGTTGATGATGGTGTTAAAAAATGAGATTTTTCTACAAAGGACTACTTTCTTGGTTAAGATGATACTCTCAACTTACACAAGAAAGAGCATGCCTTGCCTGAGAGGAGTAAATTTTATCATGGTCAAAGAGAAAGTTGTTTCTCAACCCTACCCCACCTTGGCACTTGAAAAATTTTGCTCTTAATCAAATTCTTATTTCCTAAGGTTGAGTCTTCCCATATGAATACCCCCCAAGCAAACTAGTGGTTCTTTATGGAGAAAGTAATTTTTGGAACAACAGTCAACTTTGAAACAAGGAGGCAATGCCACAAGTCCAGGCTGCCTTCAAAGGGATTAACTCTACAGAGATGGAGGAGGGGGCATTACCAGCAAAGCCAAGGGGAAAATATTTCACAGAAGAACAAAATCGGCAAAAAAGGAAAAGCCTCAGATAAAGGACAAGAGAAGGTGAATTTTATTAGGCTTCTCCGCCCCCCTCCATTTTGGACAGGTTAATTTATGGTTAAGAAAAATGGATCTTCCATATTTAGAAATGCTAGCTGAGTTCTCAAGCAAATAATTTCCCCAAGAATAAAAATTTCACTCACAAGGCTAAAGAAATGAAAGTATACCTACAATAAATCCATTCCTTTCATTTTTAACATTATCATATAATGAGAAATACAGAGTAGGTAAAATGTATTAAAATATAGCATAAATCACAAAACCATTACTGTACGTGTGAACATACCTGTTTAAGAGACAGCTAAAAATCTTTTTGGAAAGCAAAAATTCAATGAGTGTTTAGTAAGTGCCTCCTGGGTGACCTTAGGCAGGTAATTTAATTTCCTTGGGCCTCAGTTTCCTCATTCATAAGATGAAGGGGTTTCACTACATGGCCTCTGAGGTTACTTTTGTCCCTCGTCTCTTGATCCTGCTATGCCCAACACTATTTCAGGGGATGAAAATTGAGATGAAAGAGTTAAACATACTCTCAATTCCTTAAGAGATAATTGGTCTTTTAAACAAATGCGCTTAACGTTGCTCAGATGATTTTTACATGGATGTTCTTAGAATAAATAGGGATATTATGCCAAACTCTCTATGTGTATATTCACTGAAAAAAAATCCACCACCCTTGTGCTAGTTTAATTGATGTTTAGCTTTCTCTTTTCAATTTTATGAGCTCTTGATCTCCATTGCACCCTATTTCCTAAAGAGGTAATTGTGAAAGGCATATAGAAATGGGTGATGGAGGATAAGAGTGATTTTACTCCTTAACATAAGAGAAAACCACTCCTCCCTCCCATACACATTCTTTTTTTTGTGTTACAAATTTATTTTATTTTCAAAACAAGCATTTCCATAACAGTACAATAAAAAGACGATTGCTCATGAAATAGGAAATCTACCATGTACAACTTACTATTTCCTCCAAATATACAACAAAGCCACCATGTAAATTTCTTTTTTTTTCCTTTTTTTCTTCCATCCCCATCTCCCCCCTCCCCCCATCCTAGGGATGGGTACCATTAGACACAATAGGTATGTATTTGTATACATACATACACTTATAGCATACACATATATATGTAAAATTATTCTATACATCTATTTAGCAGTTCATTCTCTGGATGCAAATAGAGTCTTTATATGTCCTTTATTTTTAATTTGTACATTTATAATAGTCAAAATGACAAGATGTTCAAAGTTGTTCTTAATACAATATTGCTGTTACTGTGTACAATGTTCTCTTGGTTCTGCTCACTTCACTTTTCATCATTTTTTACAAGTCTTGCTATGCTCTTTTATATCATTGAGCTCATCATTTCTTATAGCACAGTAGTATCTCATCATAACCATACACCACAACTTGTTCAGCCATTTTCAGGGCTATGTATGTTATTATCATGCCCACGTTTTGGTTGGGCTCCATTGCTCTAAACAATTATCATCTGGGGAGAAACCAACTATAGTAGAGAATTTCTAGGGTCCCCAGATTACTCTTCAGATTCATTCACCTCAGGAACTTAATCCTTTCTGTTCCTGAGCATCCTGCTGGCATGATTGGCAATTGCCTCACCTGGCCCACTATTTCAGATGAGTCACAGGCAAAATTTATTTTACTTCCTCACGACTTTCTTAACAGCTAACTTGCCAGTCCTCACATCCTCAGTACCTTTCCAGTTTTGAAACTACAATGAAATCCAGCCACACTGGAAAGGGTGAAATGATGCATTAACCTACACAATTATGGCTTTAGTCACCACTCCCTTAACTTTCCAAACTGAAATATTCTTCCTTGACCTCCATGCTTCCACAGTGTTGCCTTACCCTATTAGAATGTAAATTCATTGTGCATAGGGGATGTCTTTGTTTTTATATTTGTGAAGTCCCCTAGAAGATCCTGGAATCTCAATAAAATCTCACATTTTTAAGCAAGTCCAGGTGGGATAGTGTCATGGAATCAATTTGACCTTTTCTCCTGCCTTTTCAGAGAGCCTATTAATGCTTTCTGTTAATCAAAGTTGATAAGCTTGGAGCCTCCAGACTAGAGGAGAGATTTTTTTTTTCTCTTCTCTAACCAATGATCAAAGACTGGAGTTAGGTAGACTTTAGCTAGCAGATGTTCATTCTTCTCAACCTCACCTCCATACTGAACTGCTTGCAAACAAGTTATCTACAATATTTCAAGCTTGAACATGCTGTTTTCTATGGGGAAGAAAGATATTCAAATCAAATTAAAATAACAAATATTAAAACAAAACCAAGAAGACTTGTATGCCAGGCAGGATCCAGCCAAGTAATGTGGAGAGAATGAGGAGATAGAGGGGAAAGGAGAATCTGCAAGCAGCTTTTTATCAGGTCTTAAGAGGGAATAACTCACCAGGTTCAGTCTACAGGCTTCTCTTGTGTTTCCTGCAAAGGTGGAAGCTGACTGGACTTCTATGCTCAGTTCCTTGTCTTAAGATACATGGTGTGAAAAGTTTGACCCCAGCTGCTTTTTCTGTGGCACTGCTCCCATTTCTAGATTCCTCTGCCCTCTGAACTACTGTGACCACTGGTGAAGGTGCTTGTCTCTGGGTTGATGCATGCTGGTACCCTCAGCAGTCTAATTTCACAGGCTCTCCACCTCTCAATCTGGTTAGAAACTCCTGAGGCCCAGCTAGAGTTCAAACCTTGTGAAGTCTTTAGCACCTTTTCCCCACCTTGGTACACAGATCCATATCCCCAGGGCTTAGCGCAACGCTTGGTACACAGTACCAAATACTTAATACACATGCTTTTTCATTCCTTCTGGGGAAATAGCTCTATGGCTACATGAAGGATGCACAAGGTCGTAATGCTTCCCCCCCTCATTTCAGCTTCCTGGCTTTCCTTGCTTCCATCAAGTCTTAATTAAAGTCCCACCTTCTACAGGAAGGCTCTCTTAATCCCCCTTAATTTTAGTGCCTTCCATCTGTTGATTATTTCAAATTTATCCTGTACATAGCACACACACACATATATACGTATGTATATGTATATATATAGATGTATATATGCAAAATGTAAATCCTGTATAAAGCCTCTGTTAGATTGTGAGCTCCTTCGGGGCAGGGACTGTCCTTTGCCTTTTTTTGTGTTCCCAGTGTTTAACATTGTCTCTGGCACATAGGAGGCGCTTAATACATGTTTGTTGACTGACTGGTGCAGGGAAAGGAGTACTAGATTCTGAGTTGGAATCCTGATCTCCTAGTCTATTGTACCACGCTTCACTTTTTTTTTCTTTGCTTTTTGGTGAGGCAATTGGCGTTAAATACCCCTCACTTTTGCCTATCCCATGCCTACTGTGCAGAACAACAGGGCTTTGGCTCAGGAACAAGAGAAGTAGCAATAAGAGGCAGCTAGGTGGTGCAGTGGATAGAGCTCTGGCCTTGGAGTCAGGAGGACCTGAGTTCAAATACGGCCTCAGATACATGATACTCACTAGCTGTGTGACCCTGGGCAAGTCACTTAACCCTGATTACCTCACCAAAAAAAAAAAAGTAGCTAGAGAGAATATAGCTAGAGGAGAAGAGATCTGTAGTCATGGCTGGAGCAGGGCACCAGGGTGGCAATGGGTACGAGGTTTTTCCTTTCTGGGAGTGTCAGTTTAATCTCCTGCCCTGAGTCACAAGTGGTGAATTGACTGTGACTAGAAGAGGTCAGAGGTCTCTCAGTCAGATGAGAATGTGAATAGCATCAGCTGTTGGAGTTTCTGTCTTTTCCCAAATCCTTTTGGATCCTGATTCTGTTCCCTGTTCTCTGAGTCTGAGGTCTAAATTTCCTTCAGAGTTTTTGTATCTTCACCTGATAAATAGCCAGCCCTTCTTTTTTTCCTTCGGATAATATTTCATTTTCTCCTGATTACATGGAAAAACAATTTTTAATATTTTTTAAATTGAGTTCCAAATTATCTCCCTCCCACCTCTCTTCCCTCCATGAGATGGTAATCAATTTGGTGTAGGTTATATATGTGCAATCATGCAAACATATTTCAATACTAGTCATATTGTGAAATAAAACACAGACAAAAAAACTCACAAAAAATAAAGTGAAAAAGTATGGTTTGATCTATACTCAGACTCCATCAGTGCTTTCTTTGGAAGTGGATGGCATTTTTCATCATGAGTCCTTTGGACTTGTCTTGGATCATTGTATTGCTGAGAGCAGCTAAGTCATTCACAATTGATCATTGTACAATATTGCTGCTGCTGTGTACAATGTTCTGCTGGTTCTTCTCACTTCACTTTGCATCAATTCATGTAAATATTTCCAGGGTTTTCTGAAATCATCCTACTCATCATTTCTATTTTTATTGTTCATGTTTATGCCATCCTGTCTTTTTTTCTTCCCCCTCATTTTCCTATAGTTGGTACACTGGACATGTTCTATGCATTTCCCCCTCCTGTGGACTCTTTTTCCATCCATGGTGACATGGTGGGCATGTCACTTTTGGAAATTCTGAGGGTATAAAGATGTAAGGCCTGGTGCCCATGGCTGATCAGCTTAAGTACAGATACATCCTGTTAGACTCTAACATTTAGCTCATTACTCACTGAGCTTCCCTTTAGCTGAGGGAACTCCTTAACTGGGAGTGCTTCCCCACATTTATGTACAACTTACAGGCCAAGTTCATGTCCTATTTATTGTTTGTCCTTTTTTCCGTGAAGTATCTCTGTCCATCCCTTTCAACATTGCCTTGAAGTTTCTGATGCAGGTGCTCCAATGGCACTTTACAAGTCAGAGTAAACCATACTTACTCAAGTTCATAGACTCACAGTACCTTCTAGAGCAGAAAAAGACCTTAGAATCCATCTAGTCAAACATCCTCATGAAATAGATGAGGAAACTGAACCCCAAATATATTAAGTGTCTTGCTTCAATGAAACAAGTATTGTCAGAGATGGCATTTGAGCCCAGATCCCATGACTTTGGAGCTACTTCTCTTGACAATGTCTCTTGTCCTTACCCAGAAACCTACTTACTCAGACCTTATCCATTTGGATAATACTATATTTTCTTTCTTCTGCTCCTTCCATTTTTTTATTTTTTAAAAAGTTTTATTAATACTTTCTGTTTCTTACATCACAATAATATCACATGTACCCCTTTTCCTACCCCTCTCAGAGAGCCATCACATAGACAAATAGTATTTTTAGAGAGGAAATAAAAAGTCCACACAACTAATTGATATATCAAAAAAAATCTAAAAACACGTGCAATGTGTAAAGCGCTGTGGATTTCTCACCTTCACAAATAGGTAGGTTAGGGGTGTCTTCTCATATCTCTTTATTTGAGTCCCACTCTATCTTTATAATTTTGTATATTTCTTAGTGTGTTATTATTTCCATTTACATTGTTATAATTATTGCATATATTTATTTTGCTTGAGTCTGCTTACTTCACTCTGTATCAGGTCACACAGATCTTTCACATGCTTCTCTGTAGTCATCCCACAATATCATTTCTTTTTTTGTTTGTTTGGTTGTTTTTTTTTTTTTGCTAGGCAATGGGGTTAAGTGACTTGCCCAGGGTCACACAGCTAGTAAGTGTCAAGTGTCTAAGGTTGGGTTTGAACTCAAGTCCTGCTGACTCCAGGGTTGGTGCTCTATCCACAGTGCCACCTAGCTGCCCCTATCATTTCTTATAAGACAGTAGTATTCCATTAAATTTCTGCACCACAGTTGTTTAATCATCCCACAATTCATGCACATCTACTTTGTCTACAATTCTTAGCAATGCCTATCAATTGGGAAATGGCTGAACAAGTTGCGATACGTGATTGTGGTGGAATACTACTGTGGTATAAAAAATGATGAGCTCAGTGATCTTAGAAAAACATTGAAAGACTTTAACAAAATAATGAAGAGTGAAATGAGCAGAATCAAGAGAAAATTATATACACTAACAGCAATATTGTTTTAAGAATGACTTTAAGTGGCATATGAATGTAATGGAATGTGCTACAAGAAATGATGAGCAAGCAGACTTCAAAAAAGACCTGGAAAGACTTGTATGGACTGATGCTGAGTGAAATGAATAGAACCAGAACATTTTACACAATAATAGTCACATTATGCCATGACTAACTTTAATAGACTTAGCCCCTTTCAGCAATGCAAGGATCTAAGACATCTTCAAAAGTCTCATAATGGAAAATGCTATCCATATCCAAAGAAAGAACTATGGAGTTTGAATGCATATCTAAACATGCTATTTGCTCTTTTTTCTTCTGTTTTATTTTGTTTCTTCTTTCTTGTGGTTCCTCCTATTGGTTCTAATTCTTCTTTACAATATGACTAATGTGAAAATATGTTTAATAGGAATGTATATGTAGAGCTCATATCAGATTTCACGCCATCTTGAGGAAGGAGGTAGGGAGGGAAGGGGAGAAAATTTAAAACTCAAAATCTTATGAAAGTGAATGTTGCAAACTAAAAATAAATTAATATTAAAAAAAAGAATGACTTTGAGTGAATAAGTCATTTTGACTATCACAAATGCCCAAATTAACTATAAAGGACATATGAAGAAAAATGCTATATGCATCCAGAGAAAGAACTGATAAATAGGAATATGCATAGAATAAGGTTACATATATATGTGTATACATACACACATATATGCATATATATTTCATTTTTGCAATCCTTTCCATAAAGGATTTCTCTCATTCTCTTCATTATTCATCTTTTCTTTCTGTTTATTCTTGACTGTACTTCTCTGATTCATAACCCCCATAATCATCTGGTCTCTCTCTTTTCACTGCATTCTTCATACAGTCCATGTATCCAAACTATCCATTCTAGGCTGTCCCCTCTAAGTACTTTCTGCCACTGCCGTGTAGGGCTTGCCTCATGGATTCCTCATTTCCATTGTACTTCACTCTCAAAAAAAAAAAAAGCCAATTATTACAGGTGTCAGAGAGAACATCGTCCAGTGGTAAGGCCCTTCCCCCACCACTGATTGACCCTCTCTGATTGCCCTTTCCCTCTCACATTTTCCTGGTAATTTTCTCCCTGTGTCCATGCTCACTCTTGCCTCCAGGTGCCAATTGCCTCCCAGGGGTTTCAGCACCGCTCCCCCAAGACAAGTAAGCTTTTTTTTTTTTTTTTTTGTTAGATTTCTATACCCTTTTGCTTGTATATCTTATTTCTCAGTTCCATGTAAAAACAATTTTTAACATTTACTTTTAAAACTTTGAGATCCAAATTCTCTCCCTTCCTCCCTCCCCACCCACCCTCATTGAGAAGCCAAGCAATTCGATATAGGTTATACATGTGTAGTAATACAAAACACTTCCGTAATAGTCACCTTGTGAAAGACTAATTATATTTTCCTCCATCCTATCCCAACACCCATTTATTCTATTCTCTTCTCTCACCCTGTCCCTCCTCAAAAGTGTTTGCTTCTGATTACTCCCCTAATCTGCCCTCCCTTTTATCATTATTCCTTTTCTTATCCCCTTTCCCCCTATTTTCCTGTAGGGTAAGATATTGCCATATCCAATTGAGGCAAAAAATAGGGTAGGGAGGTAGGAATGAAAAGAAAGGGACAATTGTGAATATTTAAAAAGAAAAAAAAACAATAGGCTCTGGCTGCTATTCAGATAAGGAAACAAGAGAAAGGGAAGAAGTCAAAAATATTTTCAAGATGAATAAGGAAATGGTGTTGTCATTGCCTGGGTGCTCTAATGGATAGAGTGATAAACTTGCATTCAAGAAGATCCGTGTTTTATTTCATGATATGACTAATATTACTACTACTACCTACTTACTACTATCTACTCCTGCCAATCACCAGTCTTCTCTCTCAGTTTTGATGTCTTCTCCACTACTCTGAGGTTACTAGAATACATAAAAGGTTTGATATGTCAAATAGTCCCTTTACCAATGCAGAGAGGAACAGAGGGCTTAGTAGCTAAATCCTAAGGATTTCCCTGAGGTAAACAGAGGCTAAATTACTTGCTTGATAGCCACACAGTATCAGGGATAAATTTGAATCCAGGCTTTTCTGATCCCATTCTCAGCAGTCTATCCATCATATCATGCTGTCTCCAATCTGCTGTTAGAATAATTTCCCTAAAATACTATTCTGTGACTAAGCACTTTCCTGCTCAAAAAACTTTGAGTGGCTTCCTTTAACATAAGATAATAACAATACCAAACATTTTTGTAGAGTTTTAGGGTTTGTAAGGTACTTTACATATATTATCTCAATTGATTCTCGAAACAATCCTATAAGGTCATTGCTCTTATTATGCCCAGGGAGGAAATGGAGAATGAGAAAGGTTAAGTCATTTGCCTATGTTTGTTCAACTAGTAGGTATCAATTCAATTCAACAAAATATTGGTAAGTGATTACTATAATATTTGTAAGTATTTGTTCAGTTGTTTGGGTCAGTGTCTGACTCTTCATGATCCCGTGGACTGTAGCATGCTGGTATTATCCATAGGGTTCTCTTAGCAAGGATACTGGAATGGTTTGCCATTTCCTTCACCAGTGAATTAAGGCAAACAGAGGTTAAGTGACTTGCCCAGGGTCACACAGCTGGTAAGTGTCTGAGGCCAGATTTGAACTCAGGTCTTCCTTACTCCAGGCCCAGCACTGTAGTGAATGAGAGACCTAGCTGCCTCATGTAGGCATTACTACCACTTTATTTTACCCATGAGAATCCTGAAACTAAGAAAGGTCAAGTAATTTGCCCAAAGTCACCCAACTATTAATGCCAAATTCCATATTCAAGTTTAGATCCCTCCTTTTAGACACCCCAACCAATAATAATCTCTCCCTTCTTGGTCAGGCAGTCAGTCAATAAACATTAAGCACCTACTATGTGCCAGGCACTGTGCTAAATGTCAGGGTTACAAGAAGAGGCAAAATACGGCCTCAACCTTCAAGGAGCTCATGATCTAATGGGGGAGACAACAGGTAAACAAATATATGCAAAAACAAGCCATCTACATCCTAAAGCAGGGCTTCTTAAACTTTTTCTACTTGCTACACCACCCTTTTTCTGATTTTTGGCAGCATTAGTTGGTGTTATGTGGCTTGAGGGCATGTGCAAAGTGCGCATGCTTTTTGTTCAGAGGCCAAATAGAAAAGACTTCACAAGTGATTCGATATGGGCATGAAGAATTAATGGATGATGCTTAGATTTCAGACTGGAGTGACTATAATGATGGAGAGAACCTTGACAGAAATGGGGAAGTTAGTTATGGGTTTAGAGGGAAGGATAACATAGGAAAGTGATTAGACATCTGGGTAGATGATGCAGAGTGTCAGACTTAGGTTTGCTATCAGTAAAAAAAAAAAAATCCCTATCATTTAGAGCAGGGGTGGGGAATCTTCAGTCTCACCGTGAAGTTTGGATTCCGTCAAAGGGCCTCACTTGAGGACCTCGAGGCCAAAGGTTCCTAGCCTTGATCTAGAATTACCTAAAAGCAGAATATGGGCCTTGGAAGGAGGTAAGTTGCTCTCATTAATGGTAAAGGAGGAAGGATTTTGAGGAGGACCACTTGTTATAGAGGATATTTCTACTCAGGAATAGGTTAAATTAGCTGATTTCTGAGGTCCCAAAGTACTACCTAGCCCATAGTTAATGCTCAATAAAGCACTTATTGATTGATTGACTGCTTCTCCCCCTTGGAGGTACTTCTAATCTGGTAACTCCAGCTTCAGCCTTCTGCTATGGTTTAGGATTGAGCCTACCCTAAAATAATCTCATATTCCTTTTCCAATATAATTTTTTGGGATGATTTCATCTAATTACTATTCCATTTTGGTCCTAGATAGTTCCTCTCTGGATCCAATTACTTTTCCTAGGCTAAACTCTTAAAATCATAATCCATAAAACCATACTAATGAATTGATAAGGAAAGAGACTCTGTCCCCCAGCTCCTTAGGCATAACCTTTAGCTATTTCATTCCTTGTGAGTCTTGCACTGATCTTTGGAATCAGGTTATAAGAGATAGAGCAACCCCAGGGCAGGTTTCAAATGCAGTTCTTGACCTCAGACTTTGCCCAGCCTGCAGAGCCCTAGACCAGGCTAGAGTCTCTCTTTCTTTGCTCCTCTGCTTTTGAGCTTGAAAGAGGCAGAAATGCTAATGATCAAATCTTGATTTAAAACAAAACAAAACAAAACACAACCCAATGTTTAAATAAGGAGACTGAGACCGAGATTGCTTGTTTCTCTTTACTGCTCTGGAGCTGATGAATTGAAATCAAAGAACGTAATGAAGGGCCTTGTTATTGCCTTTTTATTTCCCAATCTGCTCAATTTCATTGCCAACCCAGTGGATAGATAGCTCCGAATGCGACAGATATGTAGGCATGAGAACAGCCTCCTTTTGTGTCTATGGGGGCGGGTGAGCAAAAATGGCCTGCTTTGTTATTCCTCATCTGTCGGCATTCCAGAGAATGAGTCTGATGGGCAAGTATCTTCACTGTAACAATCACCATACATGGGTAAGACTTAAGAAATGAGGCAGATCCTGTCTTTCTTAACTATAGACTAAAAGCTTTCCCCCAAAAGGACATATTGTCCTTCAGGACTTCTTATCATACTAATAATTAGCATTTATATAGCACTCTAAGGCTTTCAAAGCATTTTAAAAATAATAATAATGATGATAATATCTAACATTTATATAGCGCTTATGTATCTAGCACTGTGCTAAGTGCTTTATAATTTTATTTCATTTGATTCTCACAATTCTGAGAGAAAGGTGTTATTATTATCTCCATTTTATAGATGAGGAAATTGAAACAGACAGATGTTAAGTGACTTGTCTAGGATCACACAGTCAGTAAGGGTCTGAGGCTAGATTTGAACTCAGGTCTTCCTGACTCCAGGCCCAGTGCTGTGTGCATTATGCTACTACCTAGCTGCTTCTTATCTGTTTATACTCACAGTTTAAGTTTTAGGAGTTCTGTTGAATTTTAGAGAAGGAAATGGAAAACTACTCCAGTATCCTTGCCAAGAAAACCCCAAATGGGGTCACAAAGAGTCAGATGCAACTGAAATGATTGAACAACAACAAATTGAATATTTGCAAAAATAAATATAGGAGGGTGGGATTATTAGAGGACATGAAGGATAATTTGCATTGTGGTTTTTATTTTTGTGTTGCATCCTTTGCTATGATGTCAGTTGCTCATTCAAATGCAATCCAGGCCCTATAAGGCCAATGCCAGATAATCAATCATGTCATATATAATTTATATAAGATTTTTCTACTTTTTGGATGGCAGTGAAGACTTGAGAATAAATTTTTACATCTGCAAAATGTTCCATGTTAAGAATCCTTTAATCCTTATTCATAATGAGCTAATTTTTGAGGGGTAGAGTGTGAAACAAAACTATAATTTCATCCCTGTATGCAGAGTGTGCTAGAATCAACTCGTACTAGCTCAGGAGAGCTGATTGTTAAATTTTCAATGTAAGCATTTACACCTCAGAAATTGGCGAACACAACAAATGAAATTTATTGTTTAATTATTGTCTACACTGAAAAGAGTGATGGAGTAAGTGTTGCAGATTAAACTTAAAAGTGTGTCGAGTATACCCGCCTCACTGTGCAGAGAGCTGGTTGTTAAACATTTTCCAGTACAGCTCTGTTTGCACTAGAGTGGGGACAGTGTAAAAGGAAAAAAAGGGGCCGTGGTCAACTGACATAGCGAAAGTGAAATCAATAGGCCTTGGCAACAGATTCGATGTGGAGGAATGAGAAAGAGAAATCCGGGGTGACTCCTAGGTTGTGAGCCTGAGGAACAGGGAAGATGGCATAGCTGTCTGTAGTAATAGGGAAGGTAGGAGGGAGTGGGAAAGGTTTAGGTAAAAGATAATGAGTTCAGTTTTGGATGTATTGAGCTTAAAACATCTGCTGGATATCCATTTTGAGATGTCTGAAGGGTAGTTAGAGATGCGAGATTGGAGGGCAGCAAGGAGTTTGAGGCAGGAAAGGTAGATTTGAGAATCATCAGCATAGAGATGGTAATTCAATCCATGGGATTTGATGCCATCACCAAGTGAAGTAAATTAGAAAAGAAGAGGTCCCAGGCTAGACCTCTGCAGGACACCTATAGTTAGAGGATGTGTTCTGGAGGAGGATCCAGGAAAGGAGACAGAGAAGGAGCTGTGAGTACACTTCAAAAGATGAAGTACAGCATAATTATCATGCTATTCATTGAATCATACATTTAGATCTGGAAAAGAGGCTATCAACTCCAATTCCCTCATTTACAGTTGAGTAAACTGAGGCACAGAGAAATGAAATTACTTGCTCAGGGTCACATAGCTAGTAAGCATCTGAAATGGTCTTTTAACCCATGTCTTCCTGACTCCAAGTTCAGAAGTCTCTCCACTGCACCATGTTTTCTGTCAACATGTTTCAACAAATGCAACCAAAGATTAGATAGATTTTTTTTGGCAATGACACACATGGACCTTGAAGTCTCCTGAAATTCTTCACTTGAGGTCTAGAGGAAAGTCTGAATCTCCGTTTGGCAGCAATGTGGTAGAAGGGAATTCTTGGCCAGATTTGTTTTGTGCTAAATGGTCTCTGAGATCTTTTTCAACTCAGGTTGTGTGATTCTGTGATTTGGGGTATGGATGTGAGGAGGGGGAAAACTTGAATTATAGCTAACATTTGTGTAGTGCTTATGTGCCAGGCACTATGCTAAGGGCTTTATAATTATGATCTCATTTGATCCTCACAACAAGCCTGGAAAGTGGGTGCTATTATTATCCCTGTTTTACAAACGGGGAAAGTGAGGCAAACAGCAATTAGGTGACTTGCACAGGTTCTCACAGATAGTAAATGTCTGAGGCTGGATTTGAACTCAGGTCTTCCTGATTCCAGGTCCAGTCTTCAATCTACTGCATCACCTTGCTTCCCAATTTCGTAGGTATAGGGAACTCCTCTATCAATTCCAGTCAGTAACTACCCTGCTTCTTACAGTTATAGAGAATTTACTGGAGTATGGAGCACTTAAATCAATTCCCTAGGACCAGTATGGGTCAGAATCAGGTCATGTCATAAAGCATTTCTCAAGCACCTACTGTGTGCCAGACATTGTGCTAAGTGCTGGGGATACAAAGAAAAGGCAAAAAAAAAAAAGAGTCCCTGTTCTTAGGGCTCTCACAGACAAATAGGTGAGACAACATGCAAATAATAACATGCAAATAATCATCTACAAACAAGATACATACTGGATAAATTTGAGATAAATTTACAGAGAGGTGAAATGATTGACAAAGCAGTACACAATAGGGCAGCAGAGATTCAAACTCCGTAAATTTAGTCATAGAGGCAAGGCACTAGGATTAAGAGATGGGACTTCAACCAAGGACTTCTTGATTCTGAAAATGGCTCTCCATTCACTCTGCCACATTGCCTCTTGGAAGCAACTATTCCTCAACCCCTTCCCTTCTTTAGTCCATCTTTTTTTTTAAATTAAATTAAAATCGTTGTTACATTTTAAGTTCTGAACTATCTCTTCTCCACCCTACACTAGAGGACACCATTTTATACACACACACACACACACACACACACACACACACATTATATAAACTAAATACATATATTACATGTATATATATAAGCACATAAATGTATAAAACCATACTATGTCCATCTTATTTTTCACACCATTCCTCTTCCATTTTTTTTTCTAGTACCTTCTGATCCTGTTTCTTAAAACAATCAAAGTAGCCATCAGAGTAGCCAAGCAGAGATAGACATAAAAGGGTTAATGGAAAAGCAATAAGTGTTAACAAATATTGAAGGTAATGAGTAACCCTTTCATAGATATGCTTCCTGTACCAGGAAGAAACAGTGAATTCCTCAAGGAAATCACATAAAGAAGAATTGGCTAGAACAAAGGAACATAAAATATTCTCTGCAATGTCTAATAGATAGATATCTTTACTAGTGTGAATAGAGAAATAACCTAAAAGTCTGGTTGGGTAAAGGGCATTGTGTCTCTGTGGAGCAAATCATTTCCTGAAGAAGTAAAACCTAAGTTGCTGAAACCTCAATTTTGTAACAATTTGAAGACAAATATTGCACATTAGTTAGTTTTTCTCTTCAGATATCACATTTAAACCCAAAAAGAACAAGACTAGGGGGTGGCATGGGGCAGTGAAAAAAAAATGCTGGATTTAGGGTCAAAGGACCTGGATTTGAATCTCTGCTGCCCTACTGTGTGCTTCTTGGTCAATGATTTCACCTCTCTGTAATGATTTCACCTCTCTCTTTTGGTCCAAAAAGGTTTGGACCAGTCAGCCACCAAGGTCCTTTCTAACTCTTCCTGCGTTATCTTAATTATTTTGTGACCAAAGAGACATTTTTGAGACTTTTTTTTTGTATAATTCAGCTAGCTTAGTAAAATGGAGAAAATCAAATGGAAGTAGGATGAACAATGATCCAAACCCCGTGGAAGGAGACCATGTAATCTTTTCTGTCAAGTTCCCTTTATGAAGTCTTAGCTTCCTATTCATCTCTTTCTATTGCTTCATTTTCTTATTATTACACATTTTCTTATTATGTATCATATAATGGAATTTAAGGATTTGATTGTTCAAGTTATGCTAAAACTTTTTCAATGCTTTCCATCAAAATCAACTTAGACTAAGAATGCAAACATTATTCACAGTAGAAGAAAAAAAGATGAAAAATAATACTAAATTATATAAAGATCCCTTACATTTGTATAATGCATTATAGTATCCAGATTGCTTTCACCAGAGTCATAATTCAAGCACTCAAATAAATTTGTGATCTCATCGATTTAAAAGTTCTCCATAATTATGTAGATTGCAAATCATTTATGCCAGCCTGTCTGGCTAAGCTCTTCACCATGTCCTCCAGTGAGGTTCATAGAGGTTCACCCAAAGGGCCAGAGACCTTCCCCATTTTCTTTTGACATCAGGAAGGTATTGAGGGAGTCCTCTGGCTGTTCTTTTATTCCTTGCCTTTTTCCCATCATCAGCCTATATTCTCTTCCTATCATACAATTCCTTAATAACTTCTTTAACTTTTGTGCTTTAAAATTTCTCATTCATTATATGTTGCAAGCTGTTCACATCTACCACGCATGTTTCCATCGCTCGCTGTGTGATATTTATTTTTAATTCTTCAGAGATTGTTGTGGTCTATGTCTTGCTGACATATTGCTACATTAGTAGACTATTAGTATTAAAAAGATTGACCTTTGCTTTCATGGGAAGCTTGGAGTTATTAAATGACCTTTGTAATTTCCTGAAGGCAATTAAACTTGCTTTCCTTCTCCTGTTCAATTACAGGCCCAGCTGAGTATTATTCTGTACTACCTGTCCCAGATACATACACTAGTTGTCCAGCTCTATAGGTTATCCATCCAAATGCATATTGCCATTTGAGCAAGAGACATTTTTCATCCACTTGTTATTTCCTGTGTAGATGTTTTGGCCAAACTCCTTTGAGTGATGGTAGCTTTCTTCCAAGAGTCTCTGAAATGCTCTAGGGTTTGAAACAATCAGCATAATTTCATCCACAACAGGAGCATTTGGAGAAATTTATTATGTCTAAAGAATCTCTCTTCAATTTAGGCTTTGTAATAGATTTCTTCCATTGTTGTAGCAAACACCTTTTATGAACATCATTTCTTGTTTATGCCTTCCTTGATGTTTGTGATCAGAACATCATGGAATAGGGGTATTTCCATTGTTATATAAGAGATATAAGGAGTCCTGAATGACTTTGATGTGTAGATGGGAGATACCTTGTTGAAAAAGAGCCTACACACAGCAATTTCCTGTACTGAAGCAAATACTTTTTCAAAATCAACAAACCATAAGTACAGTGGGAGTTTATTTCTCTACATCCTTCAAACAATTGTTAAGTGGTAAAGAATGAACAAATTAGGGGAAAAAATTATGAAGTGCTTGCTATGTGCTGGACAAAGTGCTAGGCACTGGGGAATAAAAATTCAAAAGTGAGGTTGATACTTGCTGTTCTCAAGGAACTTCAACTCTAATAGTGAGAGACAACACATAGAGGGAGGTGGTAACTAGGAAAGAGTGTTTTGATCTGGGAAGTCACAGGGATGGTGAATGGAAAATATTAAAGTCAATTATCATGATCATTGAAAGTAATTTATGATTGATTTGATTACAGTTCACAGAGCAAGAAGTCTATTGTTGAGTATTACAAAAGCCCACTTATTCCCTACTAAAACCCTCAGTGAGGATGCCCTCCATTCTCGTATAATTGATCTATAAAGATTTGTAAAATTGGGAAAGTAAGGATGTAGGTCATTTGTTTTTTATTAATAAGGTCCAGGATATTTTCCATTCCTTTAGTATCTTTCCTTCAGATATCTTCTATCCCCCAATGCATTCATAAATATGTTGCCTCCAGTATGGATTTACTCTTTGTATTGTGGTCCAATCCAGCTACTTTTCCCATCTTTGTTCTTTCTAGTACTATTTCGACATCCCTCATAAACACATTTGGTACTGTGATATTAGTTTCCAAGTGTGGTTGTTCTGATGCCATTGTTGGAGAAAAGAGTGTGCTATAAGGGATTTTATAAATCTTATTTCATTTTTCTTCTATTTGTTGTTCTTCCATTTTTATCCTTAAAAGTCCTTTGGATGTTTTTGTTTAGTTGGTGTCATAGCAGTGAGGAAATGGGCCTTTGTCCCAGGTTACCAACACAGAGGCTGCCTTCTTCTGTGGGGTACGGCTGCCTCTACATACAGAAGGTCCTATTAATAAGGGAAGGGTCTGACTATCCATCCCTCTCTCAGGAAGACTTTACTATGGATGCGACTGTTTCTCTGTACTTCTTTCCCCACTCCCAAATTGTTTTTGCCCCACATGAAAATATTCCCAGTTATTATTCTTGCTTTAACTTGCATTGTTCCTTTTGATCTTCATGACAGCTTTGTCAAGTATGCCCTTCAGCTAAAGTTTATAGATGAGGAAATGAGGTCCAGGAAAATTAAAGGATTCACTCAAGGTCTCACTGCATTAAGTGGCTGAGTCTTTGGGAGTCTATCCAGAATTCTTTCCAGTTATTTATTTTCCAGTTATAATTCTTCAAGAAAACTATTTCTAAGATTTCCATGGTATGACCTTATTCCCTTAGAGGTTAAAATTCCCCTGTGACTTAATTGGCCCTGGCTGAGAAAAAAAATCATTTGATGGTCAAGGTTCTGTTAATAAGTATCTTTAAATTTAGTTAGACTGGTCCTTAGATGACATACATCCCAGTGCTAGGCCCATACTGAAACTTTTCCAGCTTAGCTGGACCTGCCACAGCTTGTTCTTGGATAGCATATACATATAGGGTATCTCAAGAGTTTTAGTGCATTTCTAAATTACCAAAACCATTTCAACTATTAAAGCTTAAAACTGCACTAAGATTTTTGGGCTACTATTAACAATTATAAGAAACTCTGATTTAAAGATAGTTTCCTATTTTTGTTGGTATAATTTTTTTTAAAGAACCTAGAGGGGAAAAAAAAGATTTGCATTTTGATAAATGTTTTCAGCTCCACATTGCAGGAAAAAGAGCCTGCATCAGGTTTTGCTGAGTCCTGATTTTCTTTTTCTACAAAGACCATTATTTGGATTAATGGGTAGAAAAGCTCTGAGAAAGCACATAAATGGCACAAGTAGGAGGGCATATGCATGTTAAAGTCTGGGGGTGTATTGATTTGTGTGCAAATGAGAACAAACTTTGCTGTTAATTTTTCCAAGGCTGCTTTCACTTTAATAAGTTCATCTCAGACAGTCCCTTTTAATGGTCTGTTGACCAAATGGCAAGCATAGTTAGTACTGCCATCTTGTAGGCAAACCTTTTCTACTACCACTTGCATAGACTATTAGGGATGTGTTTCCATCTACTTGCTGTCCTAATGACATCTGACTGCTTTTATTTGGACAATTTTTGGAGGTAAGGTGGGGCATTGGCAAGAATCATACTAACTGAAAAAAGATTGGGTTTGAGAAAGGAAGTTCTAAACACCTTAAGCAGTAGAGGTGGGATGGATTAGAACACTTCCCATGGAGTTGATGAAACATGTGCTCTGGCTGCTTCTTAAAGGACATGCAGGGGTCTTCTCCAGTCATCCTGATCTATATCTTGCCACTGGACCCAGCTTGTTCCAGAGGAAAAAGTGAGGCTGATGACTTTGCACTGCCCTCCCTCACTTAAATCCAATTCACTTGCAAGCTGTGGCATCATCTTCCTGATGTCATGGTCCTCTTTGAGAATGAAGGACAAAAACAACAACAAAGGACATGCACCACTGGAACCTGGTTGGTTGCTTGGTCTCTGTAATGGGGTGGAGCTGTTGTAATTACATTACACCAAAGGGGCATTACACCAAAGGGCACTTGTGACTGAGCCAAGAAGAGCCAACCATTTTGTAGGCTGTAAGAAACAAGGAGAGTTGACTTCTGGTCTCTTTGAAGGAATCTTCTTTGTGGAACATAGCCATTGGAAGCTTTTCTTTGAGTATCTAGGGCAGGGGTATGGATTTCATTCCCCATGCCCTACCTGCTCTGCCCAGTAGCAAATATGGCAGCTGTGAACATAAGCAATCAATAATGTGGGCTCGCCTAGAGGGTCTGAGAGAACCTCAAATTCGTGGCTGCTTCTTCTGCTATGTGTTCTTTCCACAAGCATAGGAGATTGCAAGATGATGGGGAGGAATGGACATTTCCAGCTCTGGTGGCTACCTCACAAATTCAAGTCGACAAGAATTCAGGAGTTTCTGGGTGCTGACCAGTATTTGGAAGTCCTTCCTGCTGCTTCTCATAGGAAGAGATGAATACTGGAGGAGGGGATCAACCTGAAACCTGCAAGCTTACCCTATGATCTGGATGTCTTAGAAGACAATTGCTATTCAGCAAGTGCAGACTGAAGTAAAAGGGAAATCTGTTTGATAATCCCATAACCCTCCCATGAATCTTTTCTACATCCTCAAGTACAGTAGGAGTGACAAATTACCTTCTCATCTCAATCAAAAAGATGCCTCTTTTGTGTTCATGTATTTCTTTTGTGATAGAGGAAATAAATAGTTGACATCTACTGATGTGTACTACATTGTTCAGTGACTATCTTTCTAGAAAGACCCTTGTTAATCCCTTTTAGGGGAGACACTAAATGTGAACCATAGCTAGTTTCTGTATAAGAGATTTTCCCCAGGATTCCAGTGTAGAGGCATAAAGAGCCAGAGAGTACAAGAAAAAGCTTAAATCTCCTCTCTCTCTAGGGATAGAGACCCCCAAAACTGAATTCAATCATGTGAATCCAGAGTTACAGCCCTTTTGTGGGTTACTGGGTTCATGCCTTGTGCTCAGAGCTGCTTTAGCCACTGCTAGGGAGAGAGAGAAAATGTCTCCTTGCTTTTCCATAACTTCGAGATAGAGCTGCCAGCCTTGGCTGTATCCTAACAAAGAGGTTGACTCAAAAAGACCAGAGAGCATCTGCTCTCATCCCTTAAAGTCCAGAGAGTTTGTGGCCATTCTTGGTTCCTTTATTACTTATTGTGTGTAAAGTCTCCTTTCCCTACTACGTGAGAAAAATGGAATTTTTATTTCAGGAGAATTTCCAAACCATCTTAGCAGAAAATGTTTCATGAAATTATTATTTTCTTCCAGGTTCTACTGAATATTTCCAAAATTAACTTGGAGAAGGGAGAGTTACTGGAGGTATATGAGAGATAATTTCAATTACATTGGGCTTTTTTTTAAATGTGTCAACCCCCTTACTAGGCTATCTTGATTGACCAATTGATTATTTTATTGATTTTGAACTCATATGCCTTAGGATACCCAATCTAAAGAAAGAGAAGTAGATATATTCATTTAAGTCCTACAAGTGGCAAACATTTCATTATGTTTTTGTTTTTTATTCTGATATTGTTGTATATATATTAAACCTCTTTTTTATTATTTAATTCCTTGGTATTTCTGTATAGCAGCAAGATCTATGAGTCAAAGTTGTGGACATTTTGATCCATTTTTTTATTATTATTTTTGACTAGGCAATGGGGTTAAGTGACTTGCCCAGGGTCACACAGCTGGTAAGTGTTATGTGTCTGAGGCCGGATTTGAACTCAGGTCCTCCTGATTCCAGGGCCAGTGCTCTATCCACTGCACCACCTAGCTGCCCTAATCCAATCCATTTTTTAAAACGGAAGAGGGGATACTTAGGCTGAAAAAGAGAAGAATCAGGGAGAACAGGAGAGCTGTGTGGCAAAAGGAAAATTTAAGCTTAATAGAAGGAAAAACTTCCTACCAAACAAAATGGAATGGGCTGCCTTGGGGAGGAGGACCATCCTCCTTTATTAGAGGTCTTCAAACAGAGGCTTGATGAGCACTTGGTGAGGATATTCACTGGCTGTGGGCTAGACTATAAGGTTACTAAGGTACCTTCTAACTGGAAAACCCTGTGATTCATCGATGCTGTGATCCCACATAGTTATAACTTCCAATCTACAATAAAACTAACCGTTTATACCTTTCACAATGGATCCATCTCTAGAAAATTTGGAAGGCAAAGACTGAGTCTTCTTGAGGTAGCTGGGTGGCACAGTGGATAAAGCATAAAACTTGGAGTCAGGAAGACCTGAGTTCAAATCCTGTCACAGATGTTAATTAGTTGTGTAACCTTGGGCAAATCACTTAACTATTCTGTGCCATAGTTTCTTCTTATGTAAAATGGGAATAATAATGGCACCGACTTCAAAAAATTGTTGTGAGAATCACAAGAGAAAACATATGTAAAGTGTTTTGCAAATCTTTAAGCACTATACAAATGTGAACTATAATAACTATTATTATTGTTATTATTAATACTATTTAACTTTAAGTCCCAGCTCTACCATCTATTAACTGTGTGACCTTGGAAAAAATTATTTAACTTCTCTTGCTTAACAAATTACTTAACTCAATTTTCTCATTCATAAAATGGAAATAGTAATACTTGGACTAGATTTGTGGGCTGGGCCTGACTCAGGCTAGTCCTCTGGCAGTGTAGGTCTGATATTAGAATGAAATGCCACCTTCTCAGCTTATTCAATAGTTAATATAAGGAGGTTTACTTTGCCATAGCAGAGGAAAGCTACTTAACAAGGATGCAGTACTTAGTTTCCTAGTCTCCATATGAACCTCTCTGATCAGAAGGATGAAGTGTGGTAACAATAGGAAATCTGCATTTAAACTTGGACAGGATTTTTTTATACTTTTAGGTGTCCATGAAATTATACCAGTATGTAAGCTACTTGAGCCTTTTCCCCCTGAGCCAATCAAGTCTGGAGGACAGGATCCATGTCTATTAGGGAAAGAATTAGCCTACCCTACATGGTACGGGTGAGGGTAGAGTCACAAAACTAGTGGCTGTTGATTTTTTTACAACTATTGACCTCACTGAATTGTCATGAAGAAAGTATTTTATAGATAGTACAAGTACATATATGTGTGAGGTATTATGATGTGGTGGTGATGATGATGATGATGACTTGTAGGGGAATAACAGCTTTCATACCTTAAGGTTTGCAATGTGCTTTACATAAACTAGCTACTTGGATCCTCAAAACAACCCTGTGAGGTAGGTGTTTCTATGGAAGCCATTTTACAAATGAGGAAACTGAGGTTCCAAGAAGTTAAATTAAGTTAAGACTTGTCCAGGTTAACATAGCTAGTAAGAGTCTAAGGTAAGATTTGCCTTCAAGTCTTCCTGACTCACTCCAAGTCCAGAACTCTTCACAATGTCCCAGTTGAGCCATCATGTTCTTTTTTTTTTTTGTTGTTGTTGTTGTTGTTTTTTTGTGGATACAGAATCCCTACATCTCATTTCTGGATTACTATTACTATTAAATTCCATAGCTTATGATCTAATTTAAAGTCATATTTTCATGTTCAAGCTCAGATTACCAGAGCCTCTAATAAAAATTTTACAAATAACAAAAAAATTAGTTTAAAAAGATAACCTTCAAGTGATGTTCTAATTTCTATATACTTTTGCAGGCTTGTGTGAAAGCTGAATGACTGATTGATCACACAGGATCTGAGAAGGTGAGAAACCTCAAACCAGCATAGGATGGGGTTGGACAGCAACCGCTACTGGAAAATCCTTTTGTTTTAGTGTTTGAAGCTGTTGTTTTATTCATTTTTTTTAGATCCTTCAGCATGATTTAATAGCAAGCCCTCAGACAATTCTTTATTTCTAAATCAATGTGACAAGGTTAGCGTGAGGCTTTAATTTAAGGTTAACTTGCCATAAAATGCTAGTTGGTTTCAGCGAATTCCACAGGGTCCATTGGGAGTTACAGTATTACAAGCGACTGCCCCCTGGCAGACATTTTGTTTACTGAGTTCCGTGAAGTGCCTTCAGAGTAATGAAAATAATTTAGAGGCAGCACTGTGTATCTATGCAGAAGAAGAACTCACGGCTTCCTGGTTGTGCAAAGAGCAAATATTTCTACTGGAATAAAATCTGTTTGAATAGAGAAGGCTATGGGTTGTAAATAAGGCAGCTCTATCCAAACCCTACCTCAATTTCCATCTGTGCCAATAAACATAATAATCAGTGCTACTGGAAGCACAAGAAGAGTTGTGTTATAAACAAAAAATAAACACAATTGTCACTTCTCTAAATTCTTTACAAATTCTCCATTTCAGCTTTCCGTGAGACGTCGAATAAATCAAGGTTGAACTGGAGTAGATGTGAGGGGTATCTCTAGGTCTCCAAAGTACAGTTTCCAGGCCAGAGATACTCAATTCGGGTCACAAAAATAATGATGTCTCCTCCTCCCCTCTGTGTCACCAGACTGTGTCTTGGTTTCCAAGTACAATTGTCCAATCCTGGTCTTTATTGAAGCAATGGTACCCAAAGAGGCATCCTTCTAAGACATAAGCACAGCTTCACTCATGTTTGAGAAAAAGAACCAATTCATCAGATAAAGGGCAGGTGACATAGTGCCTTGGGCAGCACAATGTTTTTGTAGCTCCAAGGCTTTGATAATACATAAAAAAGCATCTGGTGTCATTGTCTGCCCAGAGAGAAGTACTCTTCAAAGTTTCTTATTATGTTTTCTCTCTAGGAATCCTGGGAGATTCTTCTTAAGGAACTTTTAGAGCTGACAGAGAACTTATAAATCGTCTATTCCTTCGCTCACATTATAATTTGAAGAAACTGAGGGGTTCTCTTTCAAGATATGATCAGTTCTCAGCCTAGCCTTTTCATTATCTCAAAACAACAAGAAATAAACCAAATAAAGTAAAAGGATAATTAAAGAAAAGAAGGGAAAGGAAAGGCGTCTTTACAAAGAAAATCTAACAGATGTGGAGTGCATAGGTTCTGGGCTCACTTTCCCAACTCTCACTCCCACTGACAAGTTGGGGTCGCAGAGCCTGGCTAGCTACTACTTTCCTCAGAATTTTAGGAGGAGATATTATCTTTGATTTTAAGAAATTAATTTTTCAATGAGGAAAATACTTTTTCCTTTCTACTTCACTACCTCATAAAAAGAATCCCTCATAGTAAATATGCATAATGAATTAAAACACATTGACCATGTCCAAAAAGTAGATGCCTCAATATGCACAATGATTCTATTATCTCTCTGTTAGAAAGGAGCATGCTTCATCATGGGTCCTCTGGAATCATGGTTGGTCATTGAATTGATCAGGGTTCTTAAGACTTCTGAAGTCATTGGTCTTCACAATGTTATTACTATATAAATTATTCTGGTTGTACTCCATTCGTCTATACAAGTATTCCCAGGTTTCTCTAAAATCATGTTTTATCATTTCTTAGAGCAAAATATGAATGAATGAATGAATGAGGAATTCATTAAGTGTCTATTACGTATAAAGTTCCATGATAAGAGTTGGGCACACAAAATAGAAAAAATAAAACAGTCACTGCTTTCAAGGACTCCACATTCTAATGGAAGAAGACAACTTATATGGAAGGTTTCAGCTGCAAGTCAGATGGTAAGATCCCATGGTCCTTAGGGTGTGGAAGCAAAGCAAATGGTGATGCTTCTTCTTAAATGTGATTTCTATTGATAAAATAATACTGAAACATTTGACAGTGCCAAAGACTTTGGTGATAACAACTTATCTTTTCTGGGTTTGTAATAGATGCGCCAGTCACATCTTCAGAAGGTTTGCTCTCAGGATGATGGCAAAGGTCACTGGGATGGAATCATTGACATTCCCAAGACACTTGAGTTAAGAGTCTTGAGTTAGATGTGCTTGGAATGATGTGCTGGAGTCAGCTGGGACTGGCTCTCAAGAGTTGATTGTTAAATTTTTAGTGTGAGTATTTATGCCTCAGCAATTATTAAATATTATGAATCAGGACTTGATTTATTGTTCTGTTGATTTCTAGATTTAAGAAAGTGATTGAGAAAATGTTAATAATGCAGATGAAGCTTAAAAATGTGTTATGCATATGTTTTTCTCACAGAGAGCTGGTGGTTAAATATTTACCAACATACCTCTGGCTGTAGCCATCAGTGTAGGTGGGTGTGTGGGAGGTGGCAGCTTGAATTGCCTGGTACATGCTACCTTATTTGTTGCCTTTAGGGTGTTTTCCTGTTTTGGACAGGCTGGCTTTCTGCCCTATGAGTAGCAAATTATTGGCAGTTAGTGGACATCTAGTCTTTTTACACCTTACTCCCCAACATATACCTTTGATCCTGGCCTCCTGGCTGTTCCATGAAGCATTTCCTGTCTACCAGGCCTGGAATGCTTTCTTCTTCTGTTCTGACTACTGACCTCCCTGGCTTCCTTTCAGTTCCAACTGAAATCTTACCTTCTGCAGGAAGCCTTCCCTGACCCCTCTTAATTCTAGTGTTTTCTGTCTCTTAACTATTTTCTATCATATGTAACTTTTGCTGTTGTTCAGTTGCTTCACTTGTACGACTCTTCGTGACCCAATTTGGGGTTTTCTTGGCAAAGATACTGGAGTGGTTTGTCATTTCCTTCTCCAGCTTATTTTACAGATGAGGAAATTGAGGCAAACAAGGTGAAGTGACTTGCCCAGGGTCACACAGCTAGTAAGCATCTGAGGCTAGATTTGAACTCAGGTCTTCCTGACTTCAGGTCTGGTGCTATATCCACTGCATCCCCTAGATGCCCCTGTATACAACTTGCTTTTGTTTGGGTTGTCTTTGAAACATTTGGGAGTTGTCTCCCCTGTTAGGTTGTAAGCTCCTTAGGGCAGGGACCGTCTTTTTCCTCTTTTTGTATCTACAGTTCTTAGCAAAGTGCCCGGCACATAGTAGGTGCATAATAAATGTTTATTGATTGAGAGTTGCCCCTTTTTCCACAGGAGTTGTCTTGCTGGATCATGACCATTGGTCTTGGAATGCTACCACTTCCAGAACTCCTGTGCTTATTTACCTGCTGGTGAAAGTTGTCTAGCAATTGTTGCTAGTGGTGGTGAGGATTTTGGGCCCCTTCTCCACAATTATTTCTCCCCTTAATGGTGGATGTGGGGATTAGGTTGGTTGTAGGTCTGGCAGTTTGGGGGAACACTACTAGTCCCAAAGTGTTTAGGCTCAATGTCCTGGGCTGTATCCATCAGGTCCGGGGGAAGATGTTGGTTAAGGCGATGGCGTTGCCTAACCTGTCCAGCACGTGCTGTCTCCTGTCTCTTGTCTCTTCCCCAGGCTACCTGTGCTATTTCATCTAGGCTGGCTTGCCTATATCATTCCATTACATTCATATGACATAACGTGTTTAGCCGTTCACCAGTTTTTGGGAACCTCTATTTTCCTGTTCTTTGCCGCCACACAAATTGCGGCTGTAACTATTTTTGGACATGCGAGTCATTTTTCTTCTCCCCCTTTTTCCACCCCTCCCCCTCTACTTCCCTTCCCTCCACTGCTTCCTTCTCCTTCTGTTCCTTCTCCTCCCCCTTTCCCTCCTTCTCCTTTTTCCTCCTCCTTCTTCCTCTTCCTCCTATATTATTAAGCCAAAGGATATAATACAGTTTAATAACTTTGAGGGATATGGTTTCACAGGTGGAACCTCAGAGTTGTTTCAATTTGCATTTTCCAATTATTAGTGATTTAGAATATTTTTTTCATATGACTATTGATAACTTGGATTTCTTCCTTTGAAAAAGAACTGTTCATATCTTCTGATCATCTGCCAATTGGGAAATGGCCCTTACCTTTATAAATCTGAATAAGTTCCCTACATATATTAGAAATAAGACCTTTTGTTCAGGGAAACTTCCTAGAAGATTTTCCCCCTAGTTGCTTGCTTCCCTTCTAGTTTTAGCTGCAATGGTTTTGTTTGTGCAAAACTTTTAAATTTTATTTCATCAAAACTGACCATTTTATCTTCTGTGATCCTAGGTGACATGGGGGATAGAGTGCTCGGTCTGGAGTCAAATGCAGCCTCAGATACTTACTAGCTTACTAGCTTTATGATGCTTAACCTCACTTAACCTCTGTTTGCCTCAGTTTCCTCATCTGTAAAATAGGGATAATAAAGTACCTACCTTGCAGGGTTGTTGTGAGGATCAAATGAGATGATAATTGTGAATTAGCATGATACCTGGCACATAGCAAGTGCTATATAAATGTTAGCTATTATTATTATTATTATTATCATTATTTTTGTTACTTGATAATGAACTGTTCCTCAGTCCATAGATATGTAAGGCAATGTCTCTGTTTCTTACCTAATTTGTTTATGATGTCACTTTTTGTGTCTACGTCATGTATTCATTTGGTATACAGTGTGAGATTTTGGTCTACACCTAGTTTCTGACAAACTACTTTCCACTTTTCTCAGCAGTTTTTGTCAAATAGTTAGTACTTATCCAAGTAGCTAGGGTCTTTGGTTTTTATCAAACACTGGTTTACCATGCTTGTTTGCTTCTGTATATTATATATCTAATATATTCCACTGATCAATCTATTTCTTAACCAGTCCCAAATCATCGTGATGATTACGGATATGCACCATAGTTTGTGCTCTGGTACTGCCAGGCTCCCTGTCTTCCCACTTTTTTTCATTATTTCCCTTGAGATTCTTGACCTCTTGCTCCCCCACGAATTTCATTATATTTTCTTGCTCTATAAAGAAACCTTTTATTAGTTTAATTGGTATGACACTGAATAAGTAAATTAATTTAGGCAATATCGTCATTTTTATCATATTGGATCTGCCTACTTGTAAGCAGAATTAATATTTCTCCAGTTATTTAGGCCTGCCTTTATTTGAGTAGAGGGTTTTTCCAGTGGTGTGAGTGTAGTTCATGTGTTTATATCCTAGCAGATAGATTTCAAGTATCACATATTCCATAGTTATTTAAAATGGAATTTCTCATTCTATCTCTTCTTGCTATATTTTATTGATATTTTTATAGAAATGCTGTGATTTATATGGCTTTATTTTAAATCCTGTAATTTTTCAAAAGTAAAGGAAGATAAAAATAATTGAAGAAATATTCAATGAATATGGCACTTTTTTATGGAAAAAAGTCAATGTTGAAAGGAATATGAGAAAAGAAGGAGACCAATTCACTGCTGATAGAACTACAGATTAACCCAATCATTATGAAAAAAATTTTAATTACATAAATAAAGCTACTGAATTTTTCATTCCCTTATGCCCAGATACTCCAATGCTAGATTTATACCCCAAAGCAATTATTAATCATATGAAAAACCTCATATATAGAAAAATATTCATATCAGCATTATTTGTAATAACAAAAAACCAAACTAAAACATGTGCTGAAGAATTTTGAAATTACCAAAGAAACTGAAGTATAAAGATGTAATGGAACATTATGGAGTTGTGAGAATGATGAACATGGATGTTGGAGGGTATGAGAATTACGGAGGTAATCTGTGTTTCTACAACATTTGGGGCTGAGAGAGAATTTCGCCCAGCGGAGAAATTCTTAGCACTACACCTCCCATAAGGCTGTGCATGAGCTCTGCAGAATGACAATATCACCCAGTGATACCTATGCTAGCTTCTACTTCTCCCATTTAAACAGTCTATAGGTGTCTTCCAGGGTTGATAAGATGAAGGGCAGCAATAGCTAGAATGTATAGAAACAAGGGGGTAGCAAAACATAGAATTAATGGCAAACTGCATTCTGAGTTTGAGAGTTCCACCTAGACCTTGATACTGACAGTGAGGACTGTGGCTCAGGGTTTCAGGGTTCGCCCAGTTATTGTGCCAAAAATCTAGCATTCTTAAACCTGCCATTCACCAAGTTGGAAAGAAAAGTGACTAAATCGATTTTTCTCTACATGTTAATCTCTAAAATGACTTTTCATGAGTGAACAGATTCTGTCTTTAACTGTATTGAGGAGATATAGGAGTTAAATGAGAATCAACCAGATGTTTAGGAGTGTCAGTCACTTGGGAATGTATGCTGAGAACATTTAATGCCTCAGCAAAATCCTTGTTATTCATGTTGCTATGTTCTTTTATTAAATTTCTCTGCTACGATTTCATGAATTATAGAGATTGATCTGATCCATGTCATCGGGCTTGGAATTTGAATAGACAACTACCTGAGCAGTACCCTGAACTTGAGTGGAGCTGAGAGAAGATCTATACTGAAGCACGGGGTATATAGGCTTACTACATAAATAATTCAGAGAAACATGGGAAGACATTATGAACTGCTATAGAATCAAGAAAAAAAGCCAAAATAGCACTCTACACAGCAACTACAGCATAAATCAATACAACACTAAAAAACAACAAAACTTAAGACAAAAATGATGATGGTATCTTTCTGCCAAAGTTAAAAGATTCAGCCTTTTCTGTGTGCTGTTAACCTGTGATTTCATCAGTATGGAGAATTTCCAGTTTAGAGAATCCTTCCACCAATGCAGACTAGCAACTCATAGTTTTAAAGAGGCACTGAGAAGTCAAGGGATTTGCCCCTGGTCACACAACTACCATATATCAGAGGCAAGAATTTATTTTAGGACTTCCTGATTTCAAGGCTAACCCTCTCTCTATTTCATGACACTGCTTCTCAAACATGACATTGAGAATTGACCTTCAAGGTTATATGGGCTATTTACCCAACCATTAAGGTCAGCATTACTTGGTGAAAGGGCCCCCAAGACCTTAAACTTTGCTGTTGTTGTTGTTGTAATATAATCAGCTTGAATGTAAAGAAATGGCAGAATTTTCTCTCCTTCATGCCACTCTTAGACCATCTCATATACTGCTTTTCCCCACAAATATAGTGTTATTGACTAAATGCTGAGTTTGGCATTCAAAGCTCTTCCCTAGCCTCCTCCTACCTTTCCAATCTTCTTATGCCTTACTCCCTAACACATACTCTTCAATTCAGTGACACTGGTCTGGTTGTTCCACAAAGATATGTTCGCAGCTCTGGGCATTTTCTCTGGCTGTTTCCTATGCCTGGAATACTCTGTCTCCTCTTATCTGACTAATAGTCTTCCTTTAAGTCCCAACTAAAATCCCACCTTCTACAGAAAGATTTTCCTAACCCCTCTTAATTCTAGTGCCTTCCCTCTGTTAATTATCTCCATTTATCCTATATATAGCTTGTTCCATATATATTTGTTTGCATGTTGTCTCCCCCATTAGATTGTTAGCTCCTTGAGGACAGAGGCCGGCTTTTTCCTCTTTGTATCTCTAGAATTCAGCACAGTGTCCACTTAACAAATGTTTATTGATTGATTGGTTCTAAGAGATATGGATTGTTTTCTTTTAAGATTTCTTGAAATATGATATCTAGGCTCTTTTTTTGATCATAACATTCAAATAGTCCAGTGATTCTTAATTTTTTTCTCCTCAATCTGTTTTCTAAGTCACTTGTTTATGCCATGAAATACTTTACATTTTCTTCTTTTTTTCAGATTTTTGAATTTATTTTAATATTTCTTGTTGCTTCATGCAGTCATTGGCTCCTATTTAGTCCATTCTGTGTTGCAGGGGCAAAGTTATATATCTATTCTGCCAAGCTGTTAATTCCCTTCCCAATTCTTTCTTCCATAGCTCTCATTTCTTTTCTAATTGTTTCCTCAACTGTTCTCAAACTATTTATAAAAAATCCAACAAAAACTGTTTTAACTTAAAAAAAAAACTCTTGCTAGGAATTCTGGATTAGTTCATGCCCAATCTGTATTTTTCTCTGAGGAATTGCTTATAGATGTTTTGATCAATTCTTGTGTTTGTATCTTGAGCATCCCTTCTACCATAAGACCATAAGAGCTCACTATGATGGGATTCTTTTTTTTTTGCCTTTCCTTCCAGCCTACTTCCTGACTATGAACTTGATGTTAGGGCTAGGCTCCACCATACTTCTGGAGGGAAGGTCTGGGCTGGTTTTGTTGCTGCCTTCTTGGGGTATTGAGTGTTGTAACAGAATTTGAGGGACAGGCTAGGGACCTGAAAGTTTTCAATCTTCCAGAGTGGTCTGATCCAGGGTGTTAAAAGGATTTTTACTGAGTCAGTCTCTAACCTGAGAAAACAACAAAACAGAAGGCCAGAGACAAAATGCCAGTAATCAAGTAGTGGTTTAATTAATTAGTTTCATTATAAGGAACAGATTTGCAAATTGAGAATTCTCTTGATCAGAATTCTACCTTGCTTTATGAAGACAGAGATTTATATGCATAAATCACAATGGGAAGGGAGGGAGGAAGGTGGATTACAAATAATTGCAATTGTACAAACAATTGTAATAGAAAACCATAATACCCTTCATAATTCCCCCTAGTCTGAGCTCTTTAAGTTCCTGGCCTGGGTTTGGGTCAGGACAGCAGTAGAGTGCTGCTGGACTCAGCCCCTGTCAGCCAGCTGGGAAATTCTGCTGATTCAGAGTGGCAGAACTATAAGCCGGCTTTGGTCTGGGATTCCTGCACTGGTTATTCTTCTACAGGCTCAGCTAGATGCCAGAACTGAGATTTTACTCTGCTTCTGGGATGAGTCAACCTCTGTTTCTTGCTTCTGAACTTCCTCCTTTCTCAGTAAACCACCCAAGCCTTCTCATCTAGGAATATCACCCCAGTGCACGGGTCCCCTTCTCAGTCTACTCTGGATCTGTGACCCAGAACTAAGTAGTGAATGACAAGGCTGCTAGTTGGCGCCTGTTACAGTGCCCTGGTATAGATCTGGGACCTCCTTTTGCCTTGGTGCTCTGGACCCTGGACCGGACCCTGATGTGCTCCATGTGACCCAGCTATTGTCCTGACTCAGAGCCCAGTGACAGCAGACCTCCCTTTCTGTCTTCTTCTGCAGTCCCAGGTTGGACAAAGGACTCACTGGGACTTTTTCTAGATTTCCCTAGATTTAATCTGGTGCATTTTCTAGACTTGCTTAGAGGAATTGTGGATGGCAGCTCAGTGTCATTGCCTCTGATAATCTATTGTCTTGTCCTCTGCCTAAGTTCTTTTCAAAGAGAATTTTTCCTCAAGTAAATTATATTGCTAGATTTACTGAATACTGGGTGATTGAATAAAAGAACAAAAAAGCATTTACTAAGTTATTACTTCTGGCCAATCACTGGGGATACAAATAGAAGGGGAAAAAAAGCAAGATACTGCCTGCTTTTAAGTTGTCCACATTCTAATTTGCAGTGATGACATAGGTCAGATATTTCACTTTGGGGGTAGATTTTTCTAAAAGTGCCCAAAGTACTAAGGCTACAGAAACAGGGCAAATAGCAAAGCCAAAGGGTTTGGGGCAGTTTCAGGAAAGATAAGGTTTAGAAGATCTTAGGATGAGATGTCAGGAAAGATGATAAGGCCTGGTGGTTCTCCATCTCATTAGAGTTGTAATTACAGATTCTGAGCCCATTTAAAGCAGATGTGTGAATATCTCATTTCCTGCCTAGGTATCCCAATTGGTTCTGTATGACTGCAGATACAGGATGGAAGAACATCCCCAGAGGTCTCTCTTCCCACCAGGCTACTCTGATGGGATCTTAGTAGCCTGAGGCCAAGGGAGGAGTAAAAGGAAGAGAAGGAAAGAATACTACTGTTGATGGCTTGTCATAATTCTCTTGGGGTTTGGGTGAAGAAGGGTTAAGTTCAGGGAAAGGCAAAGCACATCCTCTCTGGTGGCTTTTCCCACAAGGCCACTTTAGAATTGAGTTCAAATGTTAATGATTCTTCCATTGATCTGATTTTCTATTTTTTTCTCTCTTCTATTCTTTCAGCAAACAATTATTAATCACCTACCAGGGCAAGTCATTGTGTGTATTAGATTATAACATCTGAAAACACAAGTACTATATCTTTTCTCCAATCTTTAAAATGATAAGAATTCTATGGGTTCTAAATAAATAATAAATGATACAATTAATCCTTTCACTTCAGGCAACTGGAGAGAGGCTCTGGACTTATTCTTCTAATCCACATATGCACTAGCATATCAGGAATGGAGAGCCTGGCTGGCTATATCTTCTCCTCAGGATCTAGGAGTATCCCTAAGGGGCAGCAGAGTTCTTCTGATGCCACTGGTTCAAGTCCCCATTCCTGTGTGGGTTTTCCCCTCAGTCTCCCCTTAATGATTAGTGCCCCCAATGTAATTTAGTCTGTTTACATCTCTTTGATATCACTGATAATCAATTAACATTAGTTCCCTCAACCCCTGCAAGGTATATTTATCGAGACGGCATAGCAAGACTGTAAGTACAAAATGTCTGTGTTAAATGGGACACACTTTCCCTTTTGTACCTTGGTTCCTCGGAAGAATTTGGTTAAACTTTAAATGGTAGCTACAAATATTCTTCTCACCGCTGAGCTTACTCCCAGAGGCAGAATAGCCAAATTACATTATCCCCTTGCTTACAGTATGACATCATGATTTCCAAATGAATCCACTGCTAGATTGGCCAAGCTGGTCACTCTTCATTGCTGGCTCCTTCCGTGGAATGGCTATTGGACATCTGCTGACTCTCCCAACCTTCCAAAGACGCCAAAGTTTAATATTCCTTCATGTAAAATCAGGGAAATACAACAGAGCAAGACAACAGCAGCAGCATGCATTCCAGGCTTCGTGACAACTGGGTGAGAGAGAGACCCAGGCCCCTCCCCTACCTGGAGTTTCAGAACAGTTCCTGCCTCAATTGCTCCTAGGGAAGAGAGAGACCTCATTTTGGCTAAGTAGTACATACTCATTTCTGGCTTAGCAGCCAATCAAAAGCCTCTTCTTTACCAGTCAGTAAGTGAAGAGGTGGGGAGCTAGGTGGCACAGTGGATAAAGTGCCAGGTCAGGAGTCAGAAAGCCTCATCTTACTGAGTTCAAATCTTGCCTCAGACACTTACTAGCTGTGTGACCCTGGGCAAGTCACTTAACCCTGTGTGCCTTAGCTTCCTCATTTGTAAAATGAGCTGGAGAAGGAAATGGAGAACCACTCCAGTATCTTTGCCAAGAAAATCCCAAATGGGGTCATGAAGAGTCTGGCATGACTGAAAAACGACTAAAAAACAACTGCAACAACAAAATGTGGACAGGTAAGAGTCAGAGGAATCCTGTATAAACTGTGAATTAGGGATGAGGGTCCCTCTATTACATGTCATCTTGTACCTATTGAAGCTGGATTATGAACCCCCCTACATGAGTCAATAGCAGGCAGAGTTTAGTGCTCATGCCTTGAGGATTTAGGATATTCCTAATCCCCTACTGGCCAGTTCCCTCATTGTACAATTATACCCAGACCATTTTACCCTTTTGCATTCTCAAATACCAGAAAATAGGTATTGAAATATTACAGCATTTATGGATACCTTTTACCTTTTGGCACATATTTGCTACTAATCTTGTGTGTATTTGTGTATATAGAGGGGCTTTCATTAACATCTCATTTGTTTTCATTGCTTTTCTATGTAAATACTGAGGTCAGCAGTGACCAGTCTAGTGAGTGACCAGTGAGGATTATAACAAGTGACAATAGTATAATTATTTTTCAAACTTCAAAAGAATCTTAAAACTAGATTTCTGAAACAAATTTTGATTATTGAGAGGTGAACGTTGTACCACATACTTTCATTTGTTGGAAAGGAGGTAAGGGACTCAAAAATTTCACAGAAAAACTATCTCTTGAAAGAATTGCTTTGGATTAAGCTCTAAATGGAACACTTATAGGTTTGTGACTTTTCCTTTCAAATGCAAGTTTGTTTAGAAAATGGAGTACTGAAGTATATTTTCAGTTTTTAAAAATCTAAAGCCTTGAGAAATATTTGGAGATTTAAAGAACTTGAAATGAAACTTGTTTGTTTCATATGTCAAAATATGAAGATATATCAGTGGATGTTTGCGATTAAAATCTCATGTGTAGTTCGTTTTCATGAAAGGGAATTTTATTTATTAGAATCAACTTAGTCTTGTATTTTCTTGTAGATTGATTTTTCAGAAGAAAGCTATAAATTATTCTATGACATCTAGTTTGTCATAAAATTGACTACATACGAAGCTATGCTATTCTAACAGTAAAAACTGCAGCTAGATCCAGGAGGGCTAGTGGACTGTGCCTTCTCCTACTCCACTAAGGGTGTGGAGGCCTCTTCTCTGGACATATGTACTTGGTGGACTGGGCTGGACACTCAGCTCCTCACCCCGCTTTGCATCTGCTGCTCTGCATGGTTTCAACTCCACAAAACAAGATGTCCCCTGGCACCCTCTCAATCCTAAGTTTTCCCTTTGTGTGTTTTTTCCCACTTATTCTATTAGATTGTAAGCTCCTTGAGGGCAGACACTGTCTTTCTTTTTATTAATTGTATCCCCAGCACTTAGCACATAGTTGATGCTTAATAAATGTTTATTAAATTGATTTGGAAATACTAAACATAAACACTCATTAGCACATATCGACAGAAACATTTAAAAATATATTTTGTTTCGCCTGAGGAATGAGAACTGTACCTCATCTTGAGCAGTACATGATCTGATCTTTTGGTGGGATATAAAGAATTCCAAGCTTGTCTTTGACACATCACTGATCATGCTGCTCTTCCTAGCAAGCCTTCAGGGTCATCAGTGTGGCTTCTTACCTCAACTTAGTTCGTCTCTCTGTCACCATCAGCTTCAAGGTCTACAAATCTGTCATCAGTGCTATACAGAAGTCAGAAGAAGGCCATTCATTCAAAGGCTTCCTGGATGTGGACATTTGTTTAACCTCAGAAACTTCCCCTATTTCTGTGAATGTGGCTTATGGTGCATTTCAACAGAGTTCTCAAATCCATCTCTCTTCTGATGAAAGATCTGGCTCATTCCTTAAAGATAGTTTTAGGTTCATATAGTTGATGACATATGTGACCATATGTCATGTGTAATTTAATGGGATTAGTTTCTGATTCTTGATAAACTACTGGTCTTCAGTGTTCCAATTGTCAATGAAAAGTATCAGACAGATTGACGACTATGTTGGCATTATATGTGATTTGATCAAGGCAATTGCTGCAAAGATCCAAGCAAAACTCTGACATCACAAAGAAAAAAGGCAAAATGACAGTTCAGAAAGCAGACATCCAACACTTACTAAAACACCATTTAATAATTATAACCATTGTTACTCATACCTATGAAAGAATATGCTCGTTTTTAGTTTAAGCCTTCCAAGCTTTTAAAAATTTTGGTATTTTAAAAAACTCATTATAACCTATTATACTCCATTTGTATTGAAATTTATACAAACTAAACAAATAGTTATAGTAGCTTCTGCTATACTCTGCTGAAAGGTTGAGATAAACACTGGAAAATAAAGAGGTCTGTAGGTCTGCTAAATAGGTATTGTTACATTCACTTTATCTTCTACCCCTCAAGGTATATGCCTTCTGGAACATTTGGCCAAGGGTTTAGCTTGTGTTCCCTCCCTTGTCCTGTCCCTATTTGGTGGCATACTCTCTGATGCAAAAAAAAAAAGCTTCCTTCACTGCCAGTCAGCTCTGACTGAAGGACCCTGGATCTTCAGCCTCTGGAATTCATAAGCTTACCTCTAAGACTTGGACATCTGAGTATTGCTGATCAGGCAACTTCATTCAGGAACAGAAAACCAAGCAAAGAAGATAACTAAAGTTTCAGGCTCAAGTTCGTTAACTTGAGACCCTCTACTGTAGCTGCCCTCTGGGAACAACAGGCTTGAAAGGTACTGACACCCTCAGAATCTGGGAAGAAAGGAGATAATTATCTTTTAGAAGTAACTAATAAGGAGATTTCTTTATCATCACCAAAATACCTAAGAGCTGAGCTAGCATCCGTAGTTGGTTATAAACATCCAGGGAGGTCTACCATTCTCAAAGTACCAAAGTGCTAAGCTAACCTGAGTGCTCATCCAGAAGCAGGCAGGGCGGCTCTGTTATGTCCTGTCTGATCCTTGGTTAAATTGCCAGTTGAAGTTTGATAGAAAGGTATGTTCTTTGTTCCTTCATCATAAATGCCTCATCCTAAATGGAAGTACCTACATTTTTATACAGAACAGCTTAAATGTATTTATGTTGTCTTAATAAGCAATCCAAATACATTATACCAATATTTTAACTATACAGCATTTTCCTCTGGGTCAAAATATTTCCAAGCTAGTTGAATAATCTTAGTCTGTGTTCTACACTACCACCTTCCCCCTCTCCCAACCTTCCAACAAATTCTTTTTTCTCATTTGCAATCATTAAAACAAACATTACTTTTTAACCATTTGCTAGCAAAAGGAATCTTTGTCTTTGAAAAAATCTTCGCCAAAGGCATCCAAATTTAATGTCCTTAGGATCTGTTTCAATATTCAACAACCAGCAGTGTATAAACTTAGAGGAAAATACACACACACACACACACACACACACACACTAATCTCAAATAAAGGGAAGATTAGAAAATGTCTTGTGAAATAGATGGAGACTTGAAGATATTTTCTGAACAACTCAGAACTAAAATACTTTCAACTGAAATAGTCAGAGAACTGAAGCAAAAAAAAAATTGAGGGGGACAAATGACTAAGAAAATCAGCTTGGGTTTTTGCTTTGCATGGCTAGACACAGCCCCAAAGACTTGTCAACTTAAAAGTAGATTTACTTTGATCTGAATTATACAAACTGGATATGCAGAGCCAGTCTCATATTCACTAAATAATTGTACCCCTCTCTGCTTTGCTTTGGCCATGAAGGCAAAGTAGTATTTATGAGTTTTTTTGTTTGTTTGTTTGGTTTTGATTGTTTATTGGGAGATAGGAGGACTGAATATGGAAATAAACAATTGGGTTCGAGGGTCTTGAAATAGGCCTACAAAATTCTAATATTTTAAGTTGAGAAGTGGGAGGAAAAAATCAGTTTTGCCTATACAACACAGTTTGAATAATATTCTGACTATGTTGATAGTCACTGGATATCAAGTAAGCACAACTATTGTGTTAAATTCTCCAAAAGGCTTGCCCTCATGGAAGAGTTCTGTAACCATTACAGAGTAATAGACTCTTAGCGTGGGAAGGATTCACTCTGAGATCATCTAGGCCAAGCTCTATCTGCGTCAGAAAGCTCCCTCTACATCATCCCTAATAAAATGTTTATTTTAAACATTTGCTTGAAATGATGGAGAACTCATTCCCTTCCAAAGCAGCCTATTTCATTTTTCGACAATTTTGTTATAATTTTTCTGCTTACTTCACTGTAATTTCCATCCATTGTTCCTAATTCTGTTCCCAGGAGCTGACCCTTACAAGTCTAATCTTTCTCCAAATACTGGGAGATGGATATCAAGTCCGGGTTATGCCTTCTCTTCTGCAGGTTATTTGCTCTGGTTCCTTCATGCTATCTTCTTTGAGCAAGATTTTGAGTTCCCTCAAGTATCTGGATCACGCTTCCCTAATACACCACAGTTTGTTAATTTCATATCTGAAATGCAGTGCCCTGAACGGAAGAAAATACTCTGGAAGTGATTTGATTAAGGCAGAGAACAAAGGAACTCTTCCCATCCTGTGTCCTGGACACCATGGCCCTCTTAATGGCAATAGCTAGCATTTGTACAGTGATTTAAGTTTTGCAAAGTACTTTGTTTATTAATCTTACTTGATACTCACAACAAATCTTACAAGTAATGGCTATTATCACCCCCATTTTAAAGATGGAAAACTGAGGCCAAGAAAGGTTAAGAGACTTTCTCAGGATCACACAAATACAATGGTAAGGATTTAAGGCAGGATTTGAAGTCAGGACCTGAGACCCTGAAGTCATGGACTCCAAGTCCATCACTTTGTCCATTACAGTGCACCACCAACTTAGTGTAACCAAGGATTGCTTTTAGCTTTTTTTTTTTTTACTGTGAAGTCTAAAACCTCAAAGTTTTTACACAAGTTGATGTCTATCAACACCTTTTTCATTCTCTAGTTGATTTCTTGAATGTCAATGTAAGGCTTTATATACTTACCCTTCTAAATTTAATCTTATTTAGTGCAGTCCATCATTCTAACCTATTTCCATCCTTATCCTTCCATTCAATGTGTGAACTATCCCTTCCAGACTCATGTCATCTGCAAAATTGATAAGTGTGATATCTATATGCTAATCTGTGCCAGGTACTATATATACATATACACAAACATACATATGAATGTGTATATGTATACATACATATACACACATATATACACATACACATGCATATGCATGTACATACACATATACATGCACACACACACTCTTCCATTCTGAGGCACCATGATGTAGGAGAAAGAGAATGGAAGACAGAATCAGGAAACCTGAAGTCAAATTCTGGCTTGGATATTTGCTTAACTGCATGACTTTAGTCAAGTCTTTGAAGCTTTCTAAGTCTCAGTTATAAAATAAATAAAATTAATTCATTAATTCATTAATAAAATAAGCATAATAATTTATGTTATTCACATGATAGAGTTGTGAGGAAAGTGCTCCATAAGACTTAAAGATCTATGCCTACATGGATGGTTGTTATTATTATTAAGAGGTAGGATGGAATGTGAATAGAGAGGAGGCTTTGAAGCTAACTCACATCCCACCTATGACCTGTACTGGCTATGTAATCAGTGCTTTGGGTAAATTTCTAAGGCTATAATTGCAGTATATGTGCCAATATATACATTGGTAGAGAGAGTTTCCTCACCTAGTCGTTCCCTGTACCAATGAAATTCTAGGTCAGGTCCCTATCGATATTTTGTTGGCATTACTACTAATGATCTTCCCCCAAGGTAGTATCAAACTATTAATTAATACACTTTGGGCCTGGACATTTAACCAATTTCAAATGCTATTTTTTAGCCCAAAATTCTCCATCTTTTGGACAAGGAGAAGATAAGAGACTCAAGAAGTATTATTTCTCAAGTGTTAGCTAACCATTCATCATCATCATCATCATTGGGAGCAGAATGTAGTAGGAAGAGCTTGGGGCTGACAGGTAGGAGATCTGGGTTCTGTTCCTGGTTCTTCTATTAATTAGGTCAATGCAATCACCATGTTGTATTTAAATGTCTTTAGGACATGCATACATTCTTTGCTTTCTGAAAGAATAGGCAAGAAAAGGAGGCTCTTTAAAATAGGATCCATTGCTATCTATCTGCTGGATGGATGGGCTAGATCAGAGGTGTCAAACATGCAGCAATTGAGATGCATTGTGGCCTTCAACATTCCCAAGTATGACCCAAATTTCACTAAAATGAAATTGGAAAATATTTGACAAAATAAATAAACATACAATAAAACATGGATAACACTACATTTTAAAACTAAATCAATTTGCAGCCCACAGGGAAATGGATTAGTGGTCCCTATTTCTGAGTTTGACACCCCTGGACTAGATGACCTCTGAATATCCTTTCCAGTCCTATATTCCAGCCAAAACAGTATCACATACTGATAGGCCATCAATCATTTTTTTTACTAACACATTTACTAGAGTTCTTTCTCCTTCAACAGAATTTAAAGGACATGACTAAAATATAGGATCATAGATTTAGAACTGGAAGGGACCCCAGAGACTATGTAAGTCCAATTCCTTCATTTTACAGATTAAAAAAAATGAGTCTCAGGGAAGTGAAATAATTTGCCCAACCCAAGACCACAGAGGTAACCATTTTCCTGGGGATGAGACTGAAACAAGAACTGGGATTTAACCAACATCCTTTGATTCTAAAGCCAACATATTTCTGTTGCCCTCACAATGCCTCCCATATCTTGGCCTTTAAAAAAGTGATAAAAGAAGTACTAAAGATTGAAATTATATTGATAAGTTAACTGTGTAGACAAATGATAACAACCTGTTCTTTTTCATTTGAATGTAATATCATACTGAGACATACCTAATAATATTTTCTGTGATGAAATCATGTTTTTCATATTGAGACTACATCTGTGTTATAAAGCAGGGTCCTATAACCTCTGACCTACAAAGGTTCTTCCACTTGCATGCACAGCAGAGAGGGGATGAGCTTAAGAAGGTGCTGTCAGGGATGCAATCACCACTTTGTGAAAGCTAAATGACAGCCTAAGCCTCAGCTGTGTGCTGTGCCTCGAGATTTCCAGTAGTCCACAATCTAGCCTACTGAGAAAGATTCTCCTCAAGGACATATATGGCAAAGGGAAACAGAAACACAAACACCAGGAAAAGCCACCCAGGTAACCAGATTCCCCCAAACTACACTGCTCTGTCCCAGAGAGATCTTAACTGATGTTCTTGTTTTCCCTCCTGACCACAAAGTCAGTTCTGAAAGTATGAGGACCAATTTAGAAACATTTGTCCAAAAGCCTAGACAAATTTTGCTTTCATATTGCATAGGGGATAGAGTTCTGGGCCTGGAGGCAGGAAGACTCATCTTCCTGAGTTCAAATCTAGCTTCAGACTATGTCTGACACTAGGCAAGTCACTTGATCCTGTTTGTCTTAGTTTCCTCATCTGTAAAATAAGCTGGAGAAGGAAATGGCAAACCACTGAGTATCTTTGCCAAGAAAACCTCAAATGTGGTCATGAAGAGTTGGACATGACTGAAAATGACTGAACCACCACAACAAAAATGGGCAGCCCCAGAGAGGAAAAGAGGCTGGTACCCCCATAAGGATCACTGATGCTATTGCCTTTCATCTATACAAATCAATTCTTCTGCCTTCTGATGATCGGGTGGTCCTTCTGCTTGCCAAGGCCAAGTCCTACATATGTACCATTGGTCACAACCCTTCCCATCTTCTCAATTAGATTATCCTCACCATTATTCTCTCTCTCTCTCTCTCTCTCTCTCTGTCTCTCTCTCTCCACCCCCTCCCTCTCCCTCCCATTTTCTCTCTTTCTTTCTCTCTCTCTCTCTTTGTGTGTCTGTCTGTCTCTTTCTGTCATCTTTAATCTCTGCATATCAACTAGTTCTTTCCCTGCTCCCTGCAAATAAGCACTAGCCCCTCTGATCCTCAGAAACCCCTCACTAGATCCTACTCTGCCCACAGTTATCATCCTATATTTTTCTCCCTTTTTCCAGGTAGATTCTTTCAAATAGCTGTCTATATTTAATGCCTATACTTAACTCTCCATTTACTGTTTTCTAAACCCTCCACAGTTTGCCTTCTGACCTCATCACTGAATTGAAACTACCATCTCCAGGTTATCAGTGATTTCTTAATTGCCAAATCTAATGGCCTCGTCTCAATACTCCTCCTTCTTTCTGTTCTGGATTCCCATCCCTACTCGTGGTTATTATGTGCCAATCCCAGACCATTATTTCAGGAAAATTAAATCCATACTTTACTCCCTACTTTCCAGCCATATCCTCCTCCTCACCAGTCAAAATTCCACTCTCTCTGGCTACTAATTACCTTTGAGTGTTGTATTGCTCATTAGTATGTAAGCACTTTGAGGGCAAGAACTGTATTTGCTTTTTGTATTTGTACTACTAGTGCTCAGCACAAGAATTGGCATATAATAAGCTTTAATTAATTAACTAACTAATTAAGCTCTCTGCAGCATTTGAGTTGCCCTCTCTTCACACTCTGTTCCTAAGCCAACCTACCTACTTCCTATGACTTTTCCACAGTATTCTCTTTTAATTAAGAACATTCTATTCATTTCTTGGAAATCTACATTTCTTGTTGACTAGCAATGTTAACTACTTTATTTTTACATTCAAGTAAATGTCATTTAACCCAGAAAAATATATTTTGCCTTTCAGATGTAACAGTGACCTACACAGTAACAAAAAATAGCAACAATTTTCATCTGGTTTATATATACAGTAATGAAAGAAGAAATACTCTGTGACTACAATGACCAAGTATGGCATCATAGATAATATAAAAATGCCCATCCTTCCCCTCCTGCAGAGATGGGGCACTATGGATGAGGAATATTATATATCAAGTCAGATATGTTTAACGTATTAGTTTTGGTGAAATACTTTCCTCCCCCTCCCTTTCTTTTTACATTTTTGTTACAAGTGACAGCTCCCTATATAGGAGAAGAGGATATAGTATGGTATATATAGTATATATAGTATACTATATCCTCTATATATAGAGGTTATAGGAAGAGAGATAGTATGTTCAGAAATGAAGATGATATGAAAGCAAGTTATCAATTAAAAGAAGAGATTTTTAAAAATTCTTTTGTCATTGGGAATTCCCCACAGAAAACATATTCAGAACATTTTAGCTCCATTTTACTCAATTCGAATTCAATTGAAGCACTGTGCTAGGTACCAGGACCACAAAGATAGAAGTGAAAATATTTCTTTCCTTAAGGAGTTTGGATTCTGTTGTGTTTGGGGGTGGGGAGGATAAGTACAAAGATAAGTGAATATAAAATATCTACAAAGTCAATGTCTTTCTTCACAATCATCCCTACTCCCATCTTTCCTGCACCTTTGAAAAGAATCTATATTAATTATGTGGAGGTAAATCTCTCTGCATATTTGCCTGATGTGATTCAAAGAATGACAGAACAGATGAATAAAGACATGAAGTTTTTGAGAGGTGTCATAGAAAGAATCCTGGACTTGGGATCATGAAGACCTAGGTTCAAATCCTGCCTCACATATTTACAAGCTATTTGAGCCCAAGGAAGTCACCTAACTTTTCAAGACATTAGTTTGTTATGTTTTTTTTTTTTCATTTATAAAAAAGATATAGGGGACAGCTAAGTGGCACAGTGGATAGAGCACTGGCCCTGAAGTCAGGAGGACCTGAGTACAAATTTAGCCTCAGACCAAACAGTTGACACTTACAAGCTGTGTGACCCTGGGCAAGTCACTTAACTCCAATTGCCAAAAAAAGATATAATAATCCATAAGCTCCTGCCTCAAAACTGTGCAAAAACACTTCACAGTCCTTAGAGTATTGTGTAAATGGTAGTTATTCTAGACAAATGACCTTGTATTTTATACAGAATCACAGAGAAACTTAGCAGCCATCTAATCTAAGAATCCTCATTAAAGCAGCTGACAACTGGTTATTTAACCTTTGCTTGAAAACCACTGAGGAAAAACTCATCATCTTTCAAGGCATCCTATGTCACTAAATAACATTTACCAGTCTCGAAGATTTTTGACCAAATGTGAACTCCTTATTGTCTAAAATTTCACTGTATCACTGTGTTAAATTTTATCAGCTACTGAGCATGGCCATGGAGTCTTGGAATATTAAAATGGGAAAGAGATTGAGACACATGAAAGATATAAATCTTAATGTGGGGATATATCTGAATCAAAAGAGAGACAAGATTAAATTCCCCTAAGAGGGAGAATGATGAAAGGACTACTGAATTTTGATCAGAATATTTGATTTTGCATACTACTATTTACAAGCTTTACTACTAAATAGCTATGTGACCTTGAATAAGTCACTTTTCTGAGCCTCACTCTCAATTTATAAAGTGAAAATGATGGTATTTGTACTGCTTTTTCATGATGCAATTGTATGAATGTCAGTTTTGGAGTCAAAGGATGTAGGTTCAGATACTGGCTCTGCTATTTACCGGCTGTGTGACCTTGAAAAAGTCACATAAATTCTGAAGACCTTCATTTTCTCATCTGTAAATTAGGAGGTTGGATCAGATGTTCTTTAAGCTTTCTTCCAGATCTGAAATTATTATCTCATGAGAAAATATGAGAAAAATGAGAATAGGGCTGTTTTATAATCATGAAATGCTTGATTAATGTAAATTCTTATTACTAAATAACAGAAATGGGTTAGAATTGAGAAAATTAAGAAGGGGCCAAAGAAGAAACAAATAGCAAAAAACTCTACAGATTGCCCAATCTGACTTAACAAAAGAACTAAAATGGGAAGTATAAGTTTATTCAAAATTGAAGAATAGTTTCCAGCCTTACAAATCACCAACTGTAACAAAGGAGGGCAAAAAGCCAAGTAACTAAATTTGCAAAGCACTCATGCTTACTCTAACAATTCCTCTTAAAGTATCCCACTGGGTGGGATTGGAATGTAGGTGGACATGTTAGATATTACACTTCACAAAAGAACTGATGAGTTTACCTTCTAGATGACCAAAGGGCTGAACCCAGCATCATGATTCATGGCTGCCTTCAGGCCAATGGTAAAATAGGTTGCATGCTCTCAACTCAGTTTCCTGAAGAGGCTAGCATAGAGCACAAAAACCAATCTTAGTAGTTGCAATGTAGATGATGACTCTTTCTTCCCATTGAATATAAAAGTCATTGTAAAAGAAACTTATGTCACAACTAACTGACCAAAGCTTATTGGTAACAAACAGAGGAAGTCATTGAGTTTGGAGCTACTCCCCTTCTGTGAATATAACTTCTCACTATAAATTGCAGAAGGTATAGTATATCTTATTATATTTACACTAATTTTAGTGGTAAAGGAACTATCTTATATTCCTATCTTCTGATTTCCTCTATCAGTAGCTTCATCCTAACCACTTCTAATCTGTAATCTGTTGTATCCAGTTTCCATGAAACTGTTCTCTCCTAGCTCATCTCCTTTGTGTCTGATTACTCCTTCTACATTTTTTTTTAGTTGAAGCAAGTTTTTTATTGGCAGTAACTAGATAATGGAGACAAGTGCGAGAAAAAATATTGGCTAAGGGTCATAATGGATAGAATATAAACTATATGTGGGAATGTTGAGGTTTAGGGGTTTAAGGGTTCTGGTACCCCCAAATCACAACACATGGGTCCTGCCTTCTTTCAGCCAAAGACAAGGTTTATTAGAATATTGTCATATCTGGCAGACTCTTAAAGAGTCTGAACATTAGTGAGCTATTGGCTAGATGGGAAGAATCTGAGCATCTTAATGGAGATAAGATGGACCTTATATTCAGAAAGACTATGGGAGTGATCTAGGAGTGGCCAAGTCATCTATAAGGTAATAGAACTCCAGGGACCTAGACTAAGTGCCCAGGGAGAATGGAACCTAGATAGGATTTAGGGTGGGAAATGACCTGGGGCCATAGGGAGATAAAACCAGGGAGGGCTACGCTAGGTTAAGGGTAACAGAATTGGGAAATTGGGTGTAGCCACAATGAAAGGTCAGTTGATGAGATTATAGCTTCAGGGAAAGCCAGAGATTTGGCCATGTGGGAAAGTCAAAGGTTTTTCCTTTTTTGGGGGTCTAGATCCCAACCTCATCATTCTCCCCTCAAACAAATAGGACCCAAATTCTTTTGGGGTAAGGGGTGAAGGTTTTGGCTTCTGAAACTGCTTTCTGCTGGCAAGGAGTGTAGAGCTGTCCCTGCTTTGAGGTCTCCATTTCTTTTTGTTGGTTTATCATCCACTCTTTATATTTTTTGGGCTAGGCAATAGGGTTAAGTGACTTGGCCAGGGTCACACAGCTAGTAAGTGTTATGTGTCTGAGGCCAGATTTGAACTCAGGTCCTCCTGAATCCAAGGCCGGTACTCTAGCCACTGTGCCACCTAGCTGCCCCCATCATCCACTCTTGCTCCCTAAACTGTATGTCCTCCAAGGCATTGTCCAGGGCCTTCATCTCTTCTTTCTCAATACTTTTCTTGGTGACCTAATTCCATTCCTCCTTCCCTACCATGCGTTCAATTATAGCTATGCCAATGACTTCTATATCTATATCCTAATCTATTTTTTGGTCAAATTCCTGTCCCATGTCTCACTCTGCTAGACATCTCCATGTAGATATTCAAGAGGCACCTCCAACTCATCTTACAGAAAATGAAACTCATTATCTTTTCCCTGAGCTTATTTATCCTCCAAACTTCTTTATTTCTGTTGGATGATACCATTACCCCTCAAATTACCCAAATCCGCAAACTTGGAGTCATCCTTGATTCTTTTCCTCCCTTTCTTTCACCTCTGTTATGCAATCCTTTCAAATGTCTGATGACCTCTGTCTCCATAACACTTACTGTATCTATCTGTTCCACTCTCTTCCCTCATAAGATCATTACCATAGTTAAGGCCCTATGATGCTCTTTTCCTGACTATTATTGATACTTTAATAAATCTGTGATTTTATCAATGTAGTTACTCCCTCCAGTGGTGCAGATTATAACTTACCCTTGCCTAGTCATTGTGTAAGATCTTTGTCTATATCCTCCCATAAATTCTTCACAACAGGTTGATATATGAGCTAGGTAGAGTCTTCTTCTAGATTTCTTTGTATTGCATATATATCAACAGAGGACACAAGCTGTGTATTGGTTGTCCTTTGTTCTACATGACCAGATCATCTCCTTTTTTGGTCATACATCTCCCTGGCAAAATAATTTATGTTGCTTCTCTTATGTAGTTCTCTACTGATACCATGTCACAGTCTATTCATACCCACAATGCAGCTCTCCATTGCTCATTTGGTGATCTGCAACATTAACCCTTTGGTGCATACAGCCATACAAAAGAATATTGATATTAAAAAGAGGTATCGACTTTTGTTTCAAGGAGAAGATTGAAGTCATTAAAAGCACTGCCAAATGTCCTAAAGACAAGACTGTTGTGAAGAATTTATGGAAGGATTTGGACAAAGGTCTTATGCAATGAGAAGGCATAATTGGGTTGTAATCTGTACTACTGGAGGGAGTAATTACATTGATGTGATCATCAATTTATCAAAATATTAATAATAGTCAGGATAAGGGTATCATAGGACCTTCAGTATAGTAATGGCCTTATGAGAGGAAAGAAAGGGATAGGTACAACAAAGCAGCCTATTCTCTTCTTGTCCAATCCTAGGCACAGCTCATTGCTTTATGTGCAGTGTCTATTCAAGGTAGATAGAAGACCTTCATAGGTTGTTGATTCAATGACTTATCACTATTTCGACCAATCGGAATTCCCCATCAGTTTGCTGCTTTTGCTCTATGTGATTTTTTAGCCAAACTCATTTGAGCTACTAGTGATCACATTTAGAAGACTCCACAATGTGTTTGGACTTGATGAAATCCACAATGCTGTCTGCAACCAGGGGAATCAGGAGGGCTTTTACCATCTATAGGGAATTCCTCTTGCATTTGGACTTCACCTTAGACGTCTTTCATGATAATGACAAACACATTTGGCAAGCCCATGTTTCCTTGTTCAATGCCTCACTTGATGTTAATAATCAGAGACATTAAACAAAGTGCTTTCTGGTGTTATATCATTCACATAATTTTGGATGATATTCACATGTATAAGGAAGACACACTATTGTAGGAGAGCCTTTAAAGAGGTTTTTGTTCTACCAAATCAGAGTTGTTATTGTTGTGGTTGTTTTTATATTCAACAAAAAGCACAATAAAATCTTATATTTTCTTAACCTTTATATAAATTGTATGACTGTAAAGATATGCTATGCTGTAGAATATAAAATATTTGGCAGAAGGCTGACTTTCATTTTCATACATTTATAAAGCATGTCCTAACTTTACAGACACATGAGTTTTTCCAAAGGGTATGGAGAATGCAAGACTCCATTTTACTTATTGTTTGATAAATATTTTTTAAATGACTTAGAAGGGCAAAAAGCCATTTTAAAGGATATACTTTATCCAAGTATCTCCTTTGCATGTAGTAAAATCATACAAAATGCTTCAAATTGTTCTCATCAAGATTTTGTAGATATGGGAAAGTAGCCACATGAATTGTTACTTATTAATAAAATTTTTCCAATCACCTTTTTGGTAATAATGAGATCCATGATTTTTTCCTAAAGTCTAGTAACCTCACTTCTTTCCACTATCTTAAGAATCAATATCTCAATGCCCTCAAAATTGTGTTGACCCTAGCATGAATCTCCTTTATTTATTCCTGTGCTTCCCATCTTCCTTTTCTTTACCATTTTCTACTTTTTCACACCCCAATTGTTGTTAAAATGCAAATGTACCGGCTCTACTATCATTGATTGAGAAAAGTTACAAAAATCTTGGTAAATATCTTCCACTTTTATCTTTTCAGGGTCTATCTCCTTATTTCATCCTTAAAAGTTCTCCAGATGATCTGGCTCATTTAGGTTTCATGTCAAGTTTTCCGTAAACTTTTGTTCCTTTCCATTGTTTTATGAGATGATATTCCTCATAATTTTCCACTATCCTTCTTTCTAAGATCTTACAAATGACTTTGTATTCTAAACATTTTGCCATTGGCTGCCCACCTTGACAAGAAGATCAAATGTTCATTGGCTTGAGGTGGGTTCTAACCTCTTTTCTTCTTCTCATTGTGGTAATTGATCTCCATTATTAAAAATTTTTAGGACATGGTGATAATCTGTGTTGATGGTTTTTTTCCTTTTTTCCTTTATCACTTTCCAAATTTTTGCTTTCAGCAGTTTGTTTAAAAAGGTCAGGTTGTTACCTCAATTGCATGACACCCTTCCCATATTTTTATATACTTCTATTTTGGTATTGATTTTTATCTTTTTTTTTCTAGCAAGGTAATGGTATGATTGTACACACGCAGTTTGATTTGGAAATTATTCCCATGATAATAATGTTTGTTAACAATATGATGAATTTCATCTTGTAATGTTATTTGCTATTAACCATGCTCATGCTTATCAACTGTTTCCCTAAACTATTATGTATATATAATTATATTATATATTATATATATACACACATACACACACATACATATATACATATATGCATATGTATCTATATGTATGTATGATAGGGTATCTCTATAGTTTATAAACCTTTGGCCTTACATCTTTTTCTTGAATCATGCTTTCTAATTTATTTTCCCTACTGTTTGCCTTTGCATTAAAGTAAAAAAAAAAGTATAAGTTGATTTAATTTTTGAAAGTATTGGAGGCAGCTAGGTGGTGCAGTAGATAGAAAACTGGCCCTGGAGTCAGTAGGACTTGAGTTCAAATACCTGACACTTACTAGCTATATGACCCTGGGCACGTCACTTAATCCCAAATTGCCTGAAAGAAAGAAAGAAAAGTATTGCAGAGGGTTTTGGAAAATTTCTTAACATCTTCTTTCTGATTTGTAAATGCTTATCATAAGTCTTACAAATATGAGATGATCAAATGTCATTAATCAGCAAGAAACACATAATAGTATAAACTATATTCCAGAAAAAGAGACTGAGAAAGAAAGAGTTATAAGGTTACTCAGTCACTCAGTTGCCTAGAGTTGTAAAGATTTCGGAATGTTTGAATGAATCTAAGAGCACCGCTCCACTATCCCAGGGTTTAACACCCTTTTTTGTTCAGTTGTTTCAGACTCTTTGTGACCCCATTTGGGGTTTTCTTGGGAGAGAAACTGGAGTGATTTACCATTTCCCTCTCCAGCTCATTTTACAGATGAGGAAATAGAGGCAAATAGGGTTAAGTGACTTGCCCAGGGTTACCCAGCTAGTAAGTGTCTGAGGCCAGATTTGAATTCAGGAAGATGATTCCATGCCCACCACTCTATCCATGGTGCCACCTATTTAACATCCTACTATATGCAAAGGCTATTGGGATTGTGTCTAGATTTAGAGCTCAAAGGGACCTTAAGCATCACTTAATCCAGTGTCATTTTAATAGATGAGGAAATGAAGACCCAAGGAGGAGAATAATCCAGGATCACACAGGTCAAAAATGAGCACGGGTGTGGTGTCTCATACCTATAATCCTTGTTACTGGAGAGGCTGATGAGGGTGGATCACGTGGGGTTAGGAGTTCTGAGCTGCTACTAAAGTGAGGCTAAACCCAAGTCTGTGTCTGAACTAAATTTGGCACCAACACGGTAAGTATTCTGGAAGGCCAGGACACTAGGTTGCCTAAGGAGGGGTGAACCAGCCCAGGTCAGGAGCCAGGAAGCCAAAGCTCTACTGATCAGTTGTTGGATGGGTCCCCTTAATGGCTGCTGTATTTCCATCCTAGGGGAGGTGGGGAGACCAAATCTAATAATAATGAGAGTAATAATAATGATCTAGTCATAACTTTATAATCAGATAGGCTAACCTTGGCATTCCATTTTGCAGAGGCCTTTTTAATTCTTCACATATGATTCTAAGTTTCTGGTCCTTTGTTTAACTCTCAGTGTTCATTTTCTTTATCTCTACTTCAGCAGTGCTGCTGAACAAATTGCTCCAGGCTGGAAAAGGGAACAGACAAGAGGCTGCTTTTTTGTCTTGATTAACTTGTGGGATTGATGGAAAAATCTCCTTGCAAACTGAAGGCAGAAACTGTCACTTCCCCATATGTTGCTGGCAATCACAACATGTAAAAAATTCAACAAGATTCTGAGTGTTGAAGTTCTTATAGCTTTCAAGAAAAACTACATTTGGACTCCTGATATTCAGCTTTGCTTTGTCTTCTCCCTATTTGTACCTAGTTAACGATTCACCCCATGGAAGAGCTGAGGCTGTCCATCTTTCTATGTCTTTGAAGTCAGGTGTAGCCATGAAAGGATCTGGGAAAGGAAGAAAGATAGAGAGAAGTTAGGACAATAAATATACCCACTAAGCTCAAATACCAAATTGTTAACTAAAAAATGAAAAATGAAGGTGAAGGCCAACTTGTCATCATCACCATCATCATTAATGGCTCCCATAAATGTGGGACTAAAAATAGTGCTTTAAGGTTTGCAAAATGTTTTACATGTGGGCTCTCACAGCAACCCTATGAGGCAGGTGTTACCACTATCCCCAGTTTACTGATGAGAATGCTGAGACTAAGAAAAGCAATGACTATTAGACCCTAGGACTGAAGCAAATCTATTTCTTTGTTGCTATTTTCTCTGAAAAATGTGTAATATGCATATTTGTGTCTAATGGTAGCCATCTCTATGGCAGGGAGTGGGGTCAGGGAAGAAAAAAAAGAAATTTACATGATAACTTTATTATATATTTAAAAGGAATAGCAAGTTGTACATAATAGATTTGCAGTTTCACGTGCAATCATTTCTAAAAATTATACTACATTATAGAGATGCTTGTTTTATTCCATAAATTAAAAATAAAATAAATTAAAATTTAAAAAATGAATAAAAGTCAGACTGGATATGTCTATACTTCTGGGTGACGGTTCCTGGAACCTCATGGAAAATATATTTCAGAATCAGACAGGCTCGTACTTGATGTACAGCATACTATTTTCTCTAATCTGATCCTACCCCAACTCCCCAGCAATAACAAAAAAGATATGGAAGATTTTGTTTATTTGTAAGCTGTAAAATGCAGCCTATTGAAAATAATTCACCCTTCTGTGTTGGGTGCTGCATTAGATCCTGTGAATATTTTTGTTGTTTGGTTGTCTTTGACTCCTCATGATCCCATTTGAGGTTTTCTTGGCAAAGATACCGGAGTGGTTGGCCATTTCCTTCTCCAGTTCATTTTACAGATGAGGAAACTGAGGCAAGCAGGATTAAGTGACTTGCCCAGAGTTACACAGGTAGTAAATATCTGAGACTAGAGTTGAACTCAGGTCTTCCGGACTCCAGGCTGGATGCTCTATCCACTGTGCCACCTAACTACCCCTGTGAATATAAATTCCTCAAATACAACAGTCCTTTACCCTCAAGCAGATTACTTCCTTCTAGAGGGTGGGGGAGGACTTAAATAGCATATGTATGCAGAAAAGTAAATATAAGATCATTTATGGAAGGAGAGAACACTAACCACAAGGAGACTGATAAAAGTACTACAGGAAATGATACCAGAGCTGAACCTTGAAGGAAGTTAAAATTTCTAAAAGGCAAAGGAGAGGAGGAGACAGGTTGCCAAATATAGGGGAAACTGAGGAATGAAGTTGCAAAAGAGAGACATGGAGTTTGAGGAATAGCTAGAAGGATGATTTGACTGTATTGTAGACTAAAGTGGTAGAATCCAAATCATAAAATCCTTTATGTAAAGTCTGGTAGAGGAGTTTGTATTTTATCCTTAAGGTGAAAGGAAGCCAATGATAATTGTATGTTTATTTATGTTTTCTCTTACCTTTAGTAAAACCTCTTTAGGTGATTTTCAGTGTTATAGGATCACAAACTGAGAGGAACCTTAGAGATCACACAGAGAATCTCAGCATCTCAGAGTTGAAAGGGACTTCCTAGGGTCCTTTGTAAAGTGCTTGCTGTATCCCAGCAATGGTGGGTACTGGGTATACAGATATAAAAGAGATACAATATCTAACCACAAGAAACCTACATTCTACTAGGATGATACAACATCCATCTGGACATATTGCTCAGGGAGAGGAGTTTGGGTTGGTAGTTGCAGAGATTGTGAGTGGGGCCAGAAGGCAGCAAATTGACACATCCTTTCTAGAGGCAAAGGTAACATTAATTTGATGATTGTTCCCTGAGCAAAAATTGAATATCTGGGATAGGGCAAGGTGGTGGGGAAGTATAAGCACAACAAGAATGCAAGATGTCTAAGCTCTAGTGTCCTGGTAAATGGCTGGATGGGATGAAACATGGTCTGGGGAGGTCTGAGAAAGGCTAGGATTAGGGGACTAACGTGCAGATTGGCACACTCGCCTTCCAGTCCCAGCAGCTTACACCAAAACAAGTCACAAAACTGAGCAGATAAACTTCCCCCAGGGTAGGTGAACTGGGTGCCTAGAAATCTGTGTCTAGAAGATCATCAATCCACTGTAATACAACCCAACAGTCATTTGTTAAGCATCTGCTATGTTCAAAGTATCATGTTAGGGTGGGGTATTGATTGAGTAAATCAATAATGTCATACCACCCTACTTCAAAAAAAAAAAAAAAGGATTAGATGCTCTGATACCTTAACGAGGTAAGAACACATCTCAAGCAACCAAAGACTTTACATTAAGTGTGAAAAGTCCTTGGATGACCTAGAGTGACATTGACAGGAAGGATGTATAGAATCGTTGAGGAAATAATTATGCTGGGTAGGTCTTCCATAAAATAGCAGATTAGTGCCAAACTGGGAGATAGATGGAGAAAAATTTTGAAGGTCAGGCAATGGAAAGATAAGAATGGGGATATTCAGAGTTGAACCAGAAAGAACTGGCCCCAGGGTAACCAGTAAAAGCAGAAAGAGAAAGTAGGACTGAGCTGTGTCAGAGAAGGGAGATGTTGAGGAAGGCCATTGGCCCATTATGTACCTGTAAGCTGAAGACTCAGGCTGAAGACACCAGATGCAACCACCTCCTCAAAGACTGAAGGAAGTTCCAATAAAATGTCCTTCCCTTCCCCAACCATTAATAGACATGGCAAAATGTTGGTTCTTTACCTACACATTTCTAGGAGCCTGAATTTCATCTCAATCACAAAGAGTCCAGGGGTTAAACTGAAATAGATATAAATGCTATTTAATCTAGAGATCCAAAGCTTTGCCCAAAAGTTAGGAATTTTCTTAACTGAGTACCTAGAATGACTGTGATGGACTGCTATCTTTCCCTCCCATATAAACTCCCTATAGCAGCAGAAGAGGTAGCACATGAACGTACCCTTTGGCTTAAAATAAGCTAATTATTGCAACAGGGTGTTAGAGTAGATAGAGGCTACAAAGACAAAACAAACCCCGCCTCTCCTCAAGAGTCTTGCACCTCCTGATTCAGTAGCCATAGCAGCCTTTTACTTCAGTAGTCTGAGATGTTAAGTGGTGATGATCTCATGGAAGGCAGCTTCTTGCTTTCTTATTATCTTTTTACTAATCTTGGATTTCAACTCCTTGTGTTTGTGTGTGTGTGTGTGTGTGTGTGTGTGTGTGTGAGAGAGAGAGAGAGAGAGAGAGCGAGAGAGCATTTCAATACATTACAATCCTAAAGATACCATTCAGTACAGCACAGTCTTAATAATTGAAATACCCCATCACTATTACATTATGGTTTTGTAACAGTCTTGAATCTGTTCCCTGTCCATTTCATTTATTTCTTCTTTCTGTCCAGGAGGCCCATAGCATACTCTGATGAAAATATCATTTTTATATATTTTTCTTATCATATCATAATTACTCCATGGACTCAAGACTCAGCATGGGCATTGGCTTTATGCTATGAGACTTGTTGAATAGCCTGATTTTTTTTAATAGAATAAAAATTTTCAGGCTATTTGTAGTTGCCAAAGGGAATGTCAGACTGTCAAATCAATGCACCAAATATTTAAGTGTTTTCCATATGCAAAGTACAAAATAACATTTTTTTCTTATTTCTGGTGCAGTACCTTAGAAGATTATGAATATAATTGAAAATGACTTCTTAATACCTAAGGAATTTATGTACCACTCCTATCCCAATGTTTTTCCTTATCCTATTCTTTTTAAATAACATAAACTCTTCCAGAGGCATATTTTAGTCCTGGGATTCATCCCACCAACCAGGCTCAGTGATATCCATCAGGTCAATCTTGCCTCTTTGCATTAGGAGCTCTAGTTTGCCCTACTGGTTACCTGAGATGATAGATGTTACTGCTGCCTCTGTTTTTGAGTTTTTGTCTCCTATGAATTTCTGGGTGACTCTACTGCTATTTTTCATCCTATATTGTCACTGCTCTCAATATCTGGTATTCTAGAGGAACAGGCTGTTTTCTCCCTTGTGCTTCCTTTTCCATTTAAGGTTCTGTTTGTTGTATTTGCAAAACCCTGGGCAAATGCGTTCTTTTTTAAAAATAAATTTGCATTGACATCTTTTGTGGGGTTTTTGGGGAGGGCTTCTATCACATACATTTCCCAAAGTATACTCTCCAGAAGTTTAAAAGAAAAGAAAAAACCAGTTCAGTAAAATTAAACAAGATATTTTAAAAGTCTGACTTTGTATACTTCTATACACATAAATAACTCCTATCTCTTCAAATCAGTGAGGGAGGTGCCTTCTCATATGTATTCTTTGAGACTTAAGTCAGTCATAATTTTGTACTCTTCAGTTTGGATTGTTGTTCTTTCCAGGTACATTGTTGTAGTCATTGTGAATTTTTTTTTCCTTGGTGGTCCAGTAAATATTGGACTTGGAGTCAAAAAATTCTGCATTCCAATCAGCTACTGACTCTAGACAAGTCATATAACCCCTGTCAGTCTCATTTTACACATTTGTAAAAGGGAGATAATAGGATAGAGCACTGGCCCTGGATTCAGGAGGACCTGAGTTCAAATCCGGCCTCAGACACATAACACTTATTAGCTTTGTGACCCTGGGCAAGTTATTTAACCCCATTGCCTAGCCAAAAATAAAAAAAATAAAACAAAATTAAAAAAATAAAATGGAGACAATAATAGCATCTACCTCAAAAGGTTATTGTGAGGATAAAATGAAAAAATGTATGTAAAATGCTTTGCAAACTTTAAAGCCCCATATAAATTCAAACTATTATGGTTATGATTATTTATTGACTTAAGAATTCAACCTCGAGCCATAGCTTTGAAAGTTACCTGATCTAATCATTTTATGTTATTATCATTAATAGGTAGGTCATATATTCATTTTGAGTTCATTGTGGTAACAAGTTGCTTTTCTAAACCTGCCATCCTGCTTTCCAATTTTCCCAGAAATTCTAGTCAAATACCAAGCTCTTTCCTATGTAATGTAGGTTTATCGAAAGCTAGACTATGAAGTTCAAATATTTCTGATTCTTTCTTGCCTAGTGAGTTCCACTGATATACTTTTCTATTTCTAAACCAGCAATAATGATGATGATGGTGATATAACAACTAGTATTTATATAAGGTATTAATATTTGCAAAACACTATCCATATTTTATTTCATTTGATCAGTACCAAAAAGCTTTGCTACTTGCTGCTTTAAAATGTAGTTTGAGGTTAAATCCCTTTTATTCTTACCCATTTAAAAAAATATTTTGCCTTTTTTAATCCTACAAATGAATTTTATTATTTTTGTCTAGCTGTATGAAGTATCCTCTTGGTAGTTTCATTGGTATAGCACTAAATCTTTAAATTAATTTCAGTAGTATTGTTATTTTTTATTATATTGGCATAGTCTAACCATGATTACTGAATATTCCTCCAATTATTTGAATCTTTTTTTTAATTTAAGGAACATTTTGTAATTGTATCCATATGGGTATTAAGTGTGCTTTTCTGGATTGGTTCTTATATAACTATTCATTTTGTAGCTATTTTAAATGGAATTTCCCCGTCTATTAATTGCTCCTTGATTTTGTCTTGGCTATATAGAAATTATATCTTTTTTGTTGATTTGTTGAAGTTATTAATTATCTCAAATAAATACATTCTTATCAGTTCTTAATATGTAATCTCCATCCCCTACCAAGAACCTGTTACCCTTCTTCTTATCCAATCTTCTTCCTTGTTTTAACTGTTTTGCATAGAAACAATGGTAGTGACATTGTATGCACTTATGTATACCTGTGTGTATGCAAACTGCTTCTTTTAATTACTTTTCAAAAAAATTTTAAAGGTACTGACATGGAGCATCATTTAGATAAAAGAAAGCCATAGTAAATCTTCAAAATTCAAGGATCTCAGATATATTGTACTTAGATCATAGGCTAATAGAAATGTAAATTTAGGGCTGGAAGGGACCTTAAAGGTCACCTGGTTCAACCTCCATATTTTATGGATGAGGAAACTGAGGCTTAGAAGGATAAGAGACTTTCTAAGATCACAAAATTGGGATTTATATCATGGCATCACAGATTTTAGGGAATAGGGAAAGGCTTCAAGTAAAAGGTGATAAGCAGAATTTTGAAGGAAAGTAGAGATTCTAAGAGATAGAGGTAATGGAGCTCATTCTGGGCATGGAGAATAGCTAACGCAAAGACATGGAAATGGGAGATAGAAAGTTGTGCACATGGAGCGTCAAGATGGCTGGCCTATAGAATATGAGAAGCAGATTAAGTTTATAAAGGTATTTTGGGACGAAGTTGTGAAGGGCTTTAAAATCCACATAGAGGAGACTAAACTCAACACTCCTTTTTTTTCCGGTCATGTGATCCTGAGCAAGTCATTTTTAAAAATTAATTTATTTTTATTTATCAACAATCACTTCCATATACTTTTGAGTTTAAAATTTTTCTCCCTCTGCCTTCCCACCACCCTCCTCAAAATGGCACGTAATCTTATATAGGCTATACAATTACATTCTTATTAAACATATTTTCACATTAGTGACATTATAAGTAAGAATTAGAACCAATAGGAGGAAACAAAACTCAACAGAAAAGAAAAGAAATAGCAAATAGTATGCTTCAATCTGCATTCAAACTCCATAGTTCTTTCTTTGGATATGGATAGCATTTTCCATCATGAGGCCTTTGGAGATGTCTTAGATCCTTGTATTGCTGGGAAGGGTTAAGTGTATTAATATTAGTCATCACACAACGTGGCTGTTATTGTGTACAACGTTCTCCTGGTTCTGCTCACTTTACTCAGCATCAGACCATACAAGTCTTTCTAGGTTTTCCTGAAGTCAGCTTGTTCATCATTCCTTATAGCACAGTAGTATTCCTTTACATTCATATATCACAGCTTGTTCAGCCATTCCCCAATTGATGGACATCCTCTCAATTTCCAATTCTTTGCCCCCACAAAAAGTGCTGCTAGAAATATTTTTGTACATGTGGGTCCTTTTCCCATTTGTATAATCTCTTTGGGATATATCCCCAGAAGTGCTATTGCTGGGTCAAAGGGCATGCATATTTTTATAGCCCTTTGGGCATAGTTCCAAATTGCTCTCCAAAATGGTTGGACCATTTCACAACTCCACTAACAACGAATTAATGTTTCAATTTTCCCACATCTCCAACATTTATTGTTTTCTTCTTTTGTCATCTTGGCCAATCTGATAGGTGTGATGTGGTACCTCAAAGTTGTTTTGATTTGCATTTCTCTAATCAATAATGATTTAGAGCATTTTTTTGTATGACTATAGATGGCTTTAATTTCTTCATCTGAGAACTGCCTGTTCATATCCTTTGACTATTTATCAATTGGGGAATGACTTGTATTCTTATAAATTTGACTTAATTCTCTATATATTTTAGAAATGAGGTCCTTATCAGAGAGACTGGTTGTAAAAATTCTTTCCCAATTTTTTACTTTCCTTCTAATCTTGGTTACACTGGCTTTGCTTGTGCAAAAACTTTTCAATTTAATGTAATCAAAGTTATCCATTTTGATTTTTGTAATGTTCTCTATCTCCTGTTTGGTCATGAACCCTTCTGTTCTCCATAAATCTGATAGGTTAACTAATCCTTGCTCTCCCAGTTTGCTTACAGTATCAGCCTTTATATCTAAATCATGAACCCATTTCGACTTTATTTTGATATATGGTGTGAGATTTTGATCTATGCCTAGTTTCTGCCATACTTTTTTCCAGTCTTCCCAGCAGTTTTTGTCAAAGAGTGTGTTCTTAGCCTGGAAGGTCTTTGGGTTTATCAAATAATATATTACTATAGTAATTGACTACTGTCAACACTCTTTTTGACTTACCATATTGTCACTTTCATGTTTGAATGTCAAATTGTTAATGGCACTATTGTCCATAACTGAAAATATGACCAGAAAAATGGTTTCATCTCATTGACTGTCAGACAAAAACAAAAACAAAACTGATGAGAGATTGTTTTAGTCCTTTTTTTTCCTACGGGAGACCAAAATCTTTAAATAATTGAACAACTAAAGAGAACTTCAAAATAATCACACAAAAAATTTTGTGTAGTTCACCTCTTTCAATGTTGGCATGTTTCATCGCTCAGCATCTTAGCCTCACCTAGGCCACAGTATTAAAACAATAATAATGCTGAGAAGCAAAGAGATGAGGCAGAGAAATCCAAAACACTCTTGAAATGTGGCCCCTCTGCTCAAACCTTTCATTTCTGTTCATTCACTGTTTCTTTATCTGACAAAAGCAATATCAGGAAAGTACGGATGAAAAACCTGTCATGAAGAATTCCCTTTAGGGCCTATTTCTTAATTCTCAAGTGTTATAGGATACATAACACCAATGATAACCTAGGGAAGGATTTATGATCAAGTACCCACAAAAGGAAAAACTCTGGTGGGTATAAATCATTATCTGTTTCTTATTTTGTGGTATAAATAGGGCTTGCCTTCTACCTACAACATACAAATAAAAGAGTTCTTGCTAAAATTCATAATCTAAAGTCTTGTGCTGCTACCAGTTACTCTTCTTGTCTTTTTTATAGACAGAGAACTCCACAGATATAAAACTGCAGTAATGTTTATTTTCTAGCTACTAGAATTCTCATTCTCACATGTCAAATGTTTGTAGAATTCTTGGAGTGTAAGAAAAAGAAAAAAAATTAAGAAGGACCAACTGACAGAAGCTGATTGCTCAGAGAATGAGAGAGAATGCTTTCTAACATTAGACATCATCTAAAATGAGACTGGCTCATAGAACAAGCAGGTATTTGTATAATGTACTCCCTGTGTGACAGAAGGGGCTCTCTTTATTGTCTTACAGACCCTACCATAAGACCTCTTCTAGCTCTCTTTCAGTGGAAAAATGTCTCAGCCACAGTACTCTTCTCTTAGTAGTCATTCAATCATAAAAAAGAAGGGCTTTGATTGGCAATGGCTAAATAAATTATGATGTGTAAATACAATCAATAAATAAACATTCATTAAGTGCCTGAAATGGAATTACCACAGGAAATGATGAATATGAAGCATGGAATGACTTGAATGAACTGATCCAGAATGGAATGAGAAGAACCAAGAAAATAACATATATCACCACAACAACAATATCATTGGAAAGAATGAAAAGTTGAAATGGAATACTGTATAATTATATTAATTAAATGTGGCCATAGAAAAGAGATGAGAAAATGTATCTCCCTTTCCTTCTTTGGACAGTAAGGGACTATTGATGTAGATTATTACATTACTGTCTGGTTTGATCACTATGTTGGTTTGTTTCACTGAATTTTTCCCCCTCTTTCTGGCTTTTGTTCCAAGGGATTATAATTAGACTAGGGGAAAGGAGAAGGATAAAATCACAAATGAAATTCAATCAATAAACATTTATTGAGCAGAGTTAGGATAGCAGAGAGCTAGTAACTTTGCCTCAGCTCCTCCAAAACCTCTTTCATAACAACTTAGAAAATGCACCAAGTTGAATTTTGAATAGGAAAGCCAAGAAAATGTCACATTGTCCATTTTTCCAGCCCAGGTTAGCTTAGGAAGACAGACATAGAGGTCTGGGGACACTGGAGTAGGTGCTGGCTAGGAGCACAGCACATGAAAGTAGATTGGGCAGTGATGGCAGTAGCAGAGAAGGGGAGCAGTGGAGCACTTAGGGATGGTAAGGTGACTGAACACCTGGGCAGAAAAAGATCCCAGGGGATCTCTATACTAGCACTGGAAGCAGGAAGAGGTGCTATCACCCAGTACTCAGATCTGGGTCATAGTTACAGGGCAGAGAGGAGTGGTCCTTGTTGTGAGGGACCAGGGTTCTACCTGTATAAGGAGGAGAGTGCAGACCAGAAAGGCTGTGACCAAACTTCTTCCTGCATTATACCACATTAGAAGCACTGAAAAAGTAAACCACAAACTGAGTTGTGAACACAACAGAAGCACATAAAAGATAGAAGCTTGGCACTAGTCACCTTCCCATCCCACAGAGGTGAGCAGAGCCCAACTCTAAGATAAAATTCAAAGTCAAAAGTAGGCTAGAAAAATGAGCAAATGACAAAAAAGAAAGAAAGAACATGACCATAAAAAAATATTATGGACACAGGGAATCTAAAGACACAAACTCAGAAGAAGACAATGACTTGAAAATATCTACAAACAAAACCTCAAAGAAAAATATAGATTAACCATAAACCCAACAACAATTATTAGAAGAGTTAAAAAAGAGACAAAAAAGAAGAAAAATTTATTTTAAAAATCAAATAAGAATAGTAGTGGAAAAATTGAGAAAAGAAATGAGAGCTATGAAGAAAACTGTGAAAATGCAGTAAGCAGTTTGGTAAAAGAGGCACAAAAATATTGAAGAGAATAACTTCTTAAAAATAAAAATCAGCCAAGTAGTAAAAGCACAAAACCCTCACTGAAGAAAATAACTCCTCAAAAATTAGAATTGGTCAAGTGGAAGCTGATGACTCCATGACACATCAAGAAACAATAAAACAAAGTCAAAAGACTGAAAAAATAGAAAATATGAAATATCTCATAGGAAAAACAACTGATCTAGAAAATAGATTAAGGAGAGATAATTTAAGAATCATTGTACTACTTGAAAAATATGATTAAAAATAAGAGCCTGCACAAAATATTTCAAGAAATTATAAAGGAAAACTGCACAGATATCTTAGAACCAGAGGGCAAAACAGAAATTGAAAGAATCCACTGGTGACTTCCTAAAAGAAATTTTAAAACAAAATCTTCCAGGAATATTACAGCCAAAATCCAGAACTCCCAGGTAAGGGAGAAAATACTGCAAACAGTTAGAAAGGATTCGAATATCATGGAGCCACAATCAGAATTACACAAGATTTAGCAGCTACCACTCTAAATGAATGAAGGATTCGGAATATGATTTTCCAGAAGGCAAAGGAACTAGAATCACAACCAAGAATAACCTACCCAGTAAAACAGTATAATCCTGCAACAGATAGGATTCTTCAAAAAAAAAGTATATGGGGTGTTCATGGAGGACTAGCGCCTCTGGTGCATGGGCTTGCTGATCCCTTTTCAGGGCTGCTCATATACCTTTGGTGTCCACCTTGTACTCAACTCTTACCTATGGCTTCAAGAAGCTATAGCCTGTGCAGTGGCCACACCCTTGTAAACTGTCTTGACAGATAGATTAAACCAGATTGAGGGCAACTGACGGGCATCAAACCCTTTGGTGATTTAGGGAGGGTGTCTATCCTAAGCATGTGAAGACTTCCCTAGGTGGAATGGGCAGATGAGGACTATTTGTTCCAATGGCCGTGAAGGGAGCTGAAGCAGGCACTGTAGAGTTCTTAGAGCTTGGTCAGGCATGGAAGATGCCAAAGTCATCCACTGAATCCTTGCCCATTGCTAATCATCCTGACTTTTGTCTTGTCACTGGACTTTGATGACTCTGGAAGAGAGAGTGAGTCTGATGATGTTGTGCAACTCTACCTCAGTTAAATTCATGCATGAGTCAACATCATCCTGTGATGTCATTAATCCTCTTTGAAAATGAAGAACAAACAACAACAACATAATTCTACAGGAGCAAAAAATGGATATTTAATGAAATAGAGGACTTTTAAGCAATACCAATGAAAAAGTCAATAAATATTAACTAAATGTCTGTGCCAGGCACTGTGCAAAGCACTAGAGATACAAAGAAAGGCAAAAGACAGCACTTGATTTCAAGGAGCTCACAGTCTAATGGGGGAGACAACATGCAAACAATTATATGCAAACAAGCTATAAACTTTATAAATTAGACATCAAGAGTGGAAAGACGCATGAATTAAAGGGCATCTGAAAGGCTTCCTGTAGAAGGTAGGATTTTATTTGGGACTTGAAGGAAGCCATGGAAGCCAAGGGGCAGATACGAGGAGAAAGAAAAATTCCGGGCATGAGGGACAGCAAGTGAGAATGCCCAGAGTTTGGGGATGGAGTTTCTTGTTCAAAGAAAAGAAGGAGACTAATGTCACTGGATCACAGAGTACATGGGGAGGTAAGGTGTAAGAAGACTGGAAAAGTAGGGAGGGCAGATTATGAATGGCTTTAAAACCCAAAGGATTTTATATTTGATCTTGGAGGTGACAGGGAGCCACAGAATGTTATTAAGTGGAGTGGAGGTAGTGATATGGACAGACCTGTTCTTAAGGAAGATCGTTTTCATAGCTGAGTGTGAGGTAGACAAGAATGGGGACAGATGTGCTAGGAACACCAATAAGTAAGATACTGCCATAATCTAGGTGTGAGGTGATGAGGGCCTTCCTACACTAGGGTCATGACAGAGTCAGAGGAGAGAAGGAGGCACATGCAAGAGATGTTTTTAAGGTAAAATTGGAAGACCTTGGCAAGAGTTTGGATATAGGGGTTGAGAGAGAATAAAGAGTCAAGGATGATACCTAGGTGGTGAGTGTAGGTGACTGGGAGGATAGTGCTATCTTCAACAGTCATAGGAAAGTTTGGCTTTGGACAAGTCAAGTTTGAAATGGCTATGGAGTATCTAGTTTGCATTGTTCAATAGGCAGTTGGAGATTTGAGAATAGTAGTCAGTAGAGAGAATAAAGTGGATAAGTAAATTTTAGAATCATCAGCATAGAAATGATCATTGAATCCACAGAAGATGAAGAGATCACAAAGTAAAATAGTATAATGGGCAAGAAGAGAGGAGAAGAGAAAAGAAGAGGGCCCAGGACAGAGTCCTAGGGAATACTCACAATTAGCATGAGTGACACAGATGAAGAAAGAGACTGAGAAGGCATAGCTAGGCAAGAGAACCAGGAGAAAATGATGTCTCAAAAACCTAAAAAGAAAAGGGTATCAAGGAGAGGAGGGTGATCAACAGTATAAAGGCAGCACAGAATGGTGAAGAAGGATGAAAATTGAGAGGCCATTAGATTTAGCAATTAGGAGATGGTTAGTAAATGAAGAGATCAGTTTTGGTTGAATGATGAGGTTGGATCCCAGACTGTATAATTAAGAAGAGAGTGCAAGAAAAGAAATTGGAGGTATTTATCATTGACAGTCTTCACAATGAGTTTAGCCACAAAAGGGAAGAGAGATATGGGATGATAGTTGAGGTGGATGGATCAAGTGAGGGTTTTTTGAGAATGAGGGAAACAGTGGCATGTTTGTAGGCAGTAGGGAAGGAGCCACTAGATAAGGAGAGAGTAGGGATGAGAGAGAGAGCAATCTGCTAGAGAAGATGGGATGGAGTGAGATCACTTGTTCATGTAGATATGTTTGCCTTGGGAAGGAGAAGGACCTGCTCATTATGTGAAATGAGATGAAGGAGAAAGCAATGGCAAAAGGTATGTGGGTAATGTGAAATGAGGTGGAGGGGAGAAAAGGGAGCTCTTGGTAAATGGCCTCAATTTTTTCAGTAAAATCTGAGACAAAGTTCTCAGCTGAGAGGGTTTGAGGAAGGGGAGCCATGGGAAATTTGAAGAGGATTGAAAAATTTTGGAAGACTTGCTGAGGTGAGTTGGATAATGAGTCAATTAAAGAGGTGTAAAAGGAGTGAGGGCCCAGTTGAGGCTGTGTAAAATAAATTTGTAGTAGACCAGTCTACTACAGTTTCATAATTTTCTCTACCTTCCTTCAGCAGCACTTAAGTAGGAGTGAAGGTAGCAAATAATGGGAATGATCTTGGTTGAGTCTTGGCAGAGCAAGATAGGGAATCATGAGAGGACAGTGTAGAGTTGAACTAGTTTACTAGGTGGTCAAGATGGGGAAGAGAGGAGAGTGTAGATAAATAAAAACAAAAGATAACTTTGAAAATTAATGGGCAGAAAGATATCTTAAGAAGTCATCTTGTCCATTATTCCACATTTATGAAGAGGCAGATCTAAAGTACTCTTGATATTGTTTAATTCATCTTTAATTTTTTTAAAGGGTTATTTCACAGTGCTTTATAATACACACATTTGCATGTATCATAAAAATCCACTAAAAATAGACTAAGAGCTTACCATATGCTACATATTTTCTTCCTTTCTTTCTTTTTTTTGCTGGTTCTGTGATTTCATTGGTGCAAATAACTCTGGGTGAAAAAGTCCTTTTACCAATTCAGAGCAGCAACTCTTTTGTCACTTGAAATCTTAAGAGTTTTGGAAGATAGTTACTAGGAGACAGCATTACAGTGAATAGAGAAGTGGCCTTAGAATCAGGAAACCTGTGCTCAAGTCCCTACTCTGACACATACTATATTGGCTTTGTGACCCTGAACATGTCATTTAACATACTTTCATTTTTTAAAAACACAAGTTCACTTTAATGGGTCAAATTATATGAGAATATAAACTTCCCTTTGGTGGTGAATGTGTTTGTGTGTGAAGAGGGTTTTCTACACATTTTTTCCTGATATGTGTTTCTGCCAGAAAACTAAGCCTTTTCATACCAGAATGATTTTCCCCAGCACACTGCCAGGTCATGCCTCCCCGGGATTAGGTCTCACTAGGGTGAGATGAAAATAAAGGCAACTGAGGTCAAAACAACAAGTTGATTCAATATCGGGGTTCTTTGCTGCTGATGCTCAGTGTCTGCATCTTGCCCCTTCAAGTCTGGATTGTTAATTATTTCACTGACCATTTGACCACATAGATTATTCTCCAGTTCTAGCAGGATTTTTCTGGTTATTGTCTATGCACATGGACTTTGAAGATCAAGTTCTGCTTTATTCCTTGGTAATTGGGTACTATTGATTTTTGTTTCTTACTTTTCCTCTGAATCATCACTGCTGAGACCCTAGAATGTTAAATGTTCTTTTTCTACAGCACTTGAAGTCTACCTGGTCCCTTTAGCCTATTACTAGCTATGACCCTGTGCGACTTTCCCCCAAGCATAATTCCTTTTACAAATAGCCTTATTAACCCACTCCATTGTTTACTTGTACTTACTTGTCAAGAGATAGTCCATATGTATAGAAACCAGAGAGACTAGGCTGGGATTGTCAGTGAGGGAAGTGGGACAAGGGTCAGTATCCATTTGCATAGAACATGGAACATGATGGGGAAGACTCAAAAGCAGTTGTCTCATCATGATTTCTTTCAGTTTCATTACTGTTTGAGAAAGTAGAGACTTCAGAAATATTTGCCACCACAGAGGGGACTTCAGAGTATGATGAGAACTAAGACTTAAAAGGAGTTTCTAACTGTTAGTCAGATGCTAGTTGAACTGAGGGAATGAGAAGAATTGGTGGAGGGAAGCAAATGGGACCTTAACCTGGACATCTGCTATTTTTTGGTGCAGCTCAGCTTAGGAGAAGTGATTCATAGTTATTGGCAGAAAAAGCTGTAACACTCCCTTGCCAGGGGGAGGCTTACTAGCTAAAGCACCCCACATTGGATGATAAAGGTGGCTAACTCCACTGGCTAACAAAGCTAAAGCCCTTTCCTGCAGAGGTTTAATAATAACGTTCTCAATAGATAGTGAACATAGTTTTAGGTGGCCCTGAAGATAGCAGCATTGCTGACAACCATGTGGAGCAAAGAACTGAAACCCATCAGGAAGCACCAAAGGCAAAGCCCAGAGGGAAGCAGGTCTTGCAGAGAGCATTGTGATGACATTAGCATCAGTTTTGTATCTCCATGGCATGTAAGTGTAGTGAGGTCCATGTGTTGTGAGGGTTATGCTACATGGGGCATGGGCGTGTCTTTGTGTGGCTTGAAGGGAGGCAGAATTGTATCTCTAGCCTCTTCATTCCCTACTCTTCTCAAGAGTAGACTATTCACTGCCAGGAGGGGAAGCAGGGACAAGGGCCAGGGACTGCCATTATGCTCTCTTTGGAAAGAAGAGGTACCAGGCTAGAGTAAATATTATTAATCTAGGGGATATGAGTTTCAGGTTCAAGCTAACTTCTGATTGCTGTTTCAATATTGAGGAAGGAGGACTTCAAGCTCTATAACTGAGGCATGACCTCTTTCCCTCCAAATACTACTTCCACAATGTACACACCTAGAAATTATCAAAGAAAACCCATTTATCTAAATTGGTAACAAAACAGAAACCAGAGAAAGTATACAAAGGAGAATACATACCAGACAATAGAATGAAGGAGCTCTCTTGTTGGGAACAAGGTAACTCAGCTCAACTGGGGTGGGAGGGAAGGGGTGAAAGAGAGAGAGAGAGAGAGAGATGGAGACAGAGAGAAAGAGACAGAGAGACAGAGACAGAGACAGAGAGAGAGAGACAGAGACAGAGACAGAGAGGGAGACAGAGAGACAGAGACAGAGAGAGACAGAGACAGAGACACAGAGACAGAAAGAAGAGAGACAGAGACAGAGACAGAGACAGACAGAGAGAGTCCTAGCTCTCACCCAAAGATAAGTTCCCCAAAATCTACAGTGTAACAAGCTGGGGATAGGGACCTGATGGAGACTTCCGGTTCCTCTTATGTTAGCTTCTTTCCAGTCTTTTTCATCCTTCAGCAATCAAAAGAAGACTTGACATCTTTCATCTCTCCTAAAGCTGGAAGCCAGAAGTGCCAGTAGTCTCAAGTCACTCAGCAACTTGAAGAAAACTCAAAGAAGTCTGAAAAGCTCACCTCTCTCTCGTTCACTTAGGTGCAGGACATTGATCTTGACCAATAAGGACAGAGTCCTGTGCCAATGGACTCTGGGACTAGAGTTACATGTATGTGTTTCTCCACAACGATCCTGTGATGTAGATGGTATTTAAGTAACTTCTAGCAGGGACTGTTTCATTTTTGTCTTTGTAGTGCCTATCACACACAGTGCCTGCCCATAGTAAGTTTATTGATTAATTAATTCATTGATTGACTGGTTGACTGATACAGTGTGCTTTGGTCTAGATCTGTGATTTCATTGGTATAACTCTTAGTGGGGGAGTTTCCTCTACCAATGCAGATTCCCAACTGTTCTGAAACTTTTTGTCTTAATGAGTTAACTGGGACACTGAGATATTAAGTGACTTATCCAGGGTCAGTCAGCCAGTGCATGTCAGAGTAAGGTCATGAACCCACATTTTCTTAACTGTCAGGGTATTCACTAGAACATCCTACCTCTCATAAGTATTATGTGACTTGCCTATGGTCACAAATCTAGTTAAGTGTCTGAGGTGGAATTTGAACACAGGTCTCCTAACTTTCCATCCAGCTTGTGTTACATGCTATGTTTTGTCTGAGACAATGTACGAGGTGGAGTTAGGTCTTTTGAATGAATATAGAAACTCATGTGGAGTGTAATGTCACCTATTGAAGGAAAGTGTGGGAGAGAAGGGGTATTAGACTGAAGGTCTACAGAGCCATTGTGCTGACCTCGTTGTTGTATGCCTGTGAAATCTGGACGGAATACCAGCACCATACCAGGAAATCGCTTCCATTTGAATTGTCTTAGGAAGATTCTGAAGATCACTTGGCAGGATAAGATACCAGACACTGAGGTCCTTTCTCAAACTAAACTGCTAAACGTTCAAACTCTACTGCAGAGTGCGCAACTCTGATGGGCTGGCCGTGTTGTTCTAATGCAAAAGTACACTTGCCAAAAAGAGAACTCACACGGGACCAGCATTCACGTGGTGGTCAGAAGAAATGATACAAAGACACTCTCAAGATTTCTCTTAAGAACTTTGGAATTGGGGGGCAGCTAAGTGGCACAGTGGATAGAGCTCCAGGCTTGGAGTTGAGAGGACCTGAGTTCAAATCTGGCCTCAAACACTTGACACTTACAATTGTTTGACCCTGGGCAAGTCACTTAACCCCACTGCCTAGCAAAAAACAAAACAAAACAAAACAAAAACAACAACAACAAATTTTGGAATTGATTGTGTGACATGGGAGACACTGACACAGGACCACCCAGCATGGTGTGCCCCCTCAGAGAAGGTGCTGTACTCTATGAGCAAAGCAGAATTGAAGTAGCTCAAAAGAAACACCTGATGTGCGAATTTAGAGAATCCACCCCAAATGTTCACGTGGACTATTTGTGCCTGACCTGTGGTAAAACATTCCGAGCTCATATCGGTATGATCAGCCACAGTGGGGCACATTGTAACTTGACCCTAGCACAGTGATGTTATTTTGGTCCTCTTTGAGAGTGAAGGACAACAATCAACTCACAGGGCTGTTGTGAGAATGGAATTGGGGTGGAGCAGGCAGGTGAAATCTCTCTAAGCTTAACCTCATTCTTTCCAGTTTATTGCCAAAATGAGATAATGTCAGTGGAAGTGCTTTCTCAGCTATTGAGCGCTATATAAATTCAAGCTGTTATTATTATGCCAAGAAGTAAGGCTTAAGGGACTAGATCTGGGCAGCCATTTTCCAATGTTCTCTCTCTAGTCAGAAAAAGCAAAAGCAAGTGCTAGATCATAGATCATAGACATCGGTCATCTATGTAAATTTCCTCATTGTTGGTCTGGTACAATATAGCCAACAGAGCCATCCCTGATTCATGGAAAACCCAGACAATTTGTCACCCTGGGCCCTGAAATTGGAGGGACCCTATGCTTATGGTAACTGAGTAGTGACTTAGCCAGATACCTTGTAGGGTATCTATGAGAATGTCCCCCTCTCTTCACATTCAGCTGTCTAGCCACCTTTTGGTGACTTCTGTTTCAAGGTTGACACAATTTAAACTGATTTCACTGGTATCAAATTGTTATGGAAAGAGGGATAGAGGCAGGACAATAGGAAGTATCATTTGCCCTACTTCCCTCAGCACCCTACCTTAAGGCATGTTGGATCCAGAGAATGGAGCAAGGGATTTAAGTATTTGTAAATGAGTATTTGTCTCAGCTTTACCTTTAAGATGGGGGGGAATTCAGGGTAGAATTTCTACCATTTACAACTTCAGTAACTAAGTACAGAGGGAGTCAGTAGGTAAGGCAAGAATTTAATCCATCATTTTCCATAATGTGGGAGAGTTCTTAATGCTATCAAAGGGAAAGCTTTTTAAAAAAATAAAATTGTCTGTTTCCATTGAGAACTATGTGGCTAGACATGAAAGAAGGCCATCTAGTTCATTCTATTTTACAGATGAGAAAACTGAGTCTAAAGGTGGTTAAATGATTTGCCTAGGGTCATATAGATAGCAAGAGTGACAGGTGGGATTTGAGGAAGATAATTTAGTGTTTCTTCCCCTATACTATTCACTCTACTTCTACACACACACACACACTCACACTCACACTCACACACACCCCTGGGATTTCATTGATACAGAGTACTTCAGATGAGAAAACTTCCATTACTGCTTAGGTAGTTCGTTACTGCCTCCAAAACTTACCGTCTTAGAAAGATGTCTGTGACTTTCATAGGGTCAGTCAGTGTTAGAAACAGGACTTGAATTTAGTCTTTCTGACTCTAAGACCAGCTGTCTATCCACTACACCAATACCTCTCAAAGTAACCCAAAGACCTTTCCAGAGAGTTTCTTGAAGCCAAAACCATTTTCATAATAATACAAAAACATTATTTGCTTATTGAAATGCTCCTTTTCCAACTTACATAGCTATGAGGCCAGATTTTCTTCACATACCTCAACCAAAACAACATATCACAACAGATTGAATGCAGAAACAAATATGAGAATCCAGATGTCTTCTATTAAGCCAGACATTAGATTTGCAAAAATATGTAAAACAATGCCACTCTTCTCACTATTTGGGGGGAAATATAATTATTTTTCATAAAAATATTATTTATGTTAACATAATGAGTTGTTACTTAAATTAACATAAAATATTTTAAATTTTTTGTTTTAATTTCTAAAATATTAAATATCAATGGATATAACCTGCACAAATGCAAGCTCTTTAGGGTCCTCAATAATTTCTAAGAGTGTAAAGGGGTAGTGAGACCAAAAAGTTTGAGAACTTCTGCTCTACATCATGCTGCCACTGTAATTACTTATCTATCTATCTATCTAATCTATCTATCTGTCTGTCTGTCTCTGTCTATAGATCATTTATCTATCATCTACCAATTGACTTATTTATTTTTTTGGATCTGAACCCATGAAGGCTCCCTGTTGGGGAAACTCCCCAGTATAGATTGGCGTTTATTCTGCAATTGATAGTCATATATATATATATATATATATATATATATATATATACACACACATATATACACACATATACATATATATAATTGATAGTCATGTGCATACATATGTATTATGTGTCTATTGTATTTATATACGTGGTTTAACTATTGCAGAATAGGTATATAGATAGATGATAGTGATAAATGATGATGGAAAGAAATAAAAAGAAAGAAGAAAGGAAGAAAGAAAAAGAAAGAGAGAAAGAAGGAAAGGGGTAATTCTAGATAGATAGATAAATAGAATGGAGTGGGGTAATTAGCAAAGTCACTCTGGTTTACTACCAATGAGCTGTGGGTGTTCTGGCTCAGCTCAGAAAAGTTTGGTGTTTTAGGGGTGACTCAGCAAACCCTGGTTTATCCCTTGAGCCCCTGTGACAATTGTAGAGGATGGAGTACTGTATCACTTTAAAAAGAGAGGCAGCTTTCTCTCTTTCTCTCTTCTTCCATTCTTCTGAATTTTGGCTTGGCACTCTCTCTGGGACATCCCTTGAGGGAAGAAGTTTCAGGTACTCACACATGACATGTGTTTGTCCAGGTGAGCCGGCATCAGGACCTCCAGGACCTGGCTGCTTTCTGATTGATGCTTCTTTGCATGACCCACTGGCTACCTGAACAGCTCTCCTAAGATGGGTGTTCCTAGCCTTAGTGTCAGCGTCATGAGTTTGAGAACCTGGTGCTCCTGGGCCCTCCAGCCCAAGCTGAGTGGCAGCAGGACAGTTTTTTTGAGACTACATTTTCTGTGAAGGAGATGACCACCAACAAGAAGAGGAGCCTAATCCATGGTCTATTTTTTTTTAAACATGGATTTTGAGGGGCTTGTTCAGCCCCAAGGTGAGGATGAAATACTGATTCAGCAATCTCACAATTTGGTCATTTGTTCAATTGAAGCTAGGAAAGAACTTAGAGGTCATCAAATCCAGCCTTTTCATTTTATAGATGAGGAATCTAAGGCCTAGAGAGGTTAAAGGACTTTCCCTTGGCTATGCCATAGCAAAGATAGGATTTGAATCAGATTTTCCTGGCTTCAAGCCCATCACTCTATCCACCATGCCAATCTTTTTTTAAAGAGACTTCAATAGTTTAAGATTTTCATCATATTTAAACCTTTGTCAATGCAAGCTTTTAAATCTTTTGTATTTTGTATTTCAAGCATTTCTTTTTGTGTGTGGGAAAAATAACTGTCCTATACCTGATTTACATTGTATATTCAATATTTTTTTTTTACTTTCACCTGTGGGAATACCTTAGACATGAATCAAAACTAAACTTTAAGTGATTCTTCTTGAAGCTCCAGGGTATGGATGTAAATAGCCAGAGAAGTTGAGAGGGGGAAAAAGAACCTTATTTCTCTCTTTAGAGGTCAGGCACCTGCAGGACTGAACCCAATCTACATATATGTCTGGACTTAAGGGTTCCATTAGAGGGAGAGAGCAAATTGTCAGGCCCTTTGGATATAGGAAAATTTCTGCACTGTTACGGTTATATAGGTATGTATATGAGCTTTTTATATACTGTTACAAGGGATGGCTTATAGATAAGGGAAGGATATATTCAGAAATGAAAGTGATGGGGGAAAAAAGATCAATATATTTTTTAAAGAACCATACCAGCATTTTTTCTGATAATGCATCATAGATAAAGACACTTCTGCAGATGAAAGAACCATGGGACTATGAATGGAGTAGGTTTGAATCCAGGCCCTGATACTTACAAGCTGTGAGACTATTTGACTATTCTACCTCTCCAAGCCTCATTTTATTTCTAATATGGGATATTAGTACTACCTACTTACTTTTAGAAAGATTGCAAGGAAAACCCTTTTTATAACTAAAAGGAAATGTCTAAATGAGAGAATTAACTTGGATTTATTCAATTCAATGAGGATTTATTGAATACTTCCTATATGCAAGGCACTGTGCTAGACTGGGTATATAAACAAACGCTAAAAACAAACAAAAAAAATGAAAAATAGCTCCTGTCCTCAAGGAGGTAATATTCCATAGGAAGTGTGTTGATGCTGTTCCTTTACAATTTTGTATGACGTGATAACTCGGAGATTATTAAAAAGTTTAGATAACTGAGGAAAGTACTACTTTCAAATCTTGCCAATTAAAAAATAATCAACTAAAATAATCAAAGCTATTAAATCAAAGGAGGTAAATAAACCATTCCCTATTGTCATGATGCAACAAACCGAGTAGCACCTAGCAAGGATCTGGTTAGGAAAACATTAAAGGCAATCCCAGCAATCCTAACGCTTATGTAGCATCTTGCATCCCCTGGCTTCCATGTGCTTTCTCTCTCAAACAATGTTCCCTAGCAGGATTGGCTCATGCTGGCCAGCGCATTGTTTCCTGGACCTCCGCGGTCCCTAAAGAAGGCACCACATGGTGGCGCTCTGGTTGTGCCTATCATTCCACCGGCCAGAGTCCGTTTTCGGGAGATGAGTTTATCAGAATCCATAGCAGAGCAAATCCAGGCTGTTACGAGGGTGCTTTGAGTTCTAGGGGGAGACTCTCCTAATGTTTTTGCTGCCTCCCTTCCTTTGTCTTTTCCTTTCTTTCCCTCCCTGGTACCCGCGCCAGCAGCCAGCAGTAGCCAGATGTGAGGGACAGCTGCAAAGGATAACAAAGGGAGGGCAAGTGGACCAAGGATGCTCAGAGCCCTTCCTGGGCAGTCGCTCGGGCTCCTCTGCCTGTTTTTTTTTTCTTCCTTTTTTTGTACGTTCGGGACCGGGCTTGTGGGATGGGAAGTAAAGGAAGGATTCTTCTTCCCCCCCCCACCTCGAAAAAAGAAAACATTTCCAACACAGTGTGTTTAATGAGCTCCTTCTTAGTAACCACAGCAGAAATGAAATGCACAAAGGTGACTAATTAAATACCAGGTTTAATTATTGGGGCCTGGAGATGAAGCCACTTAGAATTCAAACCATGGGAGGTTAACCTACTCTTTTCTAGGACGTAATAAATGTACTGGCAAACCTTCCTGGGAGACTCTGAGAGGCAGAGAAGACAGAAGAGGGTAGGAGACTGTCCAATCTGTAGGGATCATGGCTTCCCCAAATACAGGGCCCAGGGATCATGCCAATTTTCCAAATCCAAGGGACAGCTCTGATGTTTGGGCCAATTTGTGCTATTACTGGCCTAGGATGGGGTGCCTGGAAGTAAGAAGAACTAATTTGTCTCTGACCTTCCCAATGTCTGTTCCAGAAAATAGAGACAGTAAAATGAGACATAGGGTGGTGCTATGGTTGGAGAAATAAACTTTGAATAGCTTGAATCCAGCCTCAGTCACTTGCTAGCTGTGTTATGCTGAACAAGTAACCTAACCTTTCTCTGTTTTAGTTTCTTCTTCTATAAAATGGGGTTAGCAATAGCATCTAACTCCGAGTATTGCTGTGATAATCAAATGCTATGAAGAATGCAAGTACCCTGCAAACCTTAAAGCACTATATAAATGCTAGCTATTACTATTGTTAAAATTAACTGAAGGGCCTGCTTCCAGGTTGATGATATTCCCAGAACTGGACTTCTTAAGGTATGATTCTGGCCCAATGAAAGAAGTCAGAGACAAAGTCAAAGTGAGTAGGGACCATGGAAGGGCAGGCCTGGCTTTGAAGGCAACATCGTGTTCACTCTGGGGGAACCTATTTCTTCTCTTGGGGAAAAATACAATTCAGTGTTTCACACATAGCAGGAGATTTGCATACAAAGAAATCCTATTTCTGCTTACCTGTAGGAATGTTATGTTTTGTGTTTTGTTTTGTTTTCCCCTCAAATGGATAACCTACAAGAGGTAGAATAACATTTTCATGGAGAATATGATTCAATTCAACAAACATTTATTGGGCCCCTACTATGTACCAGGTTGAAGTGCCTAGTATATAGTAGGTACTTAATAAATACTTGTCAAATGATTGATTGATTGATTCAGGGAGTTTCCATTCTACCAGAGGGATGCAAAATGTGTACTACAAGTAAAATACAAAGTAATTTCAAGAGGGAAAAGATTGCTCATAGCCTGGGGGTGGATATCAGGGAAAGTTCCACGTGGGAGGTAGCACTTGAGCTGTGCTTTGAAGGAAGCAGGGGATTCTACATAAAGAATGAAATTAAACTAAGCAGCATTTTTAAGAGTTTTCTGCCAAAGGGAAGGCTGCCACATCTTGGCTCTTTTTTTTTTTTTTTTTTGGCTAGGCAATGGGGTTAAGTGACTTGCCCAGGGTCACATAGCTAGTAAATGTTCTGTGTCTGAGGTCTGATTTGAATTCAGGTCCTCCTGACTCCAAGGCCGGTGCTCTATCCATTGCGCCACCTAGCTGCCCTATCTTGGCTCTTTCTCCATAGCATTAGGGGGCAGTGAAATGTTGTCAGACTCCATTGTTTGCGGACTGGGATGAGGTAGGACCTAAGACTCCTGAGGAAGGAGCCATCATTTTGATACAGGTGAAATTTTTTCAAATGAGTATCAAGGGAGTCTATAAAGGTGAAAAGATGTACTGAAAGGATAGCATGGGAGGAGGTGGGGAAAAGCCTGTGGGTTGGGGGGAAAGTGTTGCTAGGCATCCAGGCCCAAACACTTTACTGTGTTACTGTTCCTGGTGGGCATATGTGTATGTGGAGGGTGCATGAGGAGGATGAGGGGTGGAAGATTAAAAGATGTAAATATATGCATTTATATACATAAACATACAGCTGATAGCTGCCATCCCATTTTCCTCGACCCCAGCCCTTATACTTCAAAGTACCTATCATGACAGCTCTTGGGTTCACAGTTCCCCCAAATACAGGGTTCATGGCTCTTACCACACTTTTTCAAACACAAGAGACAATTCTGATGTTTTGGCCAATTTATACTGTACTGGCCTAGGATGGCCAATTTATACTGCACTTCCTAGGACTCTGGAAGTTGGAGGGACCAATTTTTCTCTATGCTTCCCATTGCCCATTACAGAGAATAGAAGACAGTAAATTGTCTCTCCCTACCTGGGAATAAAATGGGTGATTGTAACCTCTCCCTTCAAATAGGCTGTGACTCAAGATGGAGCAAGAGGGAATATGTTTCCAGTACCAGTGGGAAGAGTGCTATGATTGGCTTCATAATGCTCCCCAGTGACTTGTTGCTGTACTTTCAAGAAAACTTGCAGCAAGCCCGGGAATATGAACTGCTGAGTACTGACTTGTCCAAAGGCCTGTGGTTATCCACATTTTAAATACATATAGCCTGCCATTCTTACCAGTTTGATGGAACATAGCTGCACAGATAACTAACATATCCATGGTATCCCCATCCTTCCAGCCTTCCAGGATCATAACCTCAGCACTCTTCCTTACCACACATAGGCAACCATTCCTACCTCCCCAAAACCTCTAGCATCCAACTCCTTCTCCCTAATCACACAGCTGCTACCTTAGTTCAAATTCTCATCACCTCTTTCCTAGATTACTGTAACAGCCTCCTAATTGGCTTCCCAGCCTCAAGTATCTCCCCAATTCAAGTGTATCCTGTGCACTTACTCCAGAGTGATTTTCCTTAAGTCTGGATCTGACCATGTGACTTCCTTGCTTAATTAACTCTATTTTCTCCCTGTTGCCTATAAGATCAAATGATTTTAAAGCCCTTCATAACCTGATCCCAACCTGACTTCCCAACCTCACTTAACTTCACTCCCCCTCCTGCACTCTGTAATTTAACCTAACTGGCCTTTTTCCCATTCCTCACACATGACTTTCCATTTCCCATCTATCTGCTTTTGTACTGGCCATTCCCCTTACCTGGAACAAACTCCCTTCTCACTTCCATGTTATGGAATCCATTTCTTTTTTCTTCCTTGATGCAGTTCAAACATCATCTGCCATAGGAAGCTTTTTTCCTGAGCTCCCCAATTGTTAGTTTCTTCCCTCCATAATTGCCTTGTATTTAGTTTCTTTGTATTTATTCTTTATGTATTATGTGTTATCTTCCCCATGAGACAGATAGGTAGACAGAGATGGATGGATAGATAGATAGACAGAGATGGATAGATAGATAGGTAGATAGATAGACAGAGTGAGCATCTCAACAGATGCTGTTAAGTTCCAACTACATGTCAGGCACTGGGGAAGTGCTGTAAATATGAACACAAGAAAACTGGATGATCCGTCACCTCCACAACTTCCATTCCCATGGAGGAAGAAAATAATTCAAAAAAAGGAGGTAAAAAGGATACAGTCCATGGGGGCAATGCTACCAGTTTCATTCTTGGCATTTTCATCTCCACACCTAGCACAGTTCTTGGTACATAGGAGGTGCTTAATAAATGCATGTTTATTGACTTATATCCTTTAGTTGCCTTAGCTGAGCTGGAGAATCTGAAGGGAGGGTTTTTTCTTGATATATTTAGGAGTGTGTTACTGGCACTCTCTTGTATATAAATAGGAAGAAAGAGTCCAAGAATACTTTATATATACTCTTCCTCTATGGTATCACTGATTGCTTAACATTATATCATAGTTATTTGTGTACCTGAGTTACCTTCCCTGTGGTAGACTGGAAGTGTGGGGCAGGAACAGTATTTTATTTATCTGCAACCCCTCCAAATACCTTGTATATAGTAGGCACTCAATAAATTTTATTACATTTAGCATACAAATAAGAAAGTATTTAACAAAGAGGTTGTTTTATTTGCCCATCCAAGACCTTATAATGGAAGGAGTTGGTTCAAATGGTGGAATGCCCACTTATTATGTGAGGGGTAGCAGGATTGATGTCTGCATTCCCTACTCTTGTTTAGAAGCATCAGAGCTAGTAAAAAGAACATTGACTATAGAGTCAGAAAGATCTGGGTCCAAATCCTGCTTCAGACACTTAGAAACTGTGTGATCCCAGGCAAGTTTACCTAAACTCTCTGAGATTCTGTTTGCTTATCTGAAAAATGAGGGGAATAGACGTAATGACCTGTGGAGTCTCATCCATCTCCAAATCAATGCTCCCATAAACAAAAATTATTCTGAGGAGACAATTGGATTAGTGATGTGACTTGTCAAGATATATTACATGGGTCTTGGCCCTGTGGCCAAGGATAGAGCTTAGGTCTCAACTTCCAGGGTTTGCTTCATATATTACATCATGCTTTGTAAAGAAAAAATATTTTAGAAAAAGATATGTTAGGGAAAGATATTTTAAAAGGAAAGAAATAACTCATCAGAAAATGTAAATATTATGATCTAGCTGTCTTAAATGCATGTTATACTTTTTCCCTTAATTTTTTAAAGTTAAAAAAATTAACATTTTTATTTAAAGTTTTGAGTCCCAAATTCTATCATTCTTTCTCTCCCTTCCCTTCCCTCCTCCATGGTAAGCAATCAGATATAGATTATACATGTGCAATTATGTAAAACATTTCCATATTAGTCATTTTGTACAAGAAGACTCAAATAAAAGAAAAAAATGAAAGAAAGTGAAAAATAGTATGCTTCAGTCTGTATTCAATCAATATCAGTTCCTTCTCTGGAAGCAGATAGTATGCCTCATCATCAGTTCTTTGGGATTTTCTTGGATCATTGTATTGCTGAGAATAGCTAAGTCATTCACAGTTTTTCATCATACAATATTGCTGTTACTGTGTATAGTGTTCTCCTGGTTCTGTTCACTTCACTATGCATCAGTTCATATAAGTCTCTCCAGGTTTTTCTGAAATAGGTCTTTTTCCCTTTTTTTTCTGGATATCTTTGGGATATAGACCTAGCAGTGGTATTTTTGGATCAGAGTGTGTGCACATAATTATTCACCATTGTGTTAACATGACATTTTATTTGCAAAGTAATTTGTAATCATTTTTATCCATTCATAGCCCCTGTTTTAGAAACTAGGAATTCAAGGGACAGAAAAGGTACAGGTACTCAAACAGTTGAGTCTGAACCAGGCTACATGTTTCTAGTCTGTTGCTTAGTTCTCCAGATTTACAGAAAAAGTTAAAGGGAGTGGTGATTCTTGTTCAACTAATTATGCTTCTGTTTTCTTGAATGTGTGTGTGTGTGTGTGTGTGTGTGTGCCTGTGTGTAGTTTTTGAAGATGAAAGATAATATAATGCATTGGAAAAAACAGCAATTTAGGAGGTCTGAACTCTCATTCTAGTTCAGTATACATATGAGCAAACCATTTAATCTCTCTGCACTTTGCATATAAAATAAGGAGGCTAGAGTACATGATTTTCAAGGCCCTTACCAGCCCTAAAATTCTATCAGAATAACTACACACATATATCAGAATTCTATCAGAATTGAATATAGGGCTACATATATACAGATGCACACACATACATATGCGTATACACAGATACAGAAACATCCACATGTATACACACAACAATAGAGGCAGCATGGTAGAGTGGAGAGTGCTGGCCTTGCAGCCAGAGAGATCTGAATTCAAATCCTGCCTCTGAAAATTATTAGCTATTTTATAAGCAAATCTTTTAACCTTTCATTACCCCAGGCAACTCCCTAGATGTTATCTGCAAAACACAGACTTATTGAGATCTATAGAGGTAGAGGGAATTTCTCGTGCTGAAATCACAGATCACACACAAGTATGTGTATTAGCTAAAATTTGTATAGCACCTACTATGTGCCAGGTACTCTGCTAAGTGTTTTATAATTATTATCTCATTTGATCCTTAAGACAACCCTGGGAGATAGGTGTTGTTATTATTTCCATTTTACAGATGAGGAAACTGAGCCAAACAGAGGTTAGGTGACTTGCCCAGGGTTACACAGCTAGTAAGTGTCTGGGACTGGATCTGAACTCAGATTTTCCTGATTTCAAGCCCAGTGCTCTAGCTCTATCCACTGAATCAATTAACTACTATATAAATACATATATACATATATATATATACACACACACACACATATATATATACACACATGTGTATGTATGTATAGGTATATATGTATTTATATACTTAGATACAATTATTATCTATGTATATAAATACATATATACAATGCCAACTAGCTGCCCTAAATGAATACATATAAGTGTGTGTGTATATATGTGTGTGTATCTATCTATCTATCTATCTATCTATCTATCTATCTATCTATCTATCTATGGCAGCTAGTTTGCGCAGTGGATAGAGTTAGAGCACTAGGCCTAGAGTCAGCAAGACCTGAGTTCAGATCCAGCCTCAGACATTTAACTAGCTGTGTGACCTTGGGCAAGTCGCTTAAGCTTTTTTTGCCTGAATTTCCTCATCTGTAAAATTATTTGGAGAAGGAAACTGCAAACTACTCCGTATCTTAACTAAGAAAACCCCAAATTGGGACACAACTAAAACAACTAAATAACTATATACATATATGTATATGTATGCATGTGTATATGCCCATGTACATATGTATGTACATATCCAGATATACTCATAAATAAGTGTATATACACATACACATACACATGTGTGTGTGTCACACACATATATTTCACATCATACACACACCCACACAAATGAGAGAGAGAGACAGAGAGAGGTATAGTGGATAAGAATAATCAAAAGTCAGGACTAGAATCAAGAACTAGGTTCCATACTGATTATGGGACCCTGGGCAAGTCTCTGCTTCTCAACGTTCCAAGTAGTTCTCTAAGACTATAAATTACGGCTGTTTTCTGATATATATACTGATAGAGGAAGTTCCCATGAAATACTCATGAAATCCCAGGATTGAACTCCAAATAATACGAGTATAACATATGATGTGACATAATATGATATATAATATACACACATGTATATACATATTTAGGCACATTCATATACATATATACACACATATCTGTATGTGTGCATATAAAAATACTAATATGGAGAAACCTTATTTTCAGTTCTTTACTACTCCCTTTGAAGGTATGTAAAATATGTCTGTGCTTTTGTTAACACCTATAGCTGTTAACTGAAAGGCCTGTTCCTATCTGGAACTCCACACTTCAGACTCAAAGTCATTCATTAAAACCACAAACCAACCTAGTTTGTCGCTTCAGTTGTTACCCTACCTAAGGCTTTCCATGTTGTTTGAGATTATTCTCCAATGAATTCCCAATATTTTTCTTCTGCCTGTGATTGCCTCACTTCAGCTCATTATAAGTCAATGGCTTAAATATTTTGCTCTCATTCATTCAGTCATCCATTCATCAACTGTTCATTATGTGCCTAGTACCTGCCCAGGGCTTAGCCGGGCATTCTATGCACTTGTTCAGCTCAGTGAAATGTTCCATTTAAAGAGGGTGGTATTTATAGAGTGCTTTACTGTTCACAAAGCACTTTCTTCAACACAATTATCAATATCCCCATTTTACAGATGAGGAAATTAAGGCTCAGGGCAATTAAATGACTTACTTATAGTTCTGTATCTATTAAGTGTTGTAACTGAAGCTCAAGCCCAGATCTTCTGACATAAAAACTCTTTACATTATACAACTTTATGTTTCAACATTTTGTTATTGGTTAAAATACACACACACACACATATCATAGTTATAAATAAATAAATATATATACACACAGACACACATACATATATGCATATATATATTGTTTATATTAGTACAAAAAATTCAAATATCACCTACTATTTCTTGGGGTTATGTTGCAATTCAACGGTATGTTAAAAATGTTTTTAGCCTGTTAACAGGAAGTTGACCTGTAAACCAAATGATAGTTTTCCCAATTTTCTATGTCCATACCCCATTAATTCCATGATGGTACAAACTTTGCCATTGGGCATTCTCCTGGGGAATCAGTTACTAAAGACACACTCTTTCTACTTATGAATCAGGGATATGTCTCCCCAAAAGCTTTCAAACACCCAATCACAAATGCTATCTAGCTTGGGAACAAAAGTGAAGATTTAGCTTTGAGACAGTCTATGAGAAGGGGCTACAGAGAAGAGATACAGATAGCTTTGGGCATCAGGAATGAGCATCCTCTGAAAAGCCGTGGAGAATTTTGCTTGATCTCATTTTTTTCAGTCATAAATATATAAACACTTTCTTGTGTGCCCAGGGTCTAAACTAGATATCTAAAAGAAGACCCCTCCCCACAGTGCCCTGCCAAACCAATATCTAGTTGATCATTGAATCATTGGATGATAGATTTAAAGCTGGATGAAACTTTAGCAGCCACCTAATCCAAGCCCCTCATTTTTTCCTGATGCCCCAAGAGGTTAAAGGACTTGCCTTTAACAGTGACACAGGTAGTGTCACTGAAGTTCTAGTGTTATGAGGACAGCAGCATATCCAGGATAAAATTCAGGAAGTCAGTGCGAGGGGTAGGTGACTTGGGTCTCCTTTTAGTTTGTTGAAAGCAGGAACAAATCATGAAGTCAACAAACGGGGTGTGGTAGGCAGCCATAAATGGAGGGCCAATGTAAATTTTGCAAGCTAATACAATTTTTACAGCCTAATGATTTTAAAAGCTATTTACAAGGTTGATTTTTTTAGTCACTATTGACCTGATCTGCATTTGCAGTAGTGGTGTGGAGGGGAAAAAAAGGTTTATTTTCTATTATTATCAGCCCTCTAAACAATGTCGTCCTCCCCATGCCCCCTACTTACCAGAAAAATTGCTTCCTTTGTCTGCATTTGTTTACAGCAGATGCCTTATTACAAGCCTGGGTTTTTAATTGTCCTTATCAACACTGCAAACCAAATGAAAGGAGGGGTGGGGGGAGGATTGACAATAACAAACAGCATCTACTCTACAAATATTTAAAAACAGAACTGGAGGAAATGATAAATGCATTTTGAATTTCTCTCCTTTCAGTGGTGAGCCTGGAGGCTGGGCCCCTGTCTCCAGAGGTTAGCTCTCTGGAGCAGGGATAATTGTGATTATTTGTGTTTATTTTTTTCATAGTGTTGCAAAGGACCTCTCTTCTTTCTCTGGCAGATGATTTCTGTTCCAGCCCAACCATTCTTCCTGAAGCAGATTTTACAGTGCTCTGAAGAGTATTTAGGGTCCCCTCCTCCTTCCTCCTAAGATTCTGTATGTTGACTATCAGGGGCTGGCTTGACAGTAGTGAAATCTCAGACAGAAGGAGAATCATTTCTATAAACTGCACTCTGATTCTAGAATGAGAATTCTTTTTATCTACATATGCATAAATTTGCTTGTGTGTGTGTGTGCGTGTGTGTGTGTGTGTTTGTTATATCAGAGGCAGATGTCTCTTTCTCATTTTTTTTTTTTTACCATTAGTAAAGGGGCTAAAACCAAATGTTCTTCTTTTACCTTCTCCTACCTCCTAAAAAAAATGGTTCCTGATTTTTGGACATCTTTTTTGAAGTCAATTCTCTAGTTCCCCTTTAAAACCAGCTTCACAAGACCAACCCAGGGTCCTGGTACTATTTCACTATTCTTATGTTAAAGGGTTAAAGACCTCTGGCCTCTGCAGGACCCAGAATCACTGAAAAGGAAGTGTTTTGTTTTGTTTTTTTTCCAGCCACTTAATCCCTAACTCAGAAAACCAAGCTAATTATGAATGAGCCCCACTCACTTCACCTTTGTCACTACCATGGCCACATTTTGAACAACACCACAATGCACTATCTCCGCTGGGGAGAGGCAGAGAGACACTGAATATCTTGGCACCTCCTGGTTCCTGGAAGCAAACAATGTTCTTTGCTTACTGCTGGCTGGAATATGAGACACCAGTATTAAAGATTAACTCAGCATTTCAGCCCAGAAAATATCCTAGGCTACCAGGACAGGGCTGCAGAGTGACAGCAAATGATTGAGGACAAGTCCAGTGAATAGGGTATTAGGGTCTGATGGAGGGCCCAGCTGAGACAGCTGGGGGAGGGAAAGAAGGAAGGTCATGAGGACTCTGATGGAGGTCAGAAGGCCTCTGCTTTTAAAGAAAACACTGCACAGAGGGTGTGAGTGAGCAAACACAAGAGGGAGACCAACTTAAGCCTCAGAAAGGTAGATGCTGCCGAAGGCAGGATTGGATGACTTACAGGGTAAGAAAGCAACCACCACGGCCGGAGCCAGAACTGGTTTTAAATTAGTGGCCATCAACAATTGTGGGCTGGGCTACATCCCATGGAAATCTCTGCTAGCTGCAAATCGCACTGAAAGGGTTCCTATTCTGATTTTAGACAAATAGGTCTCGAACAAAGGGCAAGGAGAAGGAAAACACGTTCTGGGAAAAGATGCAGAGAAGTACAGTAAGACTAGTCCCATGTGTGCCTGGAGATAGAGGGAAGAGAGGAGAAAGGATTTCCTCACTATATTTCATCAGGACTGAAATACTACTTCTTTGCTCAGCATGAGACAGATTGCTTTGGGGTCCTTATGTTATAGGACTGAAGGAATGCCATTACAAGTTAGAGTTTTCTGTGGGTGTCTGTATACATGCATGTGGGTGACCATAAGTGTCTTTTTCAAACGGTCCTGAAATCACAAGATTTTTGAGCTGTGCCATGTTACAGATTATTTATTCCAAAAGACAAATTTCAGAAATGAGGGACATGAGACTCAGAGAGTGAAGTTTTGGCATGGAGGGGAAACGGTTTATTTTTCATTATTATCAGTCATCTAAACAATGTCGCCTTCCCTGTGCCCCCTATTTACCAGAAAAATTGCTTCCAAAATTGCATTTGTTTATAGCAGATGCGTCATTACAAGCCGTGGTTTACCCAAGGTCACATAAGCTAGCTAATGGCAAAGCTGGAACCAGACCCTCCTCTAAGATCCTAGTTCAATGTTCTTGTCTTTTGAGATGCCTCAAAAGTAGGGACTCGATGCGTAGTTTGAAAACCAAGGACTCAGTGTAACGCCATGAAAAAAGTTTTGAACTAGGAGTCAAAAGTTTGAAACCTAGATCTAATAATTACTACCTGTGTGATCTTTGACAAGTCATTACACAATAGTGATTTTTTTTAATCTATAAAATGAGGGCATTGATTGCTAATATTTTCCAGCTTTAGGTCTATGGTCCTATGACTTATACATTTTTGTTTTTGTTTTTAACTCATAACACCACTAATAATGGCTGACATTTATATAGTATTTTAAGATTTGCAAAGTGCTTCAAATATATTAGCTTGCCCATCTCTACATTAACAGGAAAAAATATTTGGGCAGTTCCACCTCCCCCCCCACTTTGTGGCATTAATGCATCTACTTATGCCAATAATCAAAGCCAGTCATCAACCACAGTGAGGCAGTATTTTTACTGCAGTAAAAGAGAATCCAGCTACATAGAATGTATAACAAATGACATTCATTTGAGGGCATGATGTTGGATTAGTGTGGAGGCCAAAGACTATAATTTATTTTTCTTTTTTCTTTCTCTTTTTGAAAATTTTTTAAAAATTAATTTATTTTGAATTATCAACAATCACTTCCATAAGCTTTTGAGTTTCAAATTTTTCTCCCCCTTCCTCCCCACCTCCCTCCCCAAGACGGCAAGCAATCTGATATAGGCTATACATTTACATTCCTGTTAAACATATTTTCACATTAGTAATATTGTAAGTAAGAATTAGAACCAATAGGAGGAACCACCAGAAAGAGGAAACAAAACACAACAGAAGAAAAAAAAATAGCAAATAGTATGCTTTGATCTGCATTCAAACTCCATAGCTCTTTCTTCTTTATGGATAGCATTTTCCATCATGAGGCCTTTGGAGATGTCTTAGATCCTTGTATTGCTGAGAAGGGTTAAGTCTATCAATATTAGTCATCAAACAACATGGCTGTTACTGTGTACAACGTTCTCTTGGTTCTGCTCATTTCACTCAGCATCAGACCATACAAGTTAAAGATTATAATTTATAAAAAGCCACTCCCAACCTAGCCATTCCTTGTAACTTGATGTCTTATCTCTCTTAGTTGAGGTAGAGGGAGAGATAACTGGACTCTCCTTAACAACTAACTATTTCTGCAAGGACAATTTTGTTCATACAATTTCAAATCATGAAAATGTCCATCATTTTTATGGGTGTAGGGAATCTTATGGACAAATGGAAGACCACCAAAAAATTAGGGCTTCAATTGCAACATATTCAAACAAGTTAGAGGACCTGATCTACAAATGGATGTGTTTAATTGTTACTTTCTTTTCATGAAAGACAGTGTATGTATACACACTCCCTTCCTGAGAACATTTATGTGATTTGTATGTATATTGATATGACATTAAACAAAGAATTTTAAAGCTGGAAGGGACCTTATAGAGGATCTAGTTGGCCATCCCACCTAGTCTTTATCTTATAGGAGTCCAAAGAGGTTAAGTAACTTGCTTGGCCAAGGTCACATGGCTAATGTCTGTGTGCTGATTACTTTTTTTGGCCATGAATTCCATTCTCCAAATCAGGACATTTTGCTGGAGTCTAGCTTGCTCTGTGTGTTCTGCTTCCTAGATTGCTCCTTTGCAACATGCACCAATAGGCAGGAGTGTCTATTCTCCCTTTTTGCTTCCCTCAGCATTTGTCTCTGAAAACTGCATGATGATTTCTGAGGGGCTGAGGATTCCCATCCTTTATCCCCAAGCTGTGAAGTAAACTGAGTCTATGCTTATTAAAAAAAAAAAGAAGACTGAGTTCATTAGAGCAATTCATTTTTTCAGCAATATTAATGACCATTATGTTAATAATCAGATAAACTCTGTGGCAATCCTAATTGGCCATTAGCCTATATAACCAGATCAACCGCACTGTAGTATGGTTACTTAAGTTTTATAGACAGTGCCTGATTCTCTATAAATAATTATGTTGAATTGATTACACAGGAAGACGTGGTCTACTGGCAGGATTTGCTTCTGATCTAAATCAGTAAGCAGTGATTCCAGTTTGCTCTGATTGTTCGTATCAATGAGCAGCCACAAAATCAAAGCCACACTCCCCACCCTCCCCCACCCCACCACCAAGCTCCAGATCCACATGAATAAATTGCTGGTGTTATTTAAATAGATCCCAAGACTCAGAAAAGCCCATTCTCCCTTATCTTCTTTGGCTTTATACTTCAACATGTAGGCCATGTTATAATGGGGAGGGCAGGGTTGTTAAAGAAATTATTATGCAATTAAGCTGCATTTTCATGGCACAGATTCCAAAGTACATTGCAAATGCCTGAAAAAAAAATGAGAATATCTAGGAGAACACAGGTCAAATAGTCTTTCCCAAGCTCAAATTCAAAACTGCAGAAATGAAGTGAGACCAGAAATGAAAAGAAAGGACAGATTCAACTGGAATATTAGCAAAAAGATTTCAGCTCAGAAATTATTTAAGGAAATACAGATCATCAACTCATCTAGCATGAGTTGTCTTCCCAAAAGAGGTGTCTCTGAGTGCCACATTCAAAGTGACCAATACCTTTTCCAAGCCAATATGAAGACTAAAGGGCTCCTCAGTAAGCATTTCACTGTTTTCTTTTGTGTACATCATATGACATCCTCCAGCATTATCACCTAAAAAATATGGCTCAGTGATAGGCATTTATTAAGCACCTACTATGTTCAAGGCACTGTACTGAGTGCTGAGCATACAAAGAAAGGCAAGACAACCTAATGCAAAGAGTTAGCAGTCTAACAGTTGAGACAGCATACAAATAACTACAGGCATATCTCTGAGATATTGTGGGTTCAGTTTCAGACCACTTAAATAAAGCGAATATCACAATAAGGCAAGTCACATGAAGTTTTGGTGTCCCAGTGCATATAAAAGTTATGCTTACACTATACTGTAGTCTATTAAGTGTGCAATAGTATTTTGTTTAAAAAACAATGTCTATGCCTTAATTTTTAAAAATGTTTTATTGCTAAAAAAACAAATGCTAACCATTATCTGAGCATTCAGTGAGTTGTAATCTTTTGCAGATGGAGGGTCTTGCCTTGATGTTGATGGCTGCTGACTGATCAGGATGGTGGTTGCTGGAGGTCGGGGTGACTGTGGCAATTTCTTAATATGAGACAACAATAAAATTTGCTGCATTGACTGACCCTTCCTTTCATTTGAACACTTAGAGGCCATTGGAGGGTTACTAATTGGCCTAATTTCAATATTGTGTCTAAGGGAATAGGAGGCTTGAGGAGAAGGAGAGAGATAGGGAATGGCTGGTCAATAAAGCAGTCAGGAAATACATACAGCATTTAATGATTAAGTTCACTGTCTTATATGGGCACAGTTCATGGTGTCCCCAAACAATTCCGATAATAACATCAAAGATCACTGATCACAGATCACCCTAACAGATATCATAATAATAATGAAAAAGTTTGAAATATTGTAAGACTTACCAATATGTGACAGAGACATGACGTGAGCACGTGCTGTTAGGAAAATGGCACCAATAGACTTGCTCAACACAGGATTGCCACAAACCTTCAACTTGTGAAAAATGCAGTATCTGCAAAGTGCAACAAAATGAGGTATGTCTGTATGTACAAACAATATTTGTATAGGATAAATCGGAGATAATCAACAAAAGGAAGGGACTAGAATTAAGGGAGATTTGGAGAGACTTCTCATGAAAGGTGCCATTTTAGCTGGGATCTAAAGTAAGCCCAAGAAGCTAAGAGGCAGAGATGAAGAGGGAGAACATTCCAGGCATGAGGGACAGCCATTGAAAATACCCGGATTCTGGAGATGGAGTGTCTTGTGCAATGAAGAACAAGAAGGCGGATTCCAATTGATTGCAAAGTACATAGTCAGGGGATAGAAGTGGAGTGGAGGGGCAGGGACCGAGTAAAGTGTAAGAAGACCTTACAGCTTCTTAAGATAGGAGGAGAGCCAGGTTATGAAGGGCCTTGAACACCAAATAATAGATTTTGTATTTTATCCTGAGGGTAATATAATAGATAGTTATTGGAATTTATTGAATGGTTGGGTGGCATGGTCAAATATGAGCTTTAGGAAGATTAATTTAATATCTAAGTGGAGGAAGTGCTGGAGTGGAAAGAAATTTGAGGTGAAGAGATCAACCAGGATGCTATTGCAATAGTCCAGGCCTAAGGTGATGAGGACCTGCACAAGGGTAGAGGGAGGGTCAGATGAGAGATGTAACAAAAGTAAAATTGATAGGATTTATATTGGGGGTGACTAAGCAGTGCAGGATGACACTTGAGTTGTGAGCCTGGTGGGGCTGGGAGGATGGTGGTGTCCTAAATGGTGACTGGGAAGTTTGGAAGGGGGTAGGGTTTGGGAAGGAAGAATACAAATTCAGTTTTCATTTACCTGAGTTAGTTTTCATTTAGCATCTAGCTGAGTTTCATTTATGAAGCACCTACTATGTTCCAGGCACTGTGCTAGGCCCTAAAATCCCCAACTGTTCTCAAAGGTGAAGAGTGATACAATTCATTCTGTAGTTCATGTTCTGTTTTGACATTTGACCCTTCTGCTTGATTTAGGTTTAAAATGTAAAATATTTTGTTTTCTCTTCATTAATATGAGTGGTTATTAATCATATATCAGCAGCAGCAGCAGAAACTTAGCACCTACTATGTGCCAAGCTCTCTGCTAGGCACTTCACAATCATTACCTCATTTGATCCTCACAACAACCCTAAGAGGTAGGTGCTATTATTATCCCCATTTTACAGATGATGAAACTGAGACAAACAAGGGTTAGGTGGCTTTCCCGGGGTCCCACAGCCATAAGCCGGTGTAAGGCTGGATTTGAACACAGGTCATCCTGACACCAGGCCTGGCACTCTCTCTACTTCACCACCTAGCTGTACCTAATAAGTGACTTTTCATTCATTCAGATAGATAGATAATTGCATTTATATAAGAAATTCACTCTATCAATGGGTAAGAGGAACATCTGACTTACCTGCTGCCGGATTCAATTTTCTCATCTGTAAAATAGTAAAATAATAAAATATAATATAATAATAATAAAATAACAAATTATATTACATATAATTATTTTATAATAAAATAAATATTATAATATGAGAATATGTAATATATGGTATAATATAATATATAATAATATAATAATTTTATGTAATCTATTATGTAATAAAATAAATAATAAATAATAAAATATAATGATAAAATAATAATAGCACCCAGCTCTCAGAGTTCTTATGAAGATTAAATGTGCTATAATTTATAAAGTGATTTGCAAACCTTAAAATACTATATAAATCTTAGCTATTATTATCACACTGATGTCCTTATTAGTTTTTAAAATTGCACCATCTCTCATTAATCAATTAGCTCTCAGCCCCCACCATAGCCTAGTCTCTGTTGTCTGTGTTGCTTTTGCTTTTGCTGTCATTGGCTGCTGCATTTATTTACCCCCCCCCCCGCAGTTCTGTTGTCTGGAGTGTTTGAAACTCTATTCTGTTCTAGTTTTCTTTCTAAAAATGTTTCAAATATCTCCTCATTATTGAACATCCATCTTTTTTCATTTGTGGTTAAGCTCAGGTGGGCAAAGTGGGTCACCTTGAAGCTATATCCTGAGCTTCCTTGCTCTTCAGAACACATTATTCCATTCCCTCCTGCATTTTCCTTTCATTACCAGTGGTATCACAGGCTCCCATTATCGAGTAATCAATTAGAAAAAAGTTAGGAAGAGAATATGCTGTTTCTATCTTGGCTATAATGTCTCATGCCTAAGGTATAAAGATGGATATTGGCTTTGATTTACAGTCTTTTGGTCAGTAATAAAAAAGAATGGGAAGCAGTATAGAGCATTGGATAGGTGAAAATTAAAATCAAGAAAATTTGGGTTCATGCCCATGATGCATATGGTCTGTGTGGCTCTGGGTAAGTCCTTTAAACTCTCAATACCCCCTCCCCTAGTAGTCCCCTAAGACTGTAAGTTATAGATGAATAACAGATCTCCAACAGTGGAGGAGGTTTCCATACAAGAAACTTTACATTGATGAAATCTCAGGACTAAATCTTCTCTCCTTGTCCCAGAAAAGAGAAGTAAAGTAACTAAAGTCATTGCAGTAAATAAGGAAAACATTCCTTAACAAAACAAAGATTTTTACAACCACTTTGCACCTTCCTCAATTTTCAGCTCAGATGATACTCAGGAACGTTGGCCTAGATTCCCTAGTCTTTCATATATTTAAATCTAATTTTTTAGTTTTTTCAATTTACTGAGTTCGCATTATGTACAAGTCACTATGCCAGCTTCTGGGTAAATAAAGACGAAAACAAAACAGCCCATGCACTCCAAGGACTTGCTTTTATTATTTAATCAGATTCTATGTCAGTATTTAAAAACCTATGACTTCATCTGTGTAGGAACACTTGGCAATCCCCCTCCTGCTTTCATTGAAGGTATCTGCTAGTGTCTGTGGTTAAAAAAAAAAAAAATCATACCCTGCAGCCAACCCTGTGGTGAGACTCTTTGATCTTCTCTAGGTTGGCCCACTGGGCAGCTAGGTGGCTCAGTAGATAGAGTGCCAGGCGTAGAGTCAGGAAGACTCCTCTTTGTGAGTTCAAATCTGGCTTCAAACACTTACTAGCTGTGTGACCTTGGGCAAGTCACTTAACCCTGTTTACCTCAGTTTCCTTCTCTGGAAAATGAGCTGGAGAAAGAAATGGAGTTGACAGCATTTTCTTTTTCAGGAGGCAACCTATGAATTCTTTCAATTGGTATTTCATTTTCTGTGTTCAAAAGTTCTGGGCAGTTCTTTTACATTATTTCTTCAGGTTTTTTGTCTTATCATGTCCTTCTGGGAGACCTATGACCCTTAGGCAGTCTCCATGAGTCCTGTCTTTGATATCAGTATGTTTTGCTTGCATAATGAGCATATTTTCTTTTGATGTTATTGCTTTTTCCTTTTCTTCTTCTTAAGTGTGAGGGCAGACATATAAAAGAGCAGTTAGCGTATCATCCTGATGCTGGTAATTGGAGTTTGTCTGATGCTTGAAAGGAGTCCTAAATGTGTAGTGGGGGACCAGGAATAATTTAGTAGGATTCAGTCAGTGCTCAGAGAACAATATTGTGGAGAGAGGTCTGATCAATTAGGAACCCAAAAGAGGGAGGAGTAAGTTTTTAGTACCATGAATGAGTTTCAGGAGAATAGTGTTTGTTATGAAACAGATGAAGAAAAGAGAACAGAAGCTCTTGGAATCAGAACGAGTGAGTCATGGTGCGCCTGCCTAGAGCTAGTGGTTGAATCTGTAGCTAGAATAACATCAATGAGCATTGAGTTGAGGAAAGGTAAGAGACTAAGAAAGATTCTGGTGGCAGTTGCTCCCCACCTGTGCAGCCAGCCAGAGAGATTAAGTGTGGGTCCTGGGTCCTATTGCCATCCAAGGTAGTGTTCCTAACCGAGGGTCAATGATAAGACAGTCCTATCAGATGTAATAAAGATGACTATACCTCCTTCAAAGAGCCAGTATTGAACCTTTGTACTTTTCCTTGCTGCCACTTACTATATTGGTTGATATTGGGCAAGTATATCATGGGGTTAGGCTGCACTTCCTTAGTGACAGAGTGAGAAATAGAATCCAGCAAAGAAGGCAATCAGAAGACCTTGCCAAATACTTAAATGGCTCTATGCAAAGGGAATTTGGGAATGAGGCTGCAATTCTATCTAATGTATGGAATCAGATTCCTATGGTTGGCCACTAAAATCAAAATTGCACGAAGGGCAACCAATGGGGTTTTAGCTCTAAGGCTCAATGGCTACCCAATAGCTCCTGACGGGATTGATGCTCTGCTGCAGTAGACACTCCATCAATTTTACAAGCAGTGGCTTTTCTACAAACCAGACCAGAGCAAAGTGGATTCCTTCATTATTTGCTTCCATTTCAAACTATTTTTTAAGATAAGGGAGATATCCTTCACCTAGTTGGCTGATTAGTATTTTTTTCAGAGACAGGTTGGGCTGCATCCCTTAATATGTACAAGAAGATTTGGCTCAGAGGACAAGCACCGCCACTGGTGCTTAAATAACACAATCCCTCATTTTGGTGCCATTTTAACCATTGCCTGAGTGGCACCATCACCTGATGGAGTGATGCCATTTTAACTCAGTTGGTAAAAAATAAAAAAAGGAGGTGGGGTTTAAGCACCAGAAATCCTTTAACAGTTCCAGCACTTGTGGAGGCACTTTGGCCATGCTTTGTGATTTTAGATCATGACAATATGACAACCAAAGGCATTGATGTAGCTGCATCCTTCAAGAATTCATACTAACATTTAGAACTGTCAGAGATGGCAAAATATCAAAGGACCAAATAGTATCCCAGGATCTGGCACCCAGGAGTTATAAAGTATACAGCAATGCACTGACTGGGGAGGCTGTTGGAGGGTAGGATTCCAACAAGGAGCCTGTGCTGTCCAGGTTAAGACTCGGGCAGAAGTACTGCCCAATTGTGGAGTGACACATCATTAGGTGGAAATAGTACTATATATTAAGCATATCATATGTGTATATGTGTGATAATATAAGAAATTATTATATATGTATATTTCATATGTATATGAAAAATATCTTTGAACTTTTAAAATGTTTTTGCTTTTATAAAGTATCAACTGAGAAGTAGTTGATTACTTTTCTTAGGATGACCCTGATGATATTTTGTTGTTCTTATTGGTAGTATTTATTAATGTCATTTTTGCATGCTTATGATTCTTGCATTTTAAAAGATGTTCACTTATTGTAGTTACAGATTTGGGGTTGGAAAAGACCTTCAAGGCCCTCAAGTCCAGCTCCTTCACTTTGCAGATGAGAAAACTGAGTCACTGAGAGGTTAAATGACTTGCCTAAAATCAGACAGCTAACAAATGTCTGAGGAAAGATATGAAATCAGGCCTTCTTTTTCCACGTCCAGTGCTTTACCCAATGTAACCTTTAGCCACCTAGTTATTGTATGTTTTTTTTTGAAATATGTCTTGTGCAAATTATTATGAATCTAATTGTACAGTTAGGTTGATTGTGATGTTTGAAATGTCTTGTGAAGTACCAAATATTTGCTAAATAAGGTTAGATATTCATGTATCAAAGTCCCTGGGCTCAGGAGAGTAGGGTGCCAGTGGACCCCCAAAGTAAGGTGGGATTGAAATCAGTGGCAACCATGTTAATTGTTAATAAGCATGTATTACAGGCTCTGGGACAAGAAGTTCACTCTTCTCATACCTGAGTTTTTGTGATATTGTAGTAATAATAATTAAAAATAATAGCACACATTTTTATAGAACTTCATGATTTGCAAAGCACTTCCACACACTAATCTTATGGTGTACAAAGTGTAAACTTTATCATTTTCATTTCACAAATGAGCTGGGGCCATTTGAATTGGAGAGGACTGATGTAACTAAATTGGAAGGAAAGAAAGAAAATGAACATGAAAAAAAGAAGTAAGAGAAGGAAGAATGAAAAAGCAAAGAAGGAAAAAGTAGAAAAGGAAGGAAAGTGTGGTAAAGAAAAGAGAAGGAAGAATAGAGGAAGGAAAGAGCAAGGAGAAAAGAAAGAAACCATTATGGCTAATGATCATAAGAAAAGAGGTCATGTTTGTAACTACAGGTAACTGACAAGATATACTTGAAATAAATGCCATGCCACCAAATATTGAACATATTATATTTGACTGATTATATATTTTCTAGCTAAACTATGAAAATGTCACTTAAATTATCTCAAGTTCACAAAACAGAGTCTTTCTTCAACCTGGAAATTTACCAAAAATATTAGAGTCTGGTCAGTAATATTAGAGAAAAAGGCAAAGTTCAAATTTTATAATTAATATAATAATTACAGAAGTAGCCTCTGAGAAAGGTCAATTTGAAATAATTGAAGACTCCATTTTTTTTGTCCCTAGCAGATTAAAAGACTAAATACCCAATTAAAAACCTAATTCACTCTAATTGACATTTTATTTGACCACTTAAATGATTAAGCTTCTATTAATATAATTTTATATAAATTTCACAATTGATAATTAACTTTTTTTAATTGTTTAAAGGATATTTCAACCTTAGCATAGTAACTTCACTTCAGTGTGTTTTAATTTTTAGGCAAACCATTTGTATAAGAGGGAATTTGGAGTTAATAATTGTTGTTGCTGTTGTTTGTCCTTTGTTCTTGAAGAGGACCATGACATCAGGAAGGTGATGCCATAACTTACAAGTAAATTGTATTTAAGTGAGGGAGGACTGTGCAAAGTCATCAGCTTCCCTCTCTCCTCTGGAGCTAACAATATCTCTAGTATAAAGTACCTGATCTTATAATTATTTCATATCTGAGTTGTAAGGTATATTATAGGTCATGTAGTCCAATAGTTTGCATTAGTCATCTAATGCAAAAATATCTTTTCTATCATAGACAAATAATGAATGTCAAATGAAACTTTTTAGTTGAAAATAATGAGAGATATAGAAAACAGAAGGTGTAAGGGTGGACCCCAAATGATTATTTCATGATTGCTTCAAATTTTATATGTTCATCAGTAGAGAAAGTAAGATTTAGGAAATGAATAGCTAATTCAAAAGATGATATCCAAGAGATGGATTTGGATTGCTGGACCATGGTTCAAGATTTAGGACTAATGGACTATTGATTAGGGATGAAATATATCTAATCAGGACTAGTAAAAAATATGGTGACTATTTCATCGAGACATGCAGATCTGATAAAAAGTTTCTGAAGAGAAGAAAGAAGCATGGAGGAGAGTATTTGGGTAAGGATCAGTGGAGGGAGGAACAAGTGATTTTGTGCTAAGAGTATATTACAGATCACCCTATCAAAAGGAAAAAAATGGATGATGATTTTAGGAAATGGATCATAGGCCTGGTATGGAGGTATCATGTAGTAGTGATGGTTTCCCATAGATGTTGAAACTGTTCTCTGCTAAAAACAGAGCATTGATGAATTCTCAATTTATGTCTTTGATAATATTATTCTTCTAAAGGAACAGGAAGTAACGAGGGGAACTGCTATTCTAGACTTTTTCCATACCAATGAGAATGAAACTGTTTTCAAAATAGAGATAATTGGAACTTAGAAAGAAAAATTGACTTTGTCTTTGAGATCCTGAGAGGTAAGGAGGCTGGCTGATAAAGCTTAAGATAACAACTAGGGTTTTAAAATTTTGTGTTGGTCAAGAAGCAATAGGAAAATTTGTTGGAGTGTATACAATTAGTTGCCAAATTTTGCTCTTTCTACTGTCACATCTCTCCCATTTGACCTCTTCTGTCTGTCCATTCACACAGGAAACACTTTAGTCTTTATTGCCTTTCATTTATAGTATTATAATAGCCTCTGACTTGGTCTCCCTGTTTTGAGTTACTACTCATTATTCTGATCACATGACTTTCCTACTCAGCCAGCTGTAGTTACTTCCTATTACCTCTAGAAGAAAGTATAAACTCTGTTGTTTAGCTTTTAAAGCTATGCACAACCTGGTCACCATGTGCCTTTCTAACTTCATCAAACATTACCTCCAGTATTCTGAAGTCCAGGTAAATGTGCCTTTTCCATATTCTCTACTCATGATGCTCTATCTGCTTATTCTATGCCTTTGCAATTGCCATTCCCATATGGAATCCCCCAGGGGGAATGTGCTGCCTCTTTACCTCTACTTCATAGAGTCTCTCTTTCCCTTCAACATGCAGCTTATGGAGGCAGAGCCAAGATGGCAGAATAAAGGCAGGGACTTATGTGAGCTGTCCCTAAAAAAACCCCAATCTTTTAATAATGACTCTAAACAAATTCTAGAGCAGTGGAACCCACAAAAAGGCAGAGTGAAACAATTTTCTAGCCCAAGACAACTTAGAAGATCAGCAGGAAAGGTCTGTTGCACCTGGATGAGAGTGGAGCACAATCTAGCACAGGTCACACCAGCACAGACCCAGCCCCAGTAAACCAGGAGCAAGCTTTGGGAGCCACTGAATTAGAAGTGGCATCAGCTGTTTCCAGAGCTCACAGCCCACAGACAGTAAAGGAGTTGAACAACTGGCCAGAAGGAGATTATAAGGGTCTCTTTGCCAGCAATCAGGCAGGACTCTGTTGCTTTGCCCACACTTGGATACAGATTATGGTTCTGGGTGGCAATCCCACGGCAAGGAGGAGCACTAGCACACCAGAGCTTGCAGCCACAGTGGAGCAGAGACACAGTTCCAGGGCAGAAAAGAGTGCTTGTGGTCACACACAGATCAGAGCACAGGCCAGGAGAAGTGTAAACACCTCTCCTTAGTTCATACCACCTTGGAAGAATTGAAAACTTACAAGTCCCTAGAAGTATCTCTGAAAACAGCTGCAACCCCTAAAGCTTGGGACAGTGTGTCCTTCACACTGGAAGCAGAGCCCTGCTTTAACAAAGAGTTAAAAATCAAGAAATAGGCTGGGAAAATGAGCAAACAACAGAAAAAAATTCTGACCATAGAAAGTTACTATGGTGACAAGGAAGATCAAACCACACATTCAGAAGAACATAACAAAGTCAAAGCTCCTACATTCAAAGCCTCCAAGAAAAATATGAATTGGTCTGAGGCCATGGAAGAGCTCAAAAAGGATTTTGAAAAGTAAGTAAGAGAACAGAGGAAAAATTGGGAAGAGAAATGAGACTGATGCAAGAAAACCATGAAAAATGAGTCAACAGCTTGCTAAAGGAGGCACAGAAAAAATACTGAAGAAAATACCTTAAAAAAACAGACTAGGCCAAATGGTAAAAGAGGTACAAAAGCCAATGAAGAGAAGAATTCTTTAAAAAGCAGAATTGACCAAATGGAAAAGGAGATCCAAAAGCTCACTGAAGAAAATAATTCTGTAAAAATTAGAATTGGGCAGATGAAAGTTAATGACTTTATGAGAAATCAAGAAACAATAAAATAAAACCAAAAGAATGAAAAAAAATAGAAGACAACATAAAATATCTCATTGGAGAAACAACTGACCTGGAAAATAGATCCAGGAGAGATGTTTTAAAAAGTATTGGACTACCTGAAAGCCATGATCAAAAAAAAAGAGCCTAGACATTATCTTTCAAGAAATTATCAAGGAAAACTGCGCGGATATTCTAGAACCAGAAGGTAAAATAGAAATTGAAAGAATCCACCTCTTGAAAGAGATCCCAAAACAAAAACTCCCAGGAATATTGTAGTCAAATTCCAGAGCTCCTATGTCAAGGAGAAAATATTGCAAGCAGCCAGAAAGAAACAATTCAAGTATTGTGGAGTTACAGTCAGGACAACTTTCAAACATTCTTGATGAAAAGACCAAAACTAGATAGAAAATTTGACTTTCAAATACAAGACTCAAGAGAAGCATAAAAAGGTAAACAGGAAAGGGGAATCATTAGAGATTTAATAAGCTTAAACTGTTTATATTCCTACATGGGAAGATGATACTTGTAACTCATAAGAACTTTCTCATTATTAGAAGGGCACAAGTGTGAGTTGAATACGCAGGGATGATATAAAAAAAATAAAATTAAGAGGTGAGAGAATAATGTACTACGAGAAAAGGAAAGGGAGAGATAGAATGGAGTAAATTATCTCATGTAAAAGAGATGAGAAAAAAGCTTTTACAGTGGAAGAGGGGACAGGTGAGTGGGAGTGAATGAACCTTACTCTCATCAGAATTGGCTCAAAGAAGGAATAACATACACACTCAATTAGGTATAGAAATCTATCTTACCCCACAGGAAAGTAGGAAAGGAAAGGGAATAAGAGAAGGTGGAGGCAGTGATAGAAGGGAGGGCAGATTGGGGGAGGGTGTAGTCAGAAGCAAAATGATTTTGAAGAGGAACAGGGTGAAAGGAGAGAGAGAATAGAATAAAGGGGAGGAATAGGATGGAGGGAAATACAATTAGCATAGTGACTGTGAAAACAATTTTTGAATCAAGTTTCTCTGATGAAGGCCTTATTTCTCAAACATATAGAGAACAGAGTCAAATTTATAAAAATAAGAGCCATTCCCCAAGTAATAAATGATCAAAAGATATGAACAGTTTTCAGATGAAGTAATCAAAGCTTTCTATAGCCATATAGAAAAATGCTCTAACTCACTATTGGTTTGAGAAACGCAAATTAAAACAATTCTGAGGTACTCTCATACTTATTAGATTGGCTAAAAGGGCAGAAAAGAAAAATGACAAGTGGTATAGAGGATGTGGGAAAAATGAGACTTTAATTCACTGTTGGTGGAGTTGTGAACTGATTCAACCATTCTGTACAGCAATTTGGAACTATGTCCAAAGGTCTATAGAACCATGAATACTTTGACCAAGCAATACCACTACTAGGTCTGTATCCCAAAAGAGATAAAAAAACAAAAAGGTAAAGGACATACATGTACAAAAATATTTATAGCGGCTCTTTTCTCAGGGCAAAGAATTGGAAATTGAGGGGATGCCCTCCAACTGGGGAATGGCTGAACAAATTGTGGTATGTGATTATGACGGAATAGTATTGTGCTATAAGAAATGATGAGCAGGATGCCTCTCAGAAAAACCTGTAAAGACTTACACGGCTGATACAAAGCAAAGTGAACTATGTACAAAGTAACAGCAATATTGTAATATGATCAGCTGTGAATAACTTAGCTATTTAAGCAATACAATGATCCAAGACAACTCTGAAGGACTTGTGATGAAAAAATGCTATCTATCCTCAGAGAAAGAACTGATAGTGTCTGAATACAGATTGAAGCATTCTTTTTTAACTCTCTTTATTTTTCGTGAAGTCTCCCCCTCACCCCACTTTGGTCTATGTTTTCTTTCACAACATAACTATTATGGAAATGTTTTGCATGACTACACATGTATAACCTATATCAAATTGCTTGCTTTCCCAATGAGATAGAGTGAGGAGGGAGGAATGGACAGAATTTGGAATTCAAAGTTTTAAAAACAAATGTTAAAAATTGTTTTTACACATAATTAGGGAAAAATAAAATACTAAATAAAAAAATGAATTGGGGAAAAAAAGATGCAGCTTAGGCACCATCTTCTGCATGAGGCCTTTTTTTAAATTTTTTTTTTTTTGGTGAGGCAATTGGGATTAAGTGACTTGCCCAGAGTCACACAGCTAGTGATTGTTATGCGTCTCAGGCCAGATTTGAACTCAGGTCCTCCTGAATCCAGGGTCAATGCTCTATCCACTGTGTCACCTAGCTGCCCCTATGAGGCCTTTCTTAATCCCCCACTTCTCCACAACTGCCAGTATCCTTCTTCCTGAACTACCTTGTATATTCATAAACATGGATAATTATGTATGTATGTAAACATTTATTACTTTAATATTTCTGCTTTATATAATTTTGTATATGTGTACATATACAATGCCCCAATTATATTGCAAGCACCATGTAAGTAGGAATTTTTTCATTCTTTATGGATGTATCTGAAGTACTTGATACATAGCAGATATTTCAAAATACTTATTAATTGATTCATTGTTTGTTGTTAGAGAAAAGACAGCACTATTCAGTATTTTTTTCCTACTAAGGGAAAGGATATTCAGACTGGGAAAATTATAACAAAATTGTTAACAAGGAGTTGAAATAGATAAATTAGATAAAATAAATTAGTTGAAATACAAATTAGAAAAATATCTACTTCTTGATGAGTTCATTACTGTTTTCTCAGTGTATAGAAAACACTGACAGATGTTATTGCTTATCCCTTGAAAAATTATTAAAAATGAGAGAAGATTTAAAGTACTAAAAATTGACAAATGTCTTCAAAAAAGGAAGGAGGTAGTGTTTTCCAACTCTAGGTTGATAATCTTAAAAGTTCCTGACCATATTATTAAAATAGCGGCTTGTGAGCGTTTGGGATGGCAAGTGATAACCACAAAGGGTTATGATGGTTTTGTTAAGATAATGTTTGTGAGATTGACTTCATTTCCTTTTTAAATTTTTGATGGAATTATTAGACTGGTAGATCAGAGAATTCCATAGATCTAAGATACTGGATTTCAACAAAGTAACACTTTTCTCATGTTATGATTTTAGACAAGATGAGGAGGTGTGAGTTATCTAGTAGTACGGTTATATGCATTTAGAACTATTTGAATGACCAGACTGAAAAAAGTAGTCATTAATATCAACATGTAAGGAGGTCTTAAGCGGACAGAGATGAAGTGGCTTGCCCAGTGTTACACAGCTAGTAACTGAGGCTGGAACTTGGGTCTAATTAGGTCACGTAACTGAAATTGGATTAAGATCTATTTCACCTTCTGTTAATTTGTATATTTTATATTTTTGAAGGCATTCCTCCTTTCTGTTCTCAGCTTGGTTAGCATATAATTAAATTTTCCTGGAGTAGGTATAGAGGAATCTGGCACTCTTCCTTTCATGCTGATATTTTCTCCTTTTGAGGGATCTCTTGTTGTGCCATAATTTTTCATACTCTTCAAATGTTTTCTTTGATTTACTAACCTCTCCTGCTTTATTGGGACAATTTACTCTTTGTCCTGTGCAATTTTCATTCATTTATGATTTCTTAAAGTATAGCTCTGAAAAAACAGGCTTTTAAAAAGCTTATTATGATTCAAATGGAGCCACATGACTATGCCTTTAAACCCAAATCACTCTGGCTTTGATTGAATGGCCAATAATAGGCCTCAGCCCAAGTATCTGTTGCTCATTGTTTAGGCTTTGATGGTTTTGAGTGAGTGCAAAAAACAGCAACTGCTTTCTGTTCTGGCCAGAAACTCTAAGGTCTTCCCCACTCCAGAATGATACTTTTGTGATGGTAAACAAGACCCTGTTTTATCTCAATTCATACCTAGCCTTTAGTTATTGAAAGGGTATTGTCCCAGACAAACTGAGACCTGGAAAAGACCTTAATTTCAAAAGATCAAGATCACCCACTGCATCCTGGACCATTGCCAGTTGTCTTGTCTCTTGTCTCACCACTGCACTCATGACTCTGGGAGAGAAAGTAAGGCTGATGACTTTGTGCAGCTGTTTCACTTAAACCCAATTCAATGGCAAGTCAAGACATTACCCTCATGATGTCAGTCCCCATCAAGAATGAAGGATGAACAACAACAAGTGGAATTAATTAGGGATTGGTGCTTGCACTTTCAACATACATATCAATGACTTTGGATGAAGCATAGATGGCATGCTTGCCAAATTTGCAAAATGAAATACTGATAAGGACAGATAATGAAAGCACTGGAAGATGAAATCTGCATCCCAAAATGATAGACAGGTTAAAATAAATCTTACCCTGGTATAGGCTTTCATCATCTCACACTTGGACTACTGTAAAAGCTTGATAGTTGGTCTCCCTGCATCAAGTATCTTCCCACTCCAATCCATCCTTCAATCAGCTGTCGAAGTGATCTTTCTAAAGCACAGGTCTGATCGTGTCACATACACCCCAATTCAATTAACTCCAATGGCTCCCCTTTACCTCCAGAGTCAAATATGAAATCTTCCATTTAACTGATGAAGTCCTGTAGAGCCTGGCTTCCTACCTTTCCAGTCCTCTTATACCTTACTCCCCTTTATGTGCTCTGAAACCCAGTGATGCTGACCTTGCTGTTTTTCACACAAGACACTCCATCTGCCAATTCCGTGCATTTTCAGTGGTTGGTGCCCATGTTTAGAATTCTTCTCTCATTTCTGCCTCCTGCCTTCCCTGACTTCCTTCAAAATCACACCTTCTGCAAGAAACCTTTCCCAGTCTGCCTTAATGCTAGTGCTTTCCCTCTGAGATTATCTCTAATTACACACATATATATATACATATGTATGGATCTATATACACACACATATACACATATACATAGAAACACATGTGTATAAATACACATGTGTGCAAATATATGTACTATATATGTGATATGTGTATATATGATATATATCTATATGTGTATGTATATATACATACATACATATACATATACACATAAATATACATACACACACAAACACATGCACTGAGAAAGACATTACATAGTTGTTTGGATTTCATCTCTCCCAATTAGCCTGTACTTTGAACTCTTTCAACATAGTGGCTGTTTTGACCTTTCTTTGTATCCCAGCATTTAGGGGGTGACTGGCACATAGTGAATAATAAATGCTTCTTGATTTAACTTAGTAAGATAATATTCAATAGTGAGATATATATATACATATATATATATATCTATATAGATATATAGATATAGATATAGATATAGATATAGATATAGATATAAGTCCTGCATTCATTTTCAGAAAATGAGCTATTCAAATATAGGGTGGGGTAAGCTTGGGTAGGTAACAGTTCATACGAAAAAGACCTGAGAATTTTACTGAATAACAAGGTCAATATGAGTCAATAGTGTTAAATAGTAATAGGCACCAGCTCTGTGATTTCACCATTAGAGGGAACTCCCAGATGAGGAAGGTCCCTCTAACAATGAAAGTCAGCACTTTCTCTATAACTTACAGTCTCAGAGGGTTGCCTACAACTCTGATATGGGTCCCACAGCCAAGATGGGTCAGAAGTGGGACTTCAGCTGGCTTCCTGGTTTTGAGACTTATCCTCTATAACACAATATTGCTCATCAATAGTGTTAAAATGCAGTGTCCCCTCCTCCACCCAGCTAGTTCTACCTTAGGTTATTAATGATAATAGTAGCTGGCATTTACATTGAGATTTCAGGTTAGCAAAGTATGTTTCTCTTTTACATTTTATCTCATTTGAGCATTACAACAACCATGTGAGGTAGATTTTATCTCCATTTCACAGATGAGGAAACTGTAGTTCAGACAAGTAAAATAATTTTCTTAGGGTCACCCAGTTAGTAAGTATCTGAGGCAGGTTTTGAACTCAGGTTCAGACCTAGTATCTAGTTCTGTTCTACTATATCATGGTCAGATGCCATCTGGAATATTATGTTTAATTCTAGGTACATCATTTCAGAGAGAAGGCTAATAAAGAAAAAACATATTCTTTGGAGAGTAGCTAACCACGGGCAAGTAAGCCATGCTATACAAAAATCATCTGAGGTACTCAAAGAGGATTAGCTTTCAGAAAAGAGTACTTACTGGAGGACAGCATTGGTATCTTCAAATATTTAAAGCTATGTCACGTAGAAGAGGTATTAGTCACGTTTGGCTTGGCCCAAGATAGGAGGAATTCAGGTAAACATTATGAAAAGTTCCTTAAGAATGAGAACCATGCCTGGAGAGAGTGAGTTCTCCGTGGCTGGAGGTCTTCACACAGGCTGGGTGACCACCTGTCAGGGATGTCACACTTCATTTGTTCATGGATAAAATACAAATTCCTCTGCTTGGCATTTAAAGCTCTTCACAATTTATCCCCGACCTAATTTTCCAGACATATTGCACATCACATCCCTTAGTGCATTCTGCGCTCCAGCCAATCTGGTTTACTTGTTGTTCTTTGGACTCAGTATTCCCTCTCTCACATCATTAAGAAGTCACTCCCTCCTGATGTCTACCTGTTAGAAACTCCTAGCTTTCTTCAAGGCTCGCCTCAAACCAAAGCTTCCAGGAAGCCTTTTCTGATCTTCGTGTTGTTGTCGAGTCATTCAGTCACGTCTCTTTGTGACCTCAGGAACCATGGCATACCAGTACTATCCATGGGGTTTTCTTGGCAAAGGTACTGGACTGGTTTGCCGTTTCCTTCTCCAGTGGATTAAGGCAAACAGTTAGGTTAAGTGACTTGCCCAGGGTCATACAGCTAGTCAGTGTCTAAGGCTGGATTTGAACTCAGGTCTTTCTGATTCCAGGTTTAGTGTTTTACTCACTAAACCATCTAGCTATCTCAGCTTTCTCATTCATTTGGTTGTTAATGTCCTCTCCCGTTATTGTCATGTATACATTTATCTATTGACATATTGTTCTTCTTCCAGTAAAATATAACCTCTCTGAGGATAAGAATGGTTTCTTGTTTTGTCTTTTTATCATTAGCATAATACCTTACCCATAATACTTCTTAAATACTTCTACATTGAATGTTGAGGGAATTACTGCAAAGGAATATATTGTAGGCAGCTAGGTGACTGAGGAGATAGAGCGCTGGGTCTGGAATCAGGAAAACTCATTTTCGTAATTTTAAATCCAGCCTCAGACACTTACTACCTGTGTGACCCTGGGCAAGTCATTTAACTCTGTCTGCCTCCATTTCCTTATGTGTAAAATGAGCTGGAGAAGGAATTGGCAAAACACTCTAGTACTTTCGGTCACAGAGAGTCAAACGCGACTGAAAAATGACTAAGTGACCATGACAACAATATGTTGTACCTCTAAATTCCCTTCCAACTTTGAGATTCTGGGATTCTGTAATTCTATGATAATTAGGATGTTGTATTTTTCTTCCATTAAAAGTTTAAAGATCACTTTGATTATTGCCTATTAAATCATAAGTATCATTCCTTGTTTTTTTCTGGACTCTTATGATGATTCTTCTTTCTACGTTACTGTTTATCTTCCATAGTATCTAGTTTTCTTATTTTATCCTAGCATTTTCATGTGAAGCCTTAATCAGGTCAAGGAAGTTTCCTACCAAACATGTTCTTGTTGAACTTTATGCATGACCATTTTCCTCTTGACAGGTGTTTAGCATCCTGATATCCTAAGTATATTATTACACGATGTATTTATCTGCTTTTTCTCTTAATGTTTTAATTTAGGAGAAAAAAAAGAGAAACATAAAATTTAAATTATTTAAAAAATACTAGCTTAGTACTGATTTGCATATTATTTCTTAGCTCTCTTTCCACTCTTGAAATATATGGTCTATGACCAGTAAAACATTTGTAGTCAACCCAAAGAGCAGGAATGATATTATTGTCATGTTTTCTTTTTTCTGTCTTTTCTACATAAGTCAAACGTTTATGGAGCATTCTTCTTTCCCTAACACATTGAAAGTAGCATACATAGTCTCTCCCTTCAAACAGCTTACAATTTCCCTACACAGACAATGCTTATATGTTTGAAGTAATTAAAAACAATACATATCTGTCTATAATTAAGTGTTAGTGATCAGTCCTGGTTATTACTCTCCAGAAGGAAAATCATAAATGTCACTGGGTTTTAAAGAACAAACTATATCAATAAAATGTAATTGCCTTTTCAGTCCACTCCAAAGTGAACATAATAAACATTGTATATGATATAGTATGATTTCAGGAAAGCGTTCAGGACCAATATCTCACACTAGCTTATTTGCCAAATTAATTCCAACTGGATAAGATTCAAGCACTGTCACAAGGTTTGAAATCTGGATGAAGGATTCAAAATAAAGGGTAATGATAAATAGCAACATTTCAAGGTAAAGAGAAGTGTCTCTTATGGTGGTTTTATGGCCTGTCTTATTTAACATCTGTATTAATCATAGAAGGAATAGTCAGCATGTTAATTAAACTCACAGATGACACTAAATTAGTAGATATTGCCAACACCACTGGGGCCCTGGGAAGTTTTACAAAGAAAAATGGAAAATGGTGGCTATAATGAAGGGCATAGAAAATGGGGTTAATATATTACTGCAGAGGGGAGAAAATGAAAAATTATCTAAAAGAATATTTCAAATTCTCTCTGCCCATTCTTCCTTCTTCCTCCTATCCAGAAATGTCCTCTTATTTTAAGCTTGTTTAATAGTTACCTTTTGAATTTTTTAAGATGCATATTCAGTTCATTAATACTCTCTTTTTCTATTTTGTATAGATGTAGAGATATAATTTTCCTTTGGGGAATGCTTTAGCTGCATCCCAGAAATAAAAAAAAAATTATCATCATTGTTTTCTTTTATCTAATTATTAATTATTTCTATGATTCCCTTCCCCCCTTTTGGCCCACTTTTTATTTAAGACTTCACTATTAAGTATCCATTTGGGTTTGGGTCTTTTGTTTATGCTCCCTGAACTGATTCTTATTGTTTTATAATCTATAAAAGGGGTGTTTGCTATTTCTACATTTCTGTATTTATTTTCAATATTTCTCTGCCCTAAGAGATGATCAGTTTTGTAAAAATTCCACATGGTACTGAGAAAAAACACATATTCTCTAGCAGACCCATTTAGAAAATGCCATAAGTCTTTTAGCTGTAATTTTTCTAGCAATGTGTTCAGTTCTAAAATTTCCTTTTTGTTTATCTTTCTGAGCTAAAGGGACATTGAAATTTTCTGCCACTATTGTATTACTTTCTATTTCTTCTTGTAGTTCCAATAATTTTTCCTTAATGAATTCTTGATAATGGTTTGTTATCTGTAGTTACATTCTGCATGATGTAGTTTTGTTGTTTGTCTTTTCAATGTTGCAAATGTTTGTCTTTGCTTTGTGTGAAAATGATTGCAACTCTTGCTTTTTTAGATTCACCTGATGCATAGTAAATTCTGCTCCAGTACCTCATTTTTATTCTGTGTACATCTTTGTTTTTAAAATGTGTTTCTTATAAGTAATCAATTATGAGGTTTTGTTTTCTTATCCAATCTGTCTTTATTTTTCATTTTTTTGGATTTTTTAACCCATTCACATTTAAAGTTATGAGAGTTCAGTTAATATTTTCCTTCATTTGTCTATAATATTATTGTTTGTTTGTTTTTTTAAATTAATTTCCTTGGTAACTGAACTTCAAAATTGTCTCAATCTTGGCCCACACTGGGCAATTCAAATTTGACAGGCCTCAGTTTGTGCTCCTGGTGACTGCTTAGAGAACAGAACTATCTCCAACTGGCACTAGGCTCTTTCCCTCAGGCTTACTGGAGAGACACACAGTCATATACACATTTGCCCTATCCCAGTTTCCCCTCTGAACTCTGTTGTAGCCCAGGGTGCTGCTACACTGTTGTCACGGACTAAGTAAGTTTCTGCTAATTTGTTTTCCCCTACTGACACAAAGCAGCTATAGAGTTGAGTTTATTTGTGAGTACCTGGATAGGCTTATACAATCCTAATTCTGAAGTATGTGGGTATTAGGGAAGAGGATAATAAGTGAGTAGGTTAAGGATTAGAGATCTTAGATTAGCAGAGTCTTCTCTGCTGTTAGTTCATTCAGTTGTTGCCACTTCGAGTTCTTTACGTCCTAAACCAGGGACATAGCTGAAATTGCTTTATCTCTTGAGCATAAATTCTATTTTGGAAAGAATTGAGAAATCATGAGAATTGTAGAAAATTTCTGGTCCTCCATCTTGTTGGCCACATAACCTGGAAGTCCCTAATCCAGAAATCTACAAAAAGATCCTAATTTTTTAGCAGAACTTTGCTGTGAGTTTTGCTGACTGAGTACCATTGATTCTTGCTTTGAAATTACATTCTCAAAGGTATATGGTGACAATTTTCTGCCAGACTTTATTTACACGAAAGAGGCAGCAAGGTAAAAGAGGAAGACTACAAGTCTTGGAGTCAAAAGACCTAGGTTTGTATAACAGCACTATCTGGGTAACTCTGTGAAAGTTGCTTCATTTAGCCAAGGCCAAGTCTGCTTATCAATAAAAATGAAACTATAAATATATGTGCTATATAGTTATTCAGGCCCTGGATAGACTCTAGAACTGGTAAATGCCTTGGAGATTATTGAGACTATGCCCTCTCACTTTATAGGTAAGGAAAATTGAGCCTAGAAATGTTAAATGATTTGTCCAAGATCATAAGTTGCAAAAATGGACATTTTTAACCTAGGTCCTCTGACTCCAGAGCTAATACTCTTACCATTTATTTTGTTTTTCATACAAAACATATTTAACATCCAATCAGGGTCACAGTCGTATCACACATTTTGAACAATAGGAGAGATGATAGCACTATTTCTTTTCCTAGGATTTCTGGAAAGTATCTTATAAACCTAAAAAATACCAAATAAGCAAGCTAGTAATGATAGCATAATATTTCTCTTATATATATCATGTATATATATTCTCTTATATATATCATGTGTGTATACACACACATATATAGTACATATACATATATATATATATATATATATATATACTTATTTATGTGCATGTTGTTTCTACTAATAAAATACAAACTCTTTGAGGGCATAGACTGTTCTGTTTTTGTCACTATGCTCCTAGTACAGTGCCTACCACACGACACGTACATAAGAATTGCTTGCTGATTGATTATATGGGATTTCCATTGACAATTAGCTTGGACTAATAGAAAATAGTACATTTGCTTCCAATTATTGAAGGTTAAATGAAGATATGAATAAGAAAGATCATGGATTTAGATTTAGAAGGGACCATGGGAATCATCTTCTAGCCCAGTGCCTTTATTTTCTAAATGAGGAAACTAAGGCTCAAAGAAATTACAAATATAGAACCCCACTGGGCTGCTACCCAGAGAGAAACTGCAGTTCTTAGGTTTAAGGATCAAAGCGTACTTTCCGGGCACCCATTTTTATTCCTATAGCTCATGAGCCCCTACAAGTATGCTTTCCAACAGATACAATTAGCCCAAAGGAAAGGCATTTACTAAGATAGCAAAGTAAGGGGGCAGCTAGGTAGCGCAGTGGATAGAGCACCAGCCCTGAAGTCAGTAGGACCTGAGTTCAAATCCGGCCTCAGACCAAACATTTGACACTTACTAGCTGTGTGACCCTGGGCAAGTCACTTAACCCCAATTGCCTAAAGAAAAAAAAAACAAAACAAAAAAACAAAAACAAAGATAGCAAAGTAAGATCAGTTGTTACAAAACATTCTCCTCAATCTATCCATGACATACTCCCCCATGAATAGAAACATCTCTGGGAAAAGTGAAGGGCACAAAGTATAATTGTAGTTAGATGCACATGTAGGAAATAAATGTCACTTATGAACTGAAGGACTTCAATATCCTTTTACATGGAGTCCTCACGAAGCTCCCCCTTGGGCCCAACATCTCCTCTAGGTGAATTGCTCAGCTGGATCCCCAGGCTCTGTGTCACTCTATAGAGTGACTCTGCGTTGCCAAGCTTAGCTCTCTCCTGAGTCTAAAGATGGCTCTCTTCTACCACCAAGGATCAAGTTCTTTGAAGCTGCTTCTGAACTCAGGTGACCACCACTCTGTAGCCAAGACTGAAGAGTATATGTCTCTGCTTCCTCAGCTGTGCCTCAATGTCTCTATAAATGGATTTGTAACTACTAGGGAGCCTCTCTCCCAAGTAAGTAGCTCCTCTGTTAGATGCAACGGCTGACGTGGAGTGGAGGAGACACTCCCCTTTCCTCTTTGCTACTCTCCGATATAGATACAAAGATGATAGTCCGTAACTACTGCGAGTGAGTCTGTTCTACCTCCTACTTTCTAGTTGTGTCAGTTGACTTTTAAAGATCACTTAGAAGCATAGTGACTCATTGTTCATACAATTGCATTACCCCTTTCCCACTCAGTAGGAGAGAGGTGTTCATATTTCATAATGGTATAATAGCATATTAACATTTATTAATAGCTTAACACCTCATCATCTATAATTACATCTTGATGTAGTCATCACACTCTTTGGGTGAAGGGAAAATCATATTTTCTCCACCTTTATATAAGTAAGTTCTCCAAAGTCACATCATTAGTAGCAGGTCCAGGTCTTCTATCTCCAAATCCATTGTTCTTTCTACTACATGATCCTACGTGGACCATACTCCCTATAGCTCCTTATATCTTTTTCATATTTCACCAAAAAGTTTTGCTTCAGGCTAATTACTCTTAGAAAATTAATCAAATTCAGTGATTGAGACTATTTTTCTTCCACCTATCCTTTCTCTTTAATTCAAATCCTTCACCTTTTAGATCCCAGAATCTTTCCTTGCAAGTGGATACTATTATCCAGAGGTATGTTTGTTAATGTTTAACAACCAGGTCTAAAATAATAGCATACACAGGATACACTTTTAAGTTTCATCTGCATTTTATTGATCAGTTTCTTAAGTCTAGAGAATTGACAAAACAATCCACTGAGCTCCGATTTGTAGCATTTGCCAGTTGCCTCAGTGCAAATGCTCACACTGAAAATTTAACAATCTGCTTATGAGAGCCAGTTCAAGTTGGCTTCAGCATACCCCTGCTACTATTTCTACTTTCCATTTTATTTCATTTCTTCCTCCTTTCCTGAAACTATCCCCATGCCTATTTTTTTTTCATATTGCTCTTTGAAACATTAGGGAAATATGATAGGATTAATCATATTTTAATTGGAAAAGACAGAACATCATCAATTAAACTATTTTAGTTAAAAACCATGGGGAACCATTTATAAAGAGTGGCATTTAGATATTTTTAAGGCAAATGAACAATTTGGGGGAAGGGTTGGCTCTTCTAAAATGTATTTTTTTTTGTTCTTTTATTCTACACCATATCAAGTTTGATGGAGGTATGTAAAGCTGTGAATATAGAACAACAGAATGAAGGGATATGAATTTTATAATTCATTTGATCAATGTGGACACACAATTTGTGTTATACAGGGCAAAAAAAAATCTTTGTGTCCTGAGCTATATAAATTGATTATTTACATTGATTAAATGAACAAAAAAATTTCACATCATTTCATTTTGTTTTTATATAGACTAGGCCTTAGGATCAATACAGTTAATTATGTAAGGCAGTATGTTGGTATTTTAACTAACTACCTAGTTTCTGCATTCATATGTCTCTAATATATCTCCACCATTTTTTACCTCCATTTCCATTGCAACAATTCTATTCCAGGGCTTTATTACTTCTCACTAGAATCTTGTAATCATCACCTAAGTCCTTATTCTTTGTCACTGAAGATAAGATGGCAGCACCAATCCATGCAGAAGAAAGAACAATAGCCATTGTGAAAAACACAACTCACTGTCAGTAATCCTTAAAAGACTGGAAAATTGGACAAGTGCCTCAGGATTGGGGGAAAAAAATAAAGCAAAAGCTCTCTTGATTTAAAAAAAAAAAGTAATGGAATAGAATTTGTAAACTATAGTCCAGTGAGCTTCATTTTGATTGCCAGAAAAATTCTAGAATATCCATTAAACAGAAAGACAGTGACATATACAAAGAGCTAGCCCATTAGATTCAATAAGAAGGGGCTTTGTTGGATGATTACATTTACTAAAGTGGTAGATCATGGAAGTGCTGTGGATAGAGTTTACCTGGATTTCATCAAAGGAAAGAAGAAAGAAAGGAAGGGAACAAATATTTGTAAAGCTCCTATTATACTCCAGGCTCTGTGCTAAGCACTTTACAATTATTATCTCCTTCGATCTTTACAACAGCCCTGTGAGTTAGGTGATATTATTATCCCCATTTTACAGTTGAGGAAATTAAGGCAGATAGAGGTAAGTGACTTGCCCAAGATCACATAGCACCTGAGAACAGATTTGAACTCAGGTTTTTTTATGCCAGGTCCAGAGTTCTATTTACTGCACCACAAAGTTTCTAATGCTATTCCACAATGGAGCAATATGATAGTATAATTAGGTTAGTTGAGTTCAAATCTTATGGAATGGCCAGACCCTAAAAAGAGTTGTTTTCAACATCAAAGGCCATCTCTAATGTCCTGGACCTTTGTTACACTTTTTTTTTCAATGATCTCCTAAATTGACCATGAAATACTTTTTTTTTTTTGAAAAATTCTAGTCATTCTCCACTGGTTCATATCTTGCTAGCCCATCCATAAGAATACCATGAGAGATATTTTCATATGTTTTGCTGATATTTGGATAGGCTCAATTGATAGCATTTATCTGATCAATCTAGTAACTGTCAAAAAATAAAAAAGGAAATGAGGTTATTTTGGCATGACATTTTCCAAGAAGTAATACTGTTATTTGTGATTATCCCTCCATTTCCTGGATATTCAGTAACTATGTATAGATTTTTCTGGGGATAAATGTAAAGTTAACTGGTCTAAAGCCCAAGACTCTACTCAAGACTTCTTTTACAAATTAAGACAAAATTTCTCCCTCTCCAGTACTATGGTACTTTTGCCATTCTACAGAATATTTCAAAGATCATTGACAGTGGTTCAGTGATCACATATTTTTTTCCATTATTAAATTTTGTTTTTAATTTATGGAACAAAACAAATATTTCCATAACATTGTAAAATAAAAAAAAAGATGATTGACATGAAACTGTAAGTCTACTATGCGCAACTTGCTATTCCTTTCAAATATACAAGTGATCACATCTTCCGATTTTTTCGATTATCTGAAATGTGGTCTGGTGACATTAACTCATCAAGGATAGGAAAGTGCTCCATTAATGTGTTCCTACGTATGCTGAGTATCAATTCCCTATTAATCTTTTTTAATGGTCTTTCCAGTCCAAAGAACATTCTCCTTGGAAGAGAAAATAGAATCAAATATGAATTAATCCACTGCACTATTTCTTTGATATTCATCATCATTCTCTTCCTTCTCCCATTCCCCTTCCCTTCCCACAATATTGCTACAAAAAAATCCCTCTTTGTTGTCCTGGTCTTTCATCATTATTTTCAGTTTATTTTGAGCTTTGGCCTTATTGACAATATTCCTACAAGATGCACAAAGAACTCATTTTTACAATCTTACATTCTTACATTTTTGTCTTAATAACTGCCCTCTCTTCCATATGTGTGTATGGGTATGTGTATGCATATGTGTGTGTATGAACATAGATTTTAGGCTGTGAGATTCTATCCATCCTCTCTTTAAACTTTTGAATTTCTCTCTTCAAAAATCCAGGATGCATGTCAGATCATAATTAGCTTTTCTAATTTCTACCACAAAGTTTAAGGTGGAGTGATTATTTCCCTTGAGGTACCCATCTTCTCCCCCCAGCAACCAGTCCCTCCTTGTTGGAGAGAATCAGGTTCAGAATAAAAGTTACCCTCATTCATTCCAATTAATAACTAAGAAATTATTAGTTGCTCTACTTTAAACAGAGAGAGAGCTCCAACAGATGCCTTGATAATTGAAATCCCTAACACTGATATGTCATACCTGTCTCAGGATTGTGATCTTGTTCCTATATTCCACATCTGTTTTCTTTCCCTGTTCAGATTGTCTGCAACATTCCCTAACCACACTATCACAATCTACTTGTTTCTGTATCTGTTAATCTTTCCTCAAGTGTTTCTTTTCAAGGCATTGTTCTCTTCATTGGATTTTTGTGCCTCTTTTACCATTTGGCCTATTCTGTTTTTCAAGGTGTTATTTTTCTTCAGTATTCTTGTTTTGTGCCTCCTTTACCAAGATGTTGACTATTTTTTCATGATTTTCTTGCATCACTTTCATTTCTCTTCCAAATTTTTCCTCCACCTCTTTTACTTGATTTTTAAAATTCTTTTTGAGCTCTTCCATGACTTAAGGCCAATTCATATTTTTCTTTGAGGCTTTGGATGTAGCAATTTTGATTGTATTGTCTTCTTCTGAGTTTGTGTTTTGATCTTCCCTATTACCATAGTAACTTTCTATAGGCAGGATCTTTTTCTGCTGTTTGCTCATTTTTCCAGCCTATTTCTTGACTTTTAACCCTATGCTCTGCTTCAGGAATGAAGAGTCCACTGTCTCAAGCTTGAATTTTTTGGTGCAGCTGTTTCAGAGATAATTTCAGGGACCTGTAAATTTTCAATTCTTCCAAAGTGGTATGATCTAGGGAAAGGTATGTTTACTGCTCTCTTGGCCAGTGCTCTGGTCTGTGAGCAACTACAAGCACTCTTTTCCACCCTAGAATTGTGACCAGAGTCCCAGCTCCCCTGCAGCTGCAAGCTCTGGTGTGCTAGTGCTCCTCCTCACCCTAGGATCGAGACCCAGGACTGTGACCCAGATTCAAATATGGGCAAGCAACAGAATACTGCCCTGGTGCCAGTTAAGGGAAGCCAGCAATCTTTTTCTGACCAGTTGTCAAACTCTCTTACCTTCAGCAGGCTGAAAGGTTCTGACTCAGTTGCCCCCAAATCCTACTGCTAGTTTGCTGAGGTAAAACCTGCCCTGGACTGTGCTCCACTTTCACCCCGGTGAAACAGACCTTTCTTGCCAACCTTCTAAGTTGTCTTGGGCTGGAAAATTGTTTCACCTAATCCTTTTATGGGTTCTGCCACTCCAGAATTTGTGTTGAGGCAAAGTTTAAAGTTTTTGGAGAGGTTTTAGAGAGAGCGCAGGCAAGTCCCTGCCTTTTCTCTGCCATCTTGGCTGTACCCCTGACTGAAATGTTCCTAACCATCCTTCTCCCCTCTAGTCCCTGAATTTCAACACATAAGTGTATTTACTTATGATACAATATTATTCCATTCCCAAACCTTTTTTGCTGCCTCCTCCTCCTCCTGCTTCCTTCCTCCTCCTCCTCCTCCTCCTCCTCTTCTTCTTCTTCTTCTTCTTCTTCTTCTTCTTCTTCTTCTTCTTC